>NC_058134.1:188601644-188860610 GCF_016433145.1 Gracilinanus agilis | reverse complement strand
TATACCCGTCTGCACTGGTTCCCCACTCAGGGTTTCAGAGCTTTAGCTTGTGGTTGTGTCTGCCTCCACCCACGCCTCCAACCGCGCCTGCGCCCTGCGCCTTGCACCCTGCGCCCGTACTCTGTGTCCTGCTCCCGCGCTCAGAGTTTGTGTGCGTTTTTTAGCTTTTTGGGGTCCTAAATCTTGCTGCTCTCAGGAACAGGCCCCGGAGCTGCCAATGACTCGATGGGTGCCCCAAACTTGCTCTATTTCTTTTTAGCTGGCTTCGGCGTTACAGGTGGTGGGGGTGCGGTGGTTGCTCAGCCCGCGATTTAGTGAGAGCTGTTTTACCCCCTTATAGCATGGAAATGTCCCGATTCCACGTACCTTCCACATTGTGCCCTGTTGTGGGGTCCCTCTGTTCGTCTGGACTTGTTTTTATGTCCCCTTGAGGAGTTTTGTGTGTTTCGGTCAGAAGAGGTTAAGAGCTGCTTCTTACTCTGCTGCCATCTTAACCCGGAACCTCCGGAACTGATGGAATCTGAATGTAGATCAAACTATACTATATCTTCTTGTTCTTATTCATCTTCCTCTTCCTCCTTCCCTTCCACCAAATGACTAATATGGAAAAATGTTTTATTTGATTGCACATTTAAAATCTATATCAGATTGCTTACTATCTCAGCAAGTGGGGGAGAGATGGGAGGAAGGAAAGGAGGAAGACCCAGAGGGAGGAAGAGAATTTGGAACTCAAAATTAAAAACAAATTAATTGTTTAAACAAATTGTTTTTACATGTCATTGGGGAAACAATAAAATATATTTTAAAAAATAAGGTAATCATTTGACAAAAATATATAAGTATATATAAAATTATGTCTTGCATGCTTTTATTAGTTCTTCCCTGGAGATGAACATACAAATTATTCTTCAGACAATATTCCTATTGCTGTATAAGACGTTCTATTGTTTTTTTTTCATTTCATTCCTCAAATTTCCTCATAATTTCAAAAAAAAATTAACCTGCTTTTCATTTCTTCCCTCTCATTTCTGTCTAATTTGTGTAAAGCTTCTGTGTATCTGGTTGTTTACATTGCAACTTTCCCCAAAGATTGTATGTTCTTTGAGGGCAGGGATTGTTTTTGCCTTTCTTTTTTCTTTCTTTCTTTCTTTCTTTTTTTTTTTTTTTGTAACACTAGCACTTTTGACAGTGCTTGGCATTACAAGTGCTTAATAAATATCTATTGACTAAATGACCTCAGCCCTTTGGCTTCTTGATCCCTATGACCTTGGCTGTGGGAAGTGTAAAAGATATGGGGCACCAGGGATGTTAAAATATAATCTAAATGGTTGTGGGTACACACACTGGGTTGAAGGAGAGACAAGACCAGGATAGGGAGACCAGAGTACACAGCTATGCTGCTGCTAATTGTCAAGAATGGCTGTTGGCCAACTGTCACCCAGCTCACCACTAGGCCAGAGTCTTTGAAACCAGCAGGCAAGGTAAAAGGTTTTAACAGTTTTAATTATGTTCAACTAAATAAAGGTGGGATAGGGAATTCTACACTAAAACCTAAATGGCAAAACCACAGGGCAAGGGGAGGAGGTGACTTCTCTAATTTTAGTGACCTAAGCAAGCAGGGCTCAAAGAAGCAGTAATGGAGTCACTGGAAGGCTGCTTCAAACCTGGTTCCAGCCAGGTTTGACCAGCACAGCTAAAGGGCTGAGGGTGGCTTTGAAGGTTCTCACAGTAATCCACAGATGATCTCAGGATGCCAAAAGCCAAGGTAGTCCAAGGTATCCAAGTAGAGCGAGTGTGCTTGAGATGCTGTCCACCAGATCCCAAACTCCTCTTCCACTTGGTGCTGCTCTGTAGTTCTTGTCCACCTGCTAGATGCCACCACCACACAGGATCCCAGGGAATCTGGATGCAGGTCTGAGATCTTCCAGGGCTAACAACAGTTTGTGCCAACCCCTAATGGAGTCTCTCTCAGAGCACAAGCCCCACTTCCTGCTCCTTCATTCCATCTTGGAATGCTCCAGCCCTTCTTGCTAGGTCCAACCTTAATACTTAATTAATTACTAACTAATCTTCCTCACAACAGAAGGGAGACTGTTCTGCTGTTGCCCAAGTGGTGGGATGAAGGACTTCTTCCTGTACTGGTGTGGGGTCTTAGGCTCACATATATTTAAAAAGTTTTATAAACCTTAAAGTGTTATGTAAATGATAGCTATCATTATTGTTATTTGTATTGCAGGGACTGTCTCCTGTGAGGATAATTGTTTTTAAAATGTTTTTTCCCCCTCATGGAAGCATTTTCTCTGTATATTTTAGACCTTTAGAAAAAGAATTGCTAGATTTTTGCTTCTGTATGTTTTCTTCTTGCTTCCCCATGTTCCACGATGCTAGGTAAGATTATAGGCAAAAGGAACACAAATTGACAATGTGGTGGCAGATTATTCTGCCACTTTTCCAGATCTTTCAATAGAATATCAAATCTGGGGTTGATTACATCACACTTTTTTAATCTGCCCAAGGAGGTGCATAACAATTTTTCTTGTCCTGTGAACATTAATGATTTTAAATTTGCTAAATTTGCTTCATCATCACAGGTAAGAAGCAGATAATTACTTTAGAGCACAGCCTAATGAGAACCTGACGTTTTCCTCACTTCCCTGGTTGGGTGATACTTTTGAGAGTAGCTGCCAGGACATTAATGTGAACCATGATGGTTGCAGTGCAAGATGTAAGAAAAAAGACTGGACTGGGTAAGCCGGGAGAGATATGAGCTGTTTTAAAATTCTGAAATCAGTTGGAATACTCTAAGAGTAAGTGAAGAATTCATTCCTCTCTGAATAAGTTTAAAGGTCCCTGAGATAATCAATCTTGAAAAGGCCTAGAGGAAAAACTTTTGTTAGGGGGTTCCAGAATATAAAAAATCCATATGTGTGGAACTCCAGCTCCTTCCTGAGTTCTCTTGCCAAGACATTAGAATAAGATGACTTTTGAATCAGTCTGGCACAAGCCATGTGGATTCTTGTAATTCCTATAGTTTTGGACCAGAAAAGCCAGAAGATTATAGTAGAGGAAACTGAAATTCTCTGTTGCCCAGATGTGTTAATTTCATGCTGGAATGGTGTACCTGTCTAAGCACATAGGAATTAGGGTATTAGGTACTTAAGGAAACCCAGATGTATGACACAATTCCAGAACCCTTCCACGTTCTGCAGAATTTTGTTTTTGTTTTCTCCCATCCCCTTTTCTCCTCTTTTCTTCTTTAAAATAAAACAATATATACAGAAAACACATCTTTAAATTACTATAAACATGAGGGTTATGTTTGGACAATTTTTACAATTGGAATACTGTGTTCAAAATATACTGTCTTCATGGACTGCAGTGTTTAATTTGCTTTTGGAATTGTGGGCATATGGGAACCATTTGTGAATAAAAAGATTCCTGATTCTTCTATGCTTTATTTACTGAAGCAGAGAAATAAGCAAAAACTATAAACTGGGAAAATGCAAAAAAATCTCGTCCAGGAGATCCACTAATGATCGGGGAAGTCAGAAAAGGCATTTGGAAAGAGGTGGCACCTGAGCGAGGCTTTTAAGGAAGCAAAGATGTCTTTGATGTGGAGGTGAGAAAGGAAAGAATAACAATTTGGGAAAAGGACTAGAGGCTGGAAAGGGAATGTCACATATGGGGAACAGCAAATAGGCCAATTTTTTATTACAAAGATCAAAACTGAAGCCCAAGAAAGTAAAGTGATTTCTGCAAGGTCACTCAGTAAGCATTGGAAGCAAGATTTGAATTCAGGTCCACAGAGTCAGAATATGTGACAGTTATGTGATATTTGCCTGAAAAACACATTAAAACCTACTGTAGGAGGACTTTAAATATTAGACCAGGAGTACTTATTTTTCTGAGTCTTGTGAAGTTTCTTAAGTGTTGATCACTTAAGACATGGTCACATATACTTTTTGTCAATGCTTTGCATTGCAGAGGTTAAATATTTTCTGAACTTTCAGATAGTACAAAGCTAGGAGCATAGCTAACATGATTAATGGATACAAAAAGGTCTTGAGAATTATAATGGCATAGAGGAGACAGTGCTAGATTTGTACAAAAGACAAACTCAAAATCTCATTAAGTGTATAATATGAGGCAAACTGTTTAGTCTATGTGGGCCTCAGTTTCCTCATCTGTCAAACAAGGGGGTTGGATTGGATAATTTCTAAGATCACTTCAAACTCTTAGATTTATAGTCCATTTTGACAGGCAAGATGACATTTAAGAGGGGTTAAAAAAACCAACTCTAAGTACAAGTAAAAGGGTTGTGCTTCAGAAGCAGTTCTTGAACAAAGATTTGGGGCTTTTAGTGGTTTGCTAGCTCAATAGAAATAAAAAATGTGACATGGGCAGCCCAAAAAAGGTAGTATAGGCATAGGCTGCATTAAAAGTAGATTAACCAGAAGGGAGGTGGTCATCTTACTTTGTCCTTTTCAGACTCTATCTGGATTCCTGCCTCCAGGTCTGATAACTGCATTTCAAGGACATTGATAAGCTGGAGAATGTAGAATGGTGAAAAGCTCTGAAATGATGTCATAAAAAGAAAGAAAACGGGGAGAATATTTAGCCTGGAGAGATTTCTAAATTAGATGATCTTCATGTATTTGGAAGGTTGTTGACTGTGGGAGACTTGTTCTGTTTTTCCTTACAGGGCAGAACCAGGAGCCATAGGTGGCGATTGTACAGACACAGGTGGGTCAACCTGATGGAAGGAAAAACTTCTCCACTGTCTGAACTGTCCCTGAGTGGAACGGACTGCTTTTGTTCTCAGTGATGGTCTTCAAGTGACATCTACATCTACTTGTCAGAGATGTGGTAGAGGAATCGCTGCTGAGGTTTCAGTTCTAAATGCCCTTTGGGGTTGCTTCTGGTAGTGACTTTGTGTTATTCTCTGCTCTTTACAAGTTTGGGTCAAAAGCAAACTTAAATGTGTTACGATGAGGATAATGTTACCATGTTGTCCTCAAGTCAAGAACACATCGGTCTACCTATAGACTGAAGTAACGGTTCTTTGTGACTCTTTTTTATTTATTATATGAATGACACTTTGCTCAGCTTCTGGGGATACAAGGACAAAACAAAAAAGAGATTTTCCTTAAGAAGCATACATTTTATTGTCCATATACATACATATGAATATGAAGCTAGGATAAAATTATATATGTAGGTATACATATATGTATATGTGTAAGTATGCATGTTTTATTGATGGAAAAGAAGTCACTAACAACTCGGGTTCAAGTTTAGGATAATTAGGTTATAAGAGGAGGTGACACATGAATTGAGCTCTGAAAGAATCTTTGGAGTCCAAGAGATGGAGGAAGGGAGAGAATTCATTCCAAGCACGGGAACCGGGCTGAGCAAAGGTCATTTATGTCTTTTCTTCTTGCATAATTTGTTTTTTTGTGTTCTCTCCTAGTTCCTCTACTCAAAATTTTATGCTTTTGGACTTTCCACTTCTTGCCCTTCCTTCTTACCTCATAACTGGCTCAACTCTGAAAAAACATAGTACATGTCAGACACTGTGCTGGAGATACAGAGAAAAGCTTGTCTTCTCCCTAGTCTATACTATCTTGCTCGGTGAATTTATCAGTTCCTATGAGTTCAATGATCATCTCTATTCCTGTGACTTCTAGATCTATATATTTAGCCCAACTCTCTCTGCTGAGATACAGTCTTAAATCATCAGTTGCCACCTGGACATCTCAAAAGTGAGCATCTTTTAAGCAGCTTAAACCCAACCCATGCAATAAAAACAGAACTTATCTTTCTCTCTAAAACACTCCCCCAAACCATGTCTTCCAAACTTTCCTTTGCTGCTGAAGACACCATCATACTTGCAGTATCTTAAACTTGATGTCATGCTCAAATCTTCTCCTGAATTCCCTCCACATTTCAAGTCCATCGCCAGATCTTATCGCTCACCCCTCTCCCACAGGGCCACTTCCTTCCACTCACACTGCCACCACCCTGGTGTAAGTTCTCAGCATCAATTACCTGAATTATTGCAGCAGCCTTTTCCAGGCCTCACAGCTCTCCCCACTAGAGTGCTTTACCAAAGCACCCATTTGACCATATCACCCCGACTCAGGAAATTTCCATGATCAAATAGAAAATGTTCTGTTTTGCATTTAACACCCATCACAACTTTGTGTCTTTCTCTTTCTAGTCTTCTTGCACTTTATTTCCCTCCATATATGCTACTTGAACTTCTTTTTATTCTTTTAAAAAATATTCTTACTTTCTCCTTAGAATTGATACTAAGAATTGGTTCCAAGACTATGCTCAAAGGGCTTTAAAAGATTATCTGCCTTTTAATCCAGCCATAGCACTGCTTGGTTTATACCCCAAAGAGATAATAAGGAAAAAGACTTGTACAAAAATATTTATAGCCATCCTCTTTGTGGTGGCAAAAAACTGGAAAATGAGGGGATGCCCTTCAATTGGGGAATGACTGAACAAATTGTGGTATATGCTGGTGATGGAATACTATTGTGCTCAAAGGAATAATAAACTGGAGGAATTCCATGTGAACTGGAAAGACCTCCAGGAACTGATACAAAGCAAAAGGAGCAGAGCCAGAAGAACATTGTACAGAGACTGATACACTGTGGCACAAACGAATGTAATGGACTTCTGTACTAGCAGCAATGCAATGATCCAGAGCAAGGCTGAGGGACTTATGAGAAAGAAAACTAGCCATATTCAGAGGAAGAACTGTGGGAGAAGAAACATAGAAGAAAAACAACTACTTGAACACGTGGGCTGATGGGGATATTATTGGGGATGTAGACACTAAACGATAACTCTAGTCCAACTATCAATAATATGGAATTAGGTCTTAATCAATGATACATGTAAAAGTCAGTGGAATTGTGCAGTGACTAAGGGGGGTTAGAGGGGCTTGGGAGAGAAAGAACATGAAGCATGTAACTATGGGAAAATATTCAAAATAAAAAAAAATTGGTTCCAAGGCAGAAGAGAGGTAAGGACTAGGCAATGGGGGTTGTGATTTACCCAGGGTCACACAGCTGGGAAGTGTCTGAGGTCAGATTTGAATCTAGGATCTTCTGTCTCCAGGCTTGTCTCTCTATACCCTGAGGCATCTAGCTGCCTCCCTTCTTGCTTTTCTGGCATACATCATTTCCCAGCTCTGTACCTTTTCTTTGGCTATTCCTCATGCTTGGAAAGCTCTCCCTCCTCATCTCCACTTCCTTGACTTCCTTCAAGATTAAACTCAAATTACACCTTTTACAAATCTTTCTCCTCTCTCTCTGCCCTCCATAGCTTTCCTTTACTGCTAGTATCTTCCTCCTGAGGTACTTTCCATTGACACAATGAATGTATGTATGTATGTATATTATATATATATATATATATCTTTTCCATCATCCTCAATAGAATATTAATTTCTTTTTTTTTAAACCCTTAACTTCTGTGTATTGGCTCCAAGACAGAAGAGTGGTAAGGGTAGGCAATGGGGGTCAAGTGACTTGCCCAGGGTCACACAGCTGGGAAGTGTCTGAGGCCGGATTTGAACCTGGCACTTCCTGTCTCTAGGCCTGACTCTCAACCCACTGAGCTACCCAGCTGCCCCCAGAATATTAATTTCTTAAGGGCAAACACTGTTGCCTTTCTTTGCATCTTTAGTATTTAATTTGATGGATGAATATAGTAAGCACTTCATGAATGCTCATTGACTGATTGAGTCATTTAATTTGTATGGGGAGCTTCTGGTGGAAGAATCTGTACTAAATAAAGTCATCACTACTCCCCTCAACCCCCCGCAAGCACTTCGCGTTGTCTGGAGCTGCTCAGAGCACTGGGACCTTTATTGGCTCGCCCAGGTTCACCTAGCTAGGTCCAGAGGTAGAATCTGAATCCAGGACTCCCTGACTTTAAAGCCTTGCTTTTGCTCCACTCTGCCACGTTGGTTCTCTTGCAGAAAAACAGAAACGGCATTCCTCCTTGATGGAAATTTTAAAGGGAGGATGGGGAAAAGTGGAGAAAAAGATTTGAAACAGATTGCAAGAAAATGAAATTGGAATCATGCCTTGTAGTTCTGATTCGTTTGGAGTTTGCAGATTATTGCAGATGAAATTACTTTTTTTTTTTTTAACTTCAGAGACTTTTGGACCAATTCCCTAAAAGAGTGTGCAAGAAGGAAAGTTAGCTGATATTGTAAAAGACTAAGACCCAGGTCCAAAACAGCCTCTGTGTTTGTGGTTTCCTTTGTTACTTATGAGCTTGCCAAATAATTTTGCAATGCTTTTCTTTTGTTATAGGTTTAATATCAGCAGAAGTTGGCTTGAGATTTTCTATGCGTCTGGAACGGAGGTTCCACCTGCATAAATAAATGGAAAATACGAACAATTTCAGTATTGCTTTAAGCATTAAAGTTGTGACATCTTGATTAAGTTGCCTTTTTAAAGAAGCCTAATGTTTGAAACATTTTCTGTTTTGGGAACAATAGAATTTAAAGCAAAATGAAATGCATAGTATATAGGATGACCCCACTTTGGCTGAAAAATGATGCATCATTCTCTGACTCAAGAAATCTGAGAGGAAGGATTATATGAAGTAGAGAATTTAACTTTTCCAAACTCAGATGCAAATTCAGAGGCAAGAAGTTGCAAATCTATTTAATACGCTACTTTGTTCAACCATTTTTCAGTTGTGTCTCTTCATGGGTTTTCTTTGGCAAAGGTCTTGGAGGTGTTTGCCATTTCCTTCTCCAGCTCATTTTATAGATGTGGAAACTGAAGCAAACAGGGCTAAGTGACTAGCTCAGGGTCACACAGTTTGTAAGTGTCTGAGACCAAACAAAAACTAGAGGCTAGGTTGGAGCTGCTGTTAACCAAATACAGTGTTATCTTTTCATCTCTATTCTTCCTATCTTGGCTTTGATTTTTGCTCTTAGAAGACTGTGAATGAAAAGATGTTTGATTCAGAGATGACCACTGCATCAATAATGATTTATTTTCTGTTTTAAAAAATGATTCATTGAATTTTTTTGAATGTTTCTGTTTGGCATTTACCCTGTTTAGTATCTTTTCCTCACTGAAGCATTCATTACATATAGACATGAGGGTACTGAGGAGTTTATAGCCTATTTCATTTCTTAATCCCAAACATATTTTCCAACCTAGTTTTATCTTTGCGTTTGCATTGATATTCCTAAGTACAAAGGGATTTGTTAATTGGGAAGATAATGTCAAATTCTTTGTAGAATTTTTCTACCTCTTCAGCCTCTGCATCAGATGTTGGTACAGAAACATGGTATATGGCATTCTTTTTGTTTACCCTCATTGTTAGCCTCACAAGATGAAATTATCATATATTCCACGAATTAATTCTTCTTGTGGCCTTTATCTGCTTCTCCAAGAAGGCGTTGTATGCTATACTTTTATTTAGTTGAAACTTTCTTGCGTTTTCAGGTTTCATTTTATTGAGAATGTTGTTATCATTGATTTGGTTTTGCCAGGAATACGCCATTTAATGATCATGGGATAAGGACCCAACGTATTGAGCATCAACTATTAGTGGCTATTTATAAATACTAAAAAATCTACGTTTTTAGTATCCTCTGTTTTCCCACTACTGGCATATTATTCAGAAAAAGAAGGGTGGGGGCATTCACAGGATTGTGAGTCATTTTATATCTTTTTTTTTGTGAGTTACCATGCCCTCAAAAAAAAAGCATCACTAAGATGTTATATAATCTAGGTTGGCCTTTATTGCTACCTGGAAATGTCTTTATTCTTTCCTTATAAATTTTCTTATTTTGTCATCACAACATCCATTACAAATTTTCTTTTCTGAAGCCATCTACATATCCCTACCAAGTCGACATAGTTTTTACTCCATTAAGAATATAGAGGTTATTTTTAAGGGTTTCTAATTTTTCCTGCTTCTACATTTCAAAACCCTGTAATATCCCCCACTCTTTCTTTGCTCCGGTTTTGGAAGGGGAGGCTATTTTCCTAGTCAAGACCACTTGTGTCCTTGAGATTATTTCTTCTTGCCTCCTTTAGGAGTCTTCAGTTATTTTCTATCTCTCTCTATCTCAGTCTCCTAGCTTATCTCTGTCTGTTTGGCTTTTCCTTCTCCCACCCCATCTTTCTTATCTTCTCATCTGGTAATTTGGGTCTTGTTGCTTACATACATACCAGAATTCTCCAAGCCTTAAACTTCCTTTAATTGATCATGCCATCTACTTAAATTATATTCCTATACCTCTTCATCCACTCATATCCAAACTCTAAAAGTTCCCCAACCACCCTTGTTTTTTCTAATTCCTTACCTACCATTCACCTCTCAATCTTTAGTAATCTAGTTTCTGACCTCATTCCTCATCTAAAACTACTGTCTTCATGGTTATCTATCATCTTTATATAGATAGATTTAATGTTCTTTTTTTTCTCCCTTCTTGGCTTCTTTGAAGCTTTATTTTTTTACTGTTTACTTTTTCTCCAGGTAGTCTTTTCTTCTTCAGCCTCAATGATATTACTTTTTCCTGTCTAATATTTTCTTCTTAGTAGCTTTTGTCTGGTTATTAATGATTGCTCTTTAGAGTCCTGTCCTGGATATTCTTCTCTTTCCTACACTCTCTCGGGTACATGTCGGATTCAGGTATCATCTCTATGCTGATGACCTTCAGATTTATCTATCTAGCCTTCTACTCTTTCTTGGCCTTCTCTATCACCAACTTCTGGGTTCAGGAGTACAAACCCCAAAGTTTGTTTTAGTTTTAGGAAGAAAATTTATTTTTTCCCACTACTCATTTTAAAATTTAATTAATTTTTTGATTATTCTGCAAAACACACTTCCATGTTGATTATTGTAAAAGCACTCATAGAAAACCAAAACCCCAAAATAAAACCATAAATAAATCATAAAATAAAACCATAAACTGATGTGAAAGGTAGTATGCCTTGATCCATATCCATTCGACTCCAGCAGTTCTTTCTCTGGAGGTGGACAGCATTCCCTGTCATAAGTCTTTCATAATTGTCCCAGATCATTGTATTGCTGAGAGTAGCCAAGTTTTCACAGTTGACCATCATACAATATTGCTGTTGCTGTGTATGATGTTCTTCTGCTTCTGCTTATTTTAGTCTGTATCAGCTCATGCAGCTCTCTCCACCTTTTTGTGAAATCATCTTGCTTATTTCTTATAGCACAATACTATTTATATCACCGATATGTATCACAGTTTGTTCATCCATTCCCCAAATGATGAAAGAATTTCCAATTCTTTGACACCACAAAAAGAGCTTCTACAAATATTTTTGTACAACTAGTTTTCCCCTCATTATTATCTTTTTGAGATACACATCCAGCTATGGTATTACATTTTTTATTAGGCAATTTTATAGACCTTTGGACATAGTTCCAATTTGCTCTCCGAAATGGTTGGATCAGTTCACAATACTACCAACAATGCATTAGTGTTCCAATGTTGCCACATCTCTTCTAACATATTTCACTCAGAAAGAAAATTTAGAAAGACATTAATTTGGTAGAGGAGAGAAAACTGGACAGGAGGTGCTGTGCCCCTCTCATCTGGGCTCTGAAAGGTCTATATTACATAGAGTTTTAGAGAAGGGTTGCCCACAGACACAAGCCACAAACACAAAGGTAAGCCAAAACACAAGCTTGGGTGGACCAATCCCAAGTCCTGGGTGCGGTAACACTTAGCAGGAATGCTTTGGGTGGATCCAGGACCTGAGGGAACACAAAATATCTTGTAGTAATCTCAAGCATTCCTAGAGAGTTATTGGGGTCAGGTGACATTCTGGGTGTCAATACCTTATCACACAATAATCACACAAGATTGGATTTAAACAGTATGATGATTTTCCTCAAACAATATACGAAACCATTTTTTCTATGTTTCCTATTGGATATTTCCAACAGGATGCTCCCAAAGGTAATGCAAACTCAACTTGCCCAAAAGAGAACTCATTTTTCTCTTGAACCTTCCTATCTTCTCCATTTCTGTAAAAGGTACCACTATTCTAGCCTTCCAGGTTTGTACCCTTAATTCTTAAGTCTTCCTCACCCACATATGATAATAATAATTATGAGAGTAATAATAATTTGCATTATGCTTTAATGTTTACAAAATACTTTACATATATTATCTAATTTGATCTTCAAAAGACCCTACGAGGTAGATGCTATTAATATTCCTATTTTACATATGAGGAAACTGAGACTAAGAGAGGTTAAGTGACTTATCCAGGGTCATACAACTAATAAATATCTGAGGCAGGATTCCAACTCCTTTCTTCTTGACATACTAAGTCTAATGCTCTACCCACTATGCCAGTGGTGCCAAATTCAAATAGAATGGGGGCCACTAAAGTACATAAGGACCCCTATGGGTGCATACTGACTTACAAAACCATATATTAACATTATATTTTATTGCATTTTTATTTATTTGGTTAAATATTTCCCAGTTACTCTGTAACTTGAGCCATGCACAAGAGTGTTGGGGGCCACATGTCTGATACACTTTCCCAACTAGCTGCCTTTCTCTCAAAACATAGCCAATCCATTGCCAAGACTTGAGAGTTCTACCATTGCAACAGCCCTTACATAGGTACCCTTTTTTTCTACACACATGGTAAGTTTTTCCTCACTATCACTCACCTGGACAATTGTAGTAGCCTCCTTGTTGTTTTCACTGCTTCTTGTTTCTCCAGACTCCAGCCAATCCTCCACATAGCTGCCAGAACAATCTTTCTGTCACAGACTCCCTTCTGTGGCATGTAAAATAATTCAGTTTTGCTTCAGCCTATCTTTTCATACTTACATGACATTACTCCTCCTCATGGATTCCATAAACCAGTCAAATTGCCCTGCTCCCTATTTTGACTCCTTTTATGATATTCCATTTCTTACCTCTCTGCTTTTCAGATTCTCTTCCTTGCCTGGATTGCTATTCCCTCTCAGGAAATCTCTCTCTTGGAACTCCTAATTCCCTTCATGGCTCACCTTAGATGTGAACTACTCTGGAAGACCTACCCTCATCCTCCTAATTGTTAGTGCTTCTTCACCACCAAAAATGCTTTGCAAGATCAAAGAAAAAGGAAAGGGTCCTGTATGTACAAAAATATTTTTGGTAGCTCTTTTTGTGGTGACAAAGAATTGGAAATTGAGGGGATGTCCATCAATTGGGGAATGGCTAAACAAATTGTGGCATATGATTTTAATGAAGTACTTTTGGGCTATAAGAAATGCTGGGTAGGTTAGTTTCAGAAAAACTTGGGAAGACTTACATGAACTAATGTGAAGTGAAATGAGCAAAACCAGGAGAACATTGTACATAGTTATAGCAATATTATATGATGATTAACTGTGAATAACATAGCTATTCTGATCAATATAGTGATCCAAAACATTTCTGAAGGACCCATGATAAAAAAAATGTTTTCTATCTCCAGAGAAAGAACCGATGGAGGCTGAATCCAAATTGAAGCATATATATATATATATATATATATATATATATATATATTTTTTTTTTACTATCTAGGTATGAGGCGGTATTTCAGAGTTATTTTAATTTTCATTCCTCTAATCAATAGAACACTTTTTTATCTGACTATAGATACTTTTAATTTCTTCCTCTGAGAACTGCCTGTTCATATCCTTTGACTGTTTTTCAATTGGGGAATGCTTTGTACTTTTATAAATTTGACTCTTTCCTCTATGTATTTGAGAAATGAGGCTTTTGTCAAAGATAATTGCTAAAAATTTCCCCCCAAATTTGTTGTTTCCATTCTAATCTTGGTTGCTTTGATTTTGTTTGTACAAAACCTTTTAAATTTAATGTATTGAAGATCATCCACTTCATTTTTTTGTAAGGTTCTCTAACTCATCTGTTCATAATTTTTTTCCCTTATATTTGTCTGAAAGGAAAACTTTTCCATGTTTCCCTAATTTCTTTATGGTGTCACTTTTATTTCTAGATCAAGTATTATGATGTGAGATGTTGGTCTATGCCTAGTTTCTGCAATACTCTTTTTTAGTTTTCCTAGCAGTTTTTGTCAAATAGTTAAGTTCTTTCCTCAAAAGCTGAGATCTTTGTATTCTATGGACATTAATTGCATGTGTTGCTTACTTAATCTATTCTATTCCATTGGTCTACTGCTCTATTTCTTAGCCAGTACCAGATTTTTTTTTTTTTTTTGAGGATTACTACTTTATAGTATAGTCTAAGATTTGGCATGGCTAGACTACATTCCATCATATTCTCCCCCCCCAGACCCCCTTTAATTCTCTTGATATTCTTGGCCTTTTGTTATTCCAGTTGAATTTTGTTGTTATTTTTTCTAATTATATTATATAGTTGTGAATTAGTCTGATTAGTATGACATCGAATAGGTAAATTCATTTATGTAGTTTTGTCATTTTTATGATATTGGCTTAGTCTATCCATGAGCAATTAATGTTTTTCTAATTGTTTATGTCTAACTTTATTTGTGTGAAGAGTGTTTTGTAATTGTGTTCATATGGTTGCTGGGTTTGTTTTGGTATATGTAACTCCATTATTTTATATTGTCTACAGTAATTTTGAATGGAATTTCCTTTTCTATTTCTTGCTGTTGGACTTGTGTTGGTGATAGAAATGTTGATGATTTATGTGGGTTTATTTTTAATACTGCAACTTTGATAAAGGTGATAATTATTTTTAATAGTTTTAAGGTTGATTCTCTAGGATTCTCTAGGCACACCATCATATTATCTGCAAAGAGTGATATCTTTGATTGTTCACTGATTATTCTAATTCCTTTAATTTTTTTCTGTTCTTATTACTATAGCAATCATTTCTAGTACAATATTAAATAGTAGTGATAATGGACATCTTTGCTTTAACCCTAATCTTATTGGGAAGGTTTAGTTTATTCTCATTATAATACTTGCTGATGGTTTTAGATAGATGCTATTTATTACTTTAAGGAAATTTCTATATATTTCAGTGTTTTCCAGTGTTTTTATAAGGAGTGGTTGTTAAATTTTGTCAAATGCCTTTTCTGAAACTATTGAAGTAATCATATTGTTTCTGTTGGTTTTGTTTTTGATACAGTCAATTATGCTGTTGGTTTTCCTAATACTGAACCATCACTGCATTCCTGGTATAAAACCTACTTGAACATGGTATATGATTCTTGTGATATAATACTGCAATCCCTTGCTAGCATTTTATTTAAAATTTTTTTCATCAATATTCATTAAGGAGATGGAGAACTAAGTTTCTTGATTTCAAAGTTATTCTAAGTCACTTCATACAAGTCTTCTCATGAATTCCTGTCTTTGAATCTGTGTTCTCTTTGGTGGCTTCCTGTTTCACCTAGATGACCATGTCTTAGAGTCAGTTAAATTTTATTTTATTCTTCATGCATCTCTCTCTGTCTGTCTCTGTCTGTCTCTGTCTCTGTCTGTCTGTCTGTCTGTCTGTCTGTCTGTCTCTCTCTCATTCTGACTCTCTTCTTGTTAACCTTTTCTTGAAGAGCTTCCCTATGAGTAGGAGATGACTGTACTCAACTCCATTCAAACATTGCCAGTTGGCCCCATACAGAAGTCCTTTCAGTACACTAAACACTATAGTCAGATGCATCAGTCTGACGATATGGATAATACACTTACTGATTCTTCCTTTATGAGCCTTTGAAGGATGTTTTCACAGATGATACCAAATTAGGATCTTACCTTTGTGTTCAAAGATGTAGATGAACTGAAACTAACCTTCCTGTATAATTTTGGTAGCACCAAATTTTCTATCTGGTCAATGGAGGACTTTACCACTGCTCTCTCCTATCATTTGCTAATCTTCAATTATACTGATTTTTGGGGGGTGTTGCTGCTTTTTGCAACCATATGCTTGGAGTCTAGTGGCTAAGTAGCCTTTCCCCTATAAGGGAAGGGCTCACCTCATAGCCATGAACTCAAGATTGCTGAACAGTTCCCATTGACCAACCATCAAAAGTCAACAGAGGTATTAGACAAATATTGTGTGATTTTCAAACTCTTTCCCACCCCCCCCTTTCATCCTGTCCTTGAACTATCTGGCTCCTGTTTTTGTCTTACTCAGAAGTTAGAAAGTCCCTCTTGAGTCCTGTAATGTTCCTAGTCCTTATTCTTTATCTCTTCAAAACATCTTGGTCATTCCATTTAGCAAAATTTTACAGGAGTTGTGGGTGGAATAGTTATTGCAGGGAGCATGTGAGATTGAAAGCAGAGCCTTTGATACTTTAAAAAAAATGTACCTTCCATCTTATAATCAATACTGTGCATTGTTTCCAAGGCAGAAGAGTGATAAAGGCTAGCCATTGGGGATTAAGTGACTTGTCCAGGGTCACACAGCTAAGAAGTATCTGAGGCTAGATTTGAACCCAGGACATCTCATCTCTAGTCCTGACTCTCAATCTAATGAGCCACTTAGTTGCCTCACTTCCGATGCTTTTTAATAGACTCCTCCATGTCAGCCTCTTATTATGGCTACATATAACTGGCATATCTTAGACAATACTCAAAGAATTCTTTCTTTTGTGGACAGTTGCCTGAAAATGATCCCATTTCCCCATTTTTCCTTTTGTACAAGTGGAGGTAGGCACTTTGTGATTTGTGATTCACCAGGCAAGGCATTTATTATGTGTTTAATATGTGAAGATAGTTCCTGTCCTCAAGAAGTTTCCATTCCAGTGGTGGTAGACAAACATAAAAAGTAGCATAGGAAGAAGGAGAAAAAGAGGTGGGAGGAACTCACCAATGTGAGCAAGAGTCTGAATGAGATAGAGATGGGGAGAAAGTCCTGAGTCACCTAAACCTGCCCCTCTCAGTATTTTAAGGCAAACCTAAATTTCATATTGATTATTTGCACAATAATTTAACCATATTGTTATATAAAGATCCATTGAGAAACCTTAAATATTCCTCCTAGTCTGTGGCTGCTCTGAGAGCTCAAGTAGAGAATTCCTTATGCATATGACTTAAAATACCCTTTGATTTGGAATTTAGAAAAGGTCCCTTAGGCATTGAGTTCAAGGAATGGTGACAAACTTGTTTATGGAAACAACATTTCCCATCCCCTTTTCTTCTTACATAAGGGTTGTGACATTTAAATATTTCCTTAATGTTATTGGCTTAACTGGCTCTGTCAAAGAGCCATATGGTTTATGCAATCACAAAAATAATCTTGAAACAATGACATATGCAAGCTTAATTTTAAAAGCCTGTGAAAATAGTGGGAAGCAGATGGAGAGTTGCCATGGAAATGACTCATGCCTAAAGGAAGAAAAACATTACTTTAGGATCACTGTTATTTCTAAAGCAATCATCAGACTTTCAAAATCACACTCTAGCCCTCCTTCCTTTGACACAGCTATTTATACTTAGACACCCTTAATTCCATATTTGTGTACTTTCATTCACCAAAGTTTACAAATTAGCGTCTTCAAATGTTACATGTTTCCAAAATATTACAACTTTTAACTAATAAAAAAATTTTTTTTAAGTGAGGGAGGAGTGATTTGAGAGATAGTAATCAGATTTATTTATAACAGAAACAGTCACTTCTATCTTTTAGTTGTTCCTCTTGCATTCAATTGGATAGACATATTCAGGGACATATATTCTTTGTCATGTAAGAAATGTCTCCCTTCAGTTGAATTCTGAAACTTAAAACTCCAAGTGTAATTTGAAAAAGAGGCCCTTAACATTGTCTTGAAATCTTAGAGGTTAAAACCCAGGATGTAAACCTTGAGTTACAAATATAATTAACATTAAAAACAATTAAACCTAGATTTAACTCTAAATTAAGACCACCAGGGTGTACTTTTATTAACAACAGGTCCTTTCAAAACAATGACTGTCAAGTAATTGCAGGGTTCATTTTACATAGATGTAACTTGTTTGCAATATGATTATTCATTAGCATGCCCTTTTGTAAAATTGTATGTTCTCCCCTTCCTATGAAAGTGATTGTGTTTTTTAATTACTGTGATGGACTAGAGTAATCAGAAGTGAGAGAAGGATTAGAGTTGCAACTCAAAGTAATCTGGGAGATCAGCAAACCCATATGTGCCAGGCAGAGTAATTGAAGAAAATATGAAGGTAGATTATTCATGCCTTTGGGCTTGAAAGGTCCAATATCCTAACCTCAGGGCTTATATGGATCAGGTCTGATCTTGGATAAGTCAGAGTTTCTTGGACTTATTTTGATCCCATCTAGTATTATCTCTGGGAAATTTCAGAATGAAACTTGTGGCTATATTTCACAAATGTCAGGAAAATTGTCTCTAGATCCTATATAAACTCTGCAAGTGGAAAATATGTTTATTGGGTACATGAACATGTTTAATCCGCATCAGAGGAACTTCATAAACAACAGTTGAGTGACAAAGAAGGCCTTTATTCCATAGCAAATTTAGAAAACACACAAAGAAATCACAGGAATCCATAAACAATTGACAAAATTCTCCTCTCTCTGAAGAGTCCCATCTTTGCCAGAATGCCCCCTTCCTCTCTCTCATGGCACCATTGTGTGGTTTGGAGTCTCCAAAGTAGGGAACCAAACTCGTAGAGTCACTAGGGAAGAAAATCCCAACATGAAATTGTGAGATCCATTTTGACTTCAAAGACCCAACCGTTTGCTAGAATCAGCAACTGAGATTATGGTCATTTCTTTGAGGCTGCTAGAAATCCAACCTCCTTTTCACATTGAATGGAGGTTGTCCAAATGACCTCTGGTAATAGCAAATGGCAGTGGTGTCCAGAGCTCTCCTTCTCCCATTTAGACCCCCTTTGCTGTTCCAACTTGAGGGTGATAGGAAGAATCCTCTCTCCAGGAAGCTGGCTCTGCCCAGGAAATCCTTCCACCTCTATGAAGAAGGCAGGACTTTAGACACCCTCTCCACTTGCTCGTTCTTTCCCTTTTCTGCAGTGGCCATCTGTCAGGCTCAATGGTTATTGTCACGACCTTTTCAGCGTGGGGCTAGGAACTTGGAATCCACCAATTCTCTTCTTGAGCCCACGGGCATACAGTCATCTGACTTGTAATAAGATTTGTTTCATGTTTCATCATAATAATATCTATGTTGTGTTTCTAAATTGTCTCGTTGTGATTTGGGGGAATATGTTGTATGAAAAATATTGTTGAGAAGTTAATGCAATTGTATCATTGGAAGAATTCATTCTTTTTGATCTGAATTTCTTATTAGTTTTTAGAGGCTTTTGTTATAATGTTAGAATCTATCAAGGATTTAATTGGGTATGTCTTAAAAGGGAAAAATAATAACTACTTTGTGGAGAAAGAGAGAGTGCTTGTAAAATCTCCTTATTTGTAAACTTGCCAGTTTTCTTGGGACTGTAATTTGATTTTGTTTTGAGTTTTGAATTCACATGTGAATGTTTGAAGTTTCATTTAGTTAGTAATCTACCATTCGGGGGAAATGCCACCAGCTACTCAGAGGGAGTGTGATCTGACAACTGGATGTCTATGTTTGGGAAAAATGGAGGGGATGACTTTCACACAGCCAAAGGTAGGATCCTTTTGGCGTGGTTTCCCTATTGTGTCATTTCCTTTTTTTAAAAAATTAATTAACTAGTTAATTAATTAATTTAATAAAAAACCCTTACCTTCCATCTTGGTAATCAATACTGTGTATTAGTTCCAAGGCAGAAGAGTGGTAAGGGTGGGAAATGAGGGTTAAGTGACTTGCTCAGGGTCACACAGCTGGGAAGTGTCTGAGATTGGATTTGAACCCAGGACCTCCCATCTCTAGGTCTGGTTTTCTTTTTTTTTTTTTTTTTTTTAAACCCTTACCTTCCGTCTTGGAGTCAATACTGTGTATTGGCTCCAATGCAGAAGAGTGGTAAGGGTAGGCAATGGGGGTCAAGTGACTTGCCCAGGGTCACACAGCTGAGAAGTGGTTGAGGCCAGATTTGAACCTAGGACCTCCCGTCTCTAGGCCTGACTCTCATTCCACTGAGCTACCCAGCTGCCCCCCTCTAGGTCTGGTTTTCAATCCACTGAGCTACCCAGCTGCCCCCTCCCTCCCATTTCCTTTTTGAAAAGGACTATTTCCTGATTAATCTTGAGGAGAACCTGTGAGAATAATGATTATCCAACAGGTGAATTATGACTCTTACCTGAAATAAAAAAGAACTAAAGATGCTCTATTCTATTTATGCCCATGTTAAATTATTCCATGCCCTTGGATCTGGAAGACCAGTCTTAATGTTATAACCATGCCTTGCTTCTTCTTTTCACAGCAAATTTCTCTAACCATGACAGGTAAAATTGTAAATTTTTTTTAACATAATGAATCATGTTGCTGTGATATTCCTGTACCTCTACGCTACTGTAATAGGATACTTGTATAAATGATCTTACTATTTTCAATCTGAATTGGTAGACAATTTCATATCCTAAAAAACTGAGTAAATTAATTTTTGGGCTTACTGATAGCTATATATTTGCTTATAAGATTAGATCCTTAAGATATCTTATTGTTTTTTTCTAAGTCTTAAGCACTGAATTTTAAGTTAATCTGTATGAAAAATTAAACTTATAGAATAATCATTGGATAATAAGTTTATAATGACTGGAATTCCAAAATATGGAGAGGTAGGTGTGGCACATTGGATAGAATCCTGGGTCTAGAGTCAGGAAGATTCCTTTTCTTGAGTTCAAATCTGGCCTCAGTCACTTACTAGTTCTGTAAACATGGACAAGTCATGCAACCTGTTTACTTCAGTATCATCCATCATCTGTAAAATGAGCTGGAGAAGGAAATGGCAAATGACTCCAGTATCTTTGCCAAAAAACCCTAAATGAGGACACAAAGAGTTAGATAGGACTAAAATAACTGAACAACAATGGTAGATATTTCATGGCCTTTCTCAAATAGAGAGGTCCCCCATTAATCTTGGTCAAGTTCTGGTTTCTTTCTTTTTGAAAAATTTTTATATTTTTCTAATTATATTTAAAAACAATGGTTAAAATTTGTATTTTTTAAGACTGTGGGTTCTAAATTCTCTCATTCCCTTTGTCTACACTCTCTCTTTGAGAAGATAAGGAAAAACATCTTATTTTTTTCAGGATGATATGGGGATGATGTCCTCCTAAGGGCAGAATTAAGACAAGATTTAAAAGTTTTCTAATTAAATGGAGTAGTAAACTTGAAAAAAACAACAGGATCGGACTTTTCTCTAAGAACTAGAATATATAAATGTATGTGAGCTCTGAGTATGTTTTAGTGTTGTTTCAAACATTGGATTAAGAATTTAACATAAAATTTCATTCATAATTGTCAATAGGGTGAAATTATTTTCTTTTTGGATTATCTACCTGATAATTTTAAGAGGAAAAGAAGGACCCATTTTACAGTTCAGGTTCTCATAGATTCTTTTAAAGATTCTTCTTTCAGCTGATTGTTGGCAGTATTTACATTGGGCATAGAGTTTAGGTAAAGACAGAGAGAGCAAATGGTATGTGAAAAAACTAAAAACCTTTGAAGTTTCAGGTGAATTATGGCTTCCTAATTTGACATTCTTCTTATAGATGTTTTTTCCCCATGTGAATTAGTTATTGGAAAAGCAAATTTTGGAGGTGGTGCTAAATTTAGTTGAGTCTTGTTGCTGGCAGATTTTTGCACCATTACTTTGGAATCTCTGCAAGTGACTTGGAACTAGAGAAGACAATTACAGCAAGAAGCCAGCCCCCTTTAGAGCTGCGCTGGGATCGAAACCTATTAACATCTAACTTCATGGGACATTGGGGTCTCAAAATGAAACATGCTGATTAAATGGATATTAGGATGTTATTTAACATGAATGGTCATCATTGTGTTACTTTTTTTTTGTTGTTCATGGTGTTTAGTTGTGCTGAGCTTTCTTGGCTACCTTGGGGTGTGTAAGCCTCTTTTCCAAAATTAGTTCATGGTTTTAGATAGTCGTACTATGGCTTGTGCTATAATGAACCAATCTTGTTCTTACATTAACTGGTCAGGAGAAATTGTAACAAGGCTACAAAAGATCCCATGAGTTATAGCAGGAACAAAACAACCCCTTACAGGGACCCCTGGTGAAATTCCTTTTCTTACTTCAGTTGGTTACAGGGAAACAGTTTGTTGGACATCCTTGGTAAACACAGCCTTTTTGTCCTTGGTCTTAAGGTTCTCTTCAGACTTTGTAACCAGTTATATTGTTTTCCCCAACTGTGATGCTACCTTCTAATTTTTGGTTGCCTTTCATGTTTGTCTGTAAAAATATCCTGTCTGCCCTTATTTGAGGTCTTTTGGCTTGCTAAAGACGCCTTTTATTAGTAAATACTAGCCTTACCAATGGATTGAAGGTACTTGTAATATCATGCCTCAGTCTACTTTCATTTTGATCATAACATAATGTCTGCTGATGCCAACTTATCATTTATGGATTTCTAGGATGCTGGTACACTCCTCATCGGGTTGCTCTCTCACGTTGTCTCTAGAAAAAGACTGAAGCCCATGTAATAAACTCTGGGGCATCCTAATCCCAGCCAACTCCCATGCTCACAGATGAGACTAGGCTGGCTACATCCTTCTTTCAGAGTTCTAGAAGCATGTCTGAGGACCAGGAGTGATTCTCTAATGCTATGGCCCCAAATGCCGTGCTTCCCCTCAAGATAATCAGTTAAGGATTGTTTAGTCAGCCATCCTGAAGTAGCTTTTAGAAGAGGGTATTAAAGTGGTACAACAAAAACAATTGGTTATAAAATATCCCCCCCCCAAAAAAAAACCCAAATCAAAAACTTCTGTGACACTCTTTTCCCACAAATGCATACAGAGTTTGGGGAGGGAGGAAATGGGCTCCGTGTTATTACATGTGGCCAACAAGTAACTCCCAATTCCTGGTTGCTGGAAGCCCTTTTCTCCTATTCAAGAGATGCTCAAGTAGTTGCTCTTAGGCATGGCTTCATCTCTTTGCTTATCTTCCTGGAGTATTTTGAGTTCTGTGTCTTTTGAGTCCAGTTTGCCACTTGGCTTTTCCCATTAGGGATCCTACATGGTGGCAACAATATTTGCTTGTGTTTAGTCCTATAGAGCTAGAAAATTCTCACTGTATTCTCCCTTAGCCCAGCTCAATAGTGAGGATTCCCCTTTACCTTTTCTGGGTTAATTCCATAATAAGGAAGTGCTCATTTCTTTTTATTCCTTCTTTCCTTTTCTTCCCAGTGGCCTTTACCCGGTACTTTTTGCTATAGTACTTTGTCTGACAATGTTCTTGGAAAGTGAGGCTTTTTTTTGTTTTTACTCTTATTATGACTGCTATTGTATGTCACCTTTCTCCCCTGCCTCTTGCGAAGGGGACAGTGAGGAGGAGGAAGATTTCTTCTTTGATCCTCTACTTCTACACGGGCTAGAGTAGAAGTAAAGAGGAAATGGTATGAATAATAAGGGCTCTGCCTGCTGTGAAAGTTAGGCTAACTAATATGGAAATATGTTTTGCATGATTTCATATTGGTTACCTTCTCAATGGGTGGGGGAGGAGCTGGAAGAAGAGGATTCAGGACTAAAAAAATGTTAAAAATAATAAAGAAAGGCTATTTTTTTCCTTAAAAGATATTAAAAATCTTTTTTTTAAAGCCTCACTTTCTGCTTTAGAATCAATACTGTGTATTGGTTCTAAGGCAGAAGAACGGTAAGGGCTAGGCAATGAGGGTTAAGTGACTTGCCCAGGGTCACACAGCTAGGAAGTATCTGAGGTCAGATTTGAATGCAGGACCTCCCTTCTCTGAGTCTGGTTCTCAATCCACTGAGCTACCCAGCTGCCCCCTATTGAAAATATTCTTAAAACTTAATTGGCTCAGGAAACTAAAGGCTCAGGCTGTTGATGTCACTTCTTGATTGTGTAGATTTTAAAATTAATATCCAATATCTAAATATTATATTTTATAAAGTTTTATTAATAACAAAAGAGACTAACTAAAAAGGTACTAACCAGCCAGCTCCCAAGAGCAAAAGAGAAAGAGGGAGGAGTTACAGAACTTATAAAACAATAACATGATCACGCAAACGTGGAGGCGCAGGAGAGAATAAAGGGAATTTTGGGAAATACTAAGGGACTTATGGGGGACGCAGTCCAAGGTTCAAAAATCTCCATTTATATAATTGCTTGTGTACAAGACAACCATGAAGAATTCTAGGAGCACTTGGAAGCTTTGCTGGGGGACCCTATAGAGAACACAAAGGCAGGAGAACATCAACTCAGGATATTCTCAGTGCATTTCTTTGTTGATCTGCAGTGGCTAAATACATTTTTTGTTAATTATTGAATGGAGTATGAACATCTCATTTCATTCCATTATTTTAAGTGCCCAAGCTCAGAACACAGGACATCCCAATAAGGAGAATTAATGTGAACCGGGGCCAAAGCATCGACCATGTCATCCTTTCCAGGGAACTTGACATTTCGCTCGTCCAAATGTGTTCTCCCAAGACCTCCTCGGATTCTCTGGAGACTGGTTGGTAGCAAATACCCAAGTCTTTCTGTTAGGCTACCAATCGGTTCTTGCCATTTAGGGGATAGAGATTAAATTCAGACAATCTGGAAGTTATTAGCTGGAGAAATTTTGTTTGCAGATTCAACAACAAAGCAAAGTACTTAAGGAAGACTACAACAGTTCAGGCAGGATTTATCAGCAAAGCGTATGCAAGTTAGCTGCCAATCCCAGTCTTATCAGAGAAGATTGACTGGTAAAATCACGGTGAATAAAAAGTACCACCAACAAAAAATGCCCCAAAAGCAGCTTCACTATTAGGTTGCAGCTGGATTTTCTGAGTTGAAGGACTTTAAACTTTCTTTTCCACAAACCTTAGTGGGATGGCTGTGCATAGCCTTGGGAAATGGATTACCAGTTACAGTTCAATATACTTTCCATAACATCAGGCAAATTAGGAAGTGAACCTATAATTCTTGACTCTCTGAAATTATGCCCTTTAAAGAAACAAATTATAAGGTTCCCTGTGTGTGACAGTCCAAAGGGTAAGGAATTTTCATTTTTTTCTTTCCAAATCACTCCAAATCAAATAACGGGGAAAATAGTAGAAAAAGTATTTCAAGCCAAACTGCTATTAAAAAAAAAAAAAGCAAAAAACAATGGTCAATAATGAATGAGATTATAGAAACGAACAGTTTTTTGATTCATTACATTAAAAAAATTCCTGGGGCAGCTAAGTGGCTTAGTGGATAGGGAGCCAAGCCCGGAGATGAAAGGTCCTGGGTTCAAATTCTACCTCAGACACTTCCTAGCTATGTGACCCTAGATGAGTCACTTGATCCCAATTTCTTAACACTTATCTCTCTTCTGCCTTGAAACCAATACTTAGTATCAATTATAATACAGAAGGTAGATGTTTAAAAAAATTCTCATTTAAGGGATTCAAAATGTCATGCATAAAATCTAAGCTCTGTTTGAATGACGAATCATCCCAAAGTAATCCAGGGCATTCGAAGTAGGGAAAGGAAAGGGCAATATTGTCTCAGTTCTTTTCTTTTTGGTTTGTTTCATTGCCCTATTCCTACATTGCTTAGTAATTTCTCCCTTAAGATTTATTAAATATCATCTAAGATTCTATTGGCTATTGTACACCAACCTCCAGGACACTTACGTTACTTCATCAGCAAGTTCCATGCCTAGCTCCCAGCCTTTCTCTTTCCCCAAACTCCTGTTTTCCTACTGGGGGACTTCCTCTTACTTTCTCAAATCCTCTAGCCTCAAGGTTCCTAAACTTATTAATTTCCCATGATCCATCCTTCCACTCCAGCTCAGATATGCACAAAGAAGGTCACATCCTTGCTCTTGTCATTACCTATAAGTGTTCTACTTCCCTGTTCATGAACTTTGAAATTCCTTTATCTGGTCATTTACTCCTTCCTTGTAGCCCCAAACCTTATTCTTTATTAGCAACATGATTTCCATTTCTTTCACCCTCCTAGCTATCCTTGCCCTATTTATACTCTTCTTCCTATTTTCCTATCCTATCCCTTTGTGAACCAGCTCAATTCTGTATTATCCTCTTTTTTTGAGTCTTTTGCCCATTTTCTCAAAGATCAATAATGAATCAATTAATTGCCAATGCCAGTAGAATTTTCTCAGTTTCTATCCTTGACTTCCCTGTCCTACTGATTCTAATGACAACTTTTAGTTGTCTTTTTTTTTTTTTTAAGTTCAGTCTTTTTTCCCTTGTCTCATGTGACATTTCTCTCTCCTGCTTCTCCTACTTGTTTTGCTGATGCTTCTTGCTTTATTTGTCTGGTATACTTTTTTGCTCCTTTACCCTAAATAACAGGATCTTCCAAGAGCCTCCTCTTTTTCTCCCTCTATTCTCTTCTATGGCATTTTCATCTATTCCCATAGTCTTACACATATAGACAGTCCAAATATGTCTATACAGGCAATTTTCCAAACTTCCTATTTAGTAATAATTCCAGAGCTTGAGTCTCACATTTTAAACTTCCTACTGGATTTCTCCATTTGAATTTAACCTATCTGAAATGGAATTTATCTTTTTCTCCTTTACATTTACATCTCACAATTTTCCCATTTCCATCCTCCAATTCATTCAAATACTATCTTTGATTCTTTCTTTTCTTTCCCTCTGTCTTGCTAGTTGTGAAATCATGCCAATTTTGCTTCTACAATGTCTCTTGTATCAGTTTTTACCTCTCTATTCATATAGCCACCATCTTGGGTCAGGTTTTCATCTGGAGTATAATAATGAATCTCTCTTTCTCCAGTCTATCCTCTCCAATCTGTGCTTCAAAAAGCTGCCAATATAATCTTAGCAAATGGATTTGACCATCTTACTCCCCTAATCATATACTTTCAATGGCTTCCTATTACCTTTTTAATTAAATGTAAACTTATTAATTTGGAATTTCAGATTTTTTCTTTATAGTAGAGGACTGACTAATAAAGCCAATCCTTATAAGCCTTTGTAAGATATCAGTGTACTTGTCTGAGAAGACTGGGAAGCCTCATTCTAGGATATTTGTGATGTGGAAAAGAAGTGCCTTGGAGAGCCTCTGGAGCTTATGTAGACAGCATATCAGCACTGACCACACTGTGCCCCACCACTCGAAGGCCAGGTATGTTATTATTTTACTTACTGCATATGTGCATATTTAATTGGTTTTGATCTGCTAACCAAGGGGCAAATGGCATTTTTTGTTGATTGGCTATAGTCATGGAACCAGATCTGTGCCACTTCAAAAAGGCATTAAGTCAGCTTTGGCCTCATTCTTGGTTAGATCTTTCTTTGTTTTACTTCTTCTGGATGATGACATCTAGTAAGAGACAATACTGTAAGAGAAAAGATCTTGGACCTTCCTCCTACCATTGAAAGTTGACATGTGGCTTTGTGAAAATGGGCCCTCATTCTTTTACCGTTTGGCATTTATTTTTTCATTTAAGGTGAAGGAAGTTGTATGTTATCTGTGTGCATGGCATATCCTCCCTATTCAGTTGTAAATTCCCTCAAGGGAGCCACTGTGCCATATTTATTTGCAGGGCCTACTACAATGTTTGACAAATAATAAGAGCTTAATAAGTGTTTGATGGATTGAACTGAATGTTTTCCTTAGAAAAAGAAAAATAAGATTTTCAAGGATAAAATATTTTAGCTTTAGTTATATTAAACTTGAAACACTTGTGTGATTCATCCTAGACTTTGCCATAATTGTGTGGGTTTAACTTGAGGACTCCTTAAACATAATAATCTCTTTGGCTCATTTTTTTCCTACCCAAGGTTTTCCCTGGGAGTATCAGAATTTTGCTCGTATCTTTTTTAAGGTCCTCTGCTCCCTTGAAAGCATTCAGGCTATCAGGATATCAGAAGCAGAACAAGTTTTCTTTAATTGGATAAAAACACAAAAATGGATTTATACCAGAACTCTCCTCATTGTGGAGCACATCCAGTATACTGCGTCTCTGAGAGTCTCACCTCTGAAAGTATATAATCCAGAGCCAGTGTAGAGACAAGCCTGGATTGTTCCTAATTGCATGTGATCATTCCTTCACTTGAGGACAATTGGATGGAGAAGGTTTTGGGCCAGATACCAGTGGGGCTGGACATCTTTGCCTCTTCTCTTACCTTCACTTATTATTACTACTAATCCTTTCCTTCCCTCTCTCAATAAATGAACCCCCACCTTTCCTTCTGTTTCTCCATTCAGTGCCTCCAGGTGAGGGGCTCTTAGCTTTTCTGTCATGCACCCCTATGGTGGTCTGGCGAAATCTATGGATTCTCTTGCAGACAGAACTTTTACATGCATAAAATAAAGTAAGATGGCAAAAGAAACCAGTTCTATTGAAAGAGTTATCCAAAATTTATTTTAAAAATGAGTTCATGGAAGCCTGGTGGAGGACCCCCATCGTAGGAGCATGTGATTCCCAGGTGAGGCTGGTGGTCTTTGGGACCATAAGCAGCACGAGGGAGGGTTTCTCAGTTTGAGTCTGTGTTTGCTTCTGCATCTGGCTCTTGCTCAGTCTTTTGGAAACATCTCTAATTTGTTTGCTCATAAAACCACCGTCCTCTTGGTAGGAGGCTCACTGATGACTCATCAGCAGACATTTTCCAATAGCCAGAGTCCAATTGGAGTGATTTAGGACCCATTATCTAGTAGAATGCCCGCTCCTTGTGGGCAGGAACTGTTTTTTTCCAATTTTATTTTTGTGTTCCTGGCCATTAGCCCTGCTTGTTGAATTGAAATGAATGGTTTTTGATCTTCAAAGGTGGTCCACTAATTAGCAAAGTATAGAGCAGACCAGTTCTCTTCCTTGTCTGCTTTTTTCCCCGTGGGACTATTTTTCCTGTGACAATAAACAGATGAAGCGATAATACTCATACATAATAACAAGTAAAAATGGCTATATATAATATATGGTCATATATAATAGAAATCTATTAATATACATTAATTATATATAATAACATATAACAATATTATAATATATCATATAACATAAATATATTTATATGCATAATATAAATATAAAATGGCTATATATAATAGAAATATATTAATATACATTAATTATATATGATTATGTATAATTATACATATAATATGAATATATTTATATGTATAATATAAATATAAAATGGCTATATATAATACTTTAAAGTTCAGAAAACACTTTACATGGATTATCTCATTTGGTCCTTATAAACTCAGAAGTAGTCTTCATTAGCCCTATTTTATAGATGGATAAATTGAGGCTATGGGGGGGGAGGGGTTAAGTGACTGTCCAGAGTCACGATGTCCGAGGCAGGATCTAAACTCAGATCTTCCTGACTTGAGTTTGGTGTTTTCTTCCACGAAGCTGTTTTTTAGATATTCTTGGGGAGGCAGTCATAGGGTCATTTGGACAAATCACATAAAATGCTCCTAAGAACGTTTTTCTCTTTATTCTCAAACCTCAGCTCATGAACACTTTTCTTGAGTCGTTACCACTAGAATGGGAAGGTGAGCCAGAATGGGAACAACAGTGTTCTGGTAACTCACCACGCCCCAAAGAATAGATGAACTGAGACTGTGCCTGGGTTAGACATCAGATAAAGCAGTGGAGCGAGACTCCGTCCAGGATCTCGCCTTTGAGCTTGAGCATAAGCGTGGTGCATTTATGAGACGGAAGAGAGACGGCGGGGGAGAGCTGGGAGTCTGGGCGTGCCTGTGGGATAGGCAGCATTTGGGCTTTTTCTCAGTGCTGTGCCTAGCTAGCACCCCGCCGGGCCTGCAGCCACATAAGAGAGCCGGATGCTTCTCTTTCTTAATGAAATTGTTTCCCGGGGTTCCTGAGACTAGCCCTGAACAAAAATAGAACATTGTTTTTAATAGAGCAAGATAATATAGGTCACGGTGGGATAAACTTCATGTGCATAATGGAATCTTTTAATGAGTGGCATTGCTTAATGATTTTTTTTTCCCACAGAAGATAAAATGTGTTCCTATACTAGGAATGGAAGGAAGAATTGCTTCATAAACTTTTTGATCCATAATTTATATATCAAACCTTCTATGTGCTGCCTACTTATATGATTATAATACATTTTCAAGAGGCAGACTGTTTCAATACATGAGATGGAGGTATGTTGTATTCAAATGGCAACTCTACAGATTTATCTGAAAGAAATATGTAAACATTATATGTAAACATTATTTTCCCTTGAAGTAAAACAAATTATTTGGGATAATATATACATTTTTTAAATTATATTTTTATTTTGAATATTTTCCCCTACTTACATGTTTCATGTTCTTTCCCTCTCCCCAAGCCCCCCTAATCCCCCTTAGCTGACACACAATTCCACTGGATTTTATATGTATCATTGATTAAGACCTAATTCCATATTATTGATAGTTGGACTAGAGTTATCATTTAGTGTCTTCATTCCCTATAATATGGGATAATATATTAATGCCATCTCTTTAAATTATAAACTTGACAATCATTAACAAACATTTCTATATACAAAGAAAAAATATTAAATATCAAAATAATTTTTTATTATATATAGTTTGTATGTATGTGTGTATACTATATAACAAGGTAGTATTGATCTAGTCTATCTGTGACCCCTTCTGAACTTCTTTCTTCTTTGCAATTTTTAATTTTTTTGGTATTTTAAAATATTTTTGACACCTTCCTTTTCCCTTTTTTTAAAAAAAAAAGTCTCATTATGACTCTACATATCTTAGATAACACACTTTTATCAGAAAAGTTTGCAGGAAATTATTTTCCCCAGTAAACTGTTTCCCATTTAATTTTAACATCCTTAATTTTGTTTGCACAAAACTTTTTTGTCCATTTTATGTAATCAAAATTGTTCATTTTTATCTTCTATGATTCTCTCTTTTCTGTTTGGCCTTAAATTTATCCCTGATCCATATTTGTGAAAGCTCTCACCTATCCTGCTTATTTGATTAGTTTGTGACATGACTTAGGTCACACGTACATTTGGAGCTATTGTGATATATGGTATGAGATACTGGCCTACATCCAATTTCCTTGTAGTCTTTGTCTTTGATTTTTCTCTTTCCTTCTTTTACACTTACCTTCCATCTTAGAATCAATACTGTGTACTGGTTGCAAGACAGTAGAGTGTTAAGGGCTAGGCAATGGGGGTTAAGTGCTAGGAGTTAACAGCTGGGAAGGGTCTGAGGCCATATTTGAACCCAGGACCTTTTTGACTCTAGACCTGGCTCTCAATCCACTGAGCCACCTCACTGGCCTTTCCTTCCTTCTTTATAAACTCTGCTTTCCAACATATTTTCATCTTCTTCGTTTATTACCACCTTTTCATTGAAAAAAAAACTGAGCAACAAAGTATGTGTATATGTATATATATGTTTATGTACATATACATGTGTACATAAATATATGTGGGGGTATAAACTCAGCTCAATAAGTATATAAACCTCTATATATGAAATATTTATCTATCTATATATCCTCATTGAGTTCCTCATAGGACTTGCCAGTTCTTATCATCCAATGCTGTTGCATCAGCTCCAATGATGTGTGGTCTTTTTAGAAAAACTTTTCTCGAATACTGCGCTGAGATCTTCAAATGCCCGAGGAAATAATGTTTCTTGGTGACTTTCGGTGCAGGTCGAAAACAACTCCTCCAACTCTTCTTTGGTTCTCCAAGGAGTACCTGTGAGCTGTTCTTCCTTCTATTTACAACTTCCTTTTTTCTTCGGGTTAATTTATTATGAGAATGTCGAGATTTATAGGATTCATTTCCTCTGCTAATACATTCACTTGTTGGCCATTGGACAAGAATCACATGCTTAGAGCACCAAGAGCCAGATTAAAGTTGAGAGATGGTTTAAATATTTTATGATGATTAGCACTGATTTCTCCCTTTTTAGCCACTCTGCCACACTTATTGCAGAAAGGGAATGAGTCTGCAAAGCTCTTAAAAGTTTGTATTTGTTTGTTGTTTCCCAGGTTACCACGATCAAAGGATTTATTGCCAAGCAGCTTACCTAGGTTTGATGAGTCTCTCCATGCTGACCTAGGCTGATTCTCACATAGTATAAACTTAATTCAGGATTATAGAACCTTGTATACCACTGCTAAGACCTTTGAGAAACCAGTGCCAGCAACATGCCTTGATGAGGCATTGGAAAATTACTTTTTGGAGGGAATTATACTTTTGGAGATATATCATCCCCCCTTACTAAATTCCAGGGTCTGGATCAATTCTAGGTTTTTTTTTTTTCTTAAACCTTTACCTTCCGTCTTGGAGTCAAAACTTTGTATTGGCTCCAAGGCAGAAGGGTGGTAAGGGTAGGCAATAGGGGGTCAAGTGACTTGCCCAGGGTCACACAGCTGGGAAGTGTCTGAGGCCAGATTTGAACCTAGGACCTCCTGTCTCTAGGCCTGGTTCTCAATACACTGAGCTACCCAGCTTCCCCCTTCAATTCTAGGTTTTAAAAGTTGATAGAAACTGTTATAAGTAAGATTAGATTAGCTGGTTATTAGGTATTGATTATGTATTGATTAGGAAGTACCTAGCAGGAAGGAGCTGGAGCTTGGAATTCCAGGTTGGAATGAGGGAGGAGGAAGTCTGTCTGTGCTCTGTGTGTGGACTCCATTAGGTGTGGGCAAAAACTGTAGGAAAATATAAGTGAGGTAATGGTCGGTTTAATAGATAAATTTATTAAATACCTACTCTGCCCCAGGCACTATATTAAGTAATAGGGATACAAAAAATGCAAAATACAATCTTTGCTCTCGAAGAGTTCACGGTGTATTGGGGGAAACAAATTGCAAATAATCTTGAGTAGACAAGCTATATTTAGGACAAATTGGTGATGTCAGAGAGAAGGCACTCTGATTCCTAACTTGGGGGGATCTTCAACAAGGTTGGTTCCAGTTGGTTAATTCTTTCATTATCCCTCAGCTCATCTCTTCCCAAATTTCCTAAAGCCTTATAAGTCATCTATTTGATGGAATTACTTCATACTTTCAAGACAGGCCTAAGTCAAGAGTAGATCCTCAAGAATATCTACAAACCAAAATTGATTATCTTGAAGCACCCTCGTTCTCCTCCCCCCCAAAACAGGCCCTCAAAAACGATAGTAGGAACTCTGAGTGGCATTGAGGAAATGGGGTTATTCAATCAAGTCTAAAAGTAAAATTTCATCTTTTGGAAGAACTCTGTTGTCCAAGTAATAACTGTGACCAAAAGCGATAATTCTTTGAAATCCATGAAGAATAATGGATGCAGAGAAAAAATAAGGGCAAGAGCTGATTATGATGCTTTAGGAAAGACTTAGTAGGAAAAAAATGATTGCTAGTTTAAGACAAACTCATCGGTACTATGGATGAATGAATAAAAAAGCATTTATTGAGATTATTATTTTGCTAAGCACTGTGATAAGAGATAGGGATTCACAGTTTTAAAAATGAGGTATTCTTACTCCTAGATGCCCACATTTTAATTGGAAACAATATATAAAACCAAGTTCAGTTGCCAGAAAAATGGAAAGGCCTTGAATGCTTAAGGGTATGTAGTGGCAGGATGGATGGCATATATAACTGAGTCAGATGCAGTGCCAGGTAACTGCAGAGTATAGGAAGAGAGAGAAGTTAAGGTCCAGAGGTACTTAAGAGGTCATGAGAACCAATTTGAATTTTATGTCGTACTGAAGTTGGATCAGAAGCATGAACACTTTAGCATGAATTGGTTTATAAGATTAGGTAGTTATTTACCTATTAGCTCTTTGAAGGAAAAAGACACAGAACTGGTAAATTTCTTTTAGGAAAGAGTTTCCAGAAAGTTATAGAGCATGAGGTAATGCTAATGAAAGGAAAAACTGTGGAGGGATTCTAGTTGGGAAATAAATGAGGAATTTGGGAAACATTATTAGAGTGTAGAAGAGGTATGATAAAGTAGTGATGGGAGACTTCAATTACTCATTTTCTTGAGCTTTCTCTGCCAAAAGCAGAGGAGCTAATTACCTCCTTTTTAAAACAATAATTCCATTCTTCAAAATGTAGAAGATGAAATGAGAGGGAATTCTCTTCTGGCTTTGATTCTGACTAACACTGAGCAATGGGTTTCTAGAGTAGAAATTAGGAAACTTTTGGGGCAAGGGGAAGTGACCACTCTCTCCTAGAGTTTGTCATATAGAAAGAAAATCTAACGTTAAGTTAAAATTCATCCTATATATTGAAAATTTTCAAAGGATTCAGACTCATATACATGGGATATAATGGATAAAATCTCTCAGGGGGAAATAATCCCAGGAGAGATGAAAGCTGCTCAATAATGACATTCCAAAGGAGCTAAAGGGAAAAAAATTCTAGTGAAGAGAAAAAATGCAATTTGTCTGAAAAGACCAATGGGGAGGCACAGGAAACTTATCAACTAACTTAGATTTTGAAAAGAAATTTGTGGAAGTAAAAATCAAGACCAAGAAACAGCAGGCAATTTTAAAATTATAGCACTAGCCTGTAAAGATAGTGTCAAGAATGCTGAGGCCCAGAAAGTGTTGAGGTTGGCATGGCCAATTAAGGACAACAAAAAAGGTCACACTTAGCAGACTGGCTAAAATGAAAGAAGGGGAGAGTAATGAATGCTGGAGGGGATGTGGCAAAATTGGGACATTAATACATTGCTGGTGGAGTTGTGAACTGATCCAACCATTCTGGCTGGCAATTTGGAACTATGCTCAAAGAGCTATAAAAGAATGCCTGCCCTTTGATCCAGCCATACCATTGTTGGGTTTGTACCCCAAAGAGATCATAAATATGAGTCATTTCTGCAGTGGGATGAGAGGGACTCTCAGGTTCAAAAAAAGGGGAGCTATATTAAGTGAAAAGGAGAAATAGAGAAAGCATAGGATCTTTGCTTGTGGTGGGATGATTATGATAGAAAGCAATTTTTTAGTTTGTTTCAGTTTTCTCTAAAAAAGAAGATTGGCTATTACATTAAAAATGGTGGAACAAAAATGTCTAACCAGTGGTTGATACCCAGAGAAGGAAGGAGATAGTAGGATAACACCTAGTGGCTTTTGATCAATTCAAGACATTTGCCTCAGATGAACACTGTTCTTGGGTCCTGAAAAAGAGCTATTATCTGTGATATTTGAAAGCTCATGAGACGAGGGAATGTAACCATACAATTGGAAACGGACAAATGTTATCTGAATTGTCGAAAAAGAGGAGAGAACAGTTTTTGTAAACTATAGGCCAGCTGATTCCTGGAAAAAAATCCTAAAACAGGTAATTAAAGAGATGATTAGTAAGTATCTAGAAGGAGAAACAAAAAACTAATATGACTTCAAAACCAGGTCACATCAATCTAACCTCATCCCCTTTTTTGATAGGGATACTAAGCAAATAATTGAAGGGAATATTGTTGATATAGTTTCCCTGGATTTGAGCAAAGTTTTTTTTAACCCTTATCTTCTGTATTAGAGCTGTAATCAATACTATGTATTGATCCTAAGGCAGAAGAGCTATAAGGGTTGGGCATTAAGTGACTTGCCCAGGGTCACATAGCTAGGAAGTATCTGAAGCCACATTCAAACCCACTCAATCCACTGAGCCAGCTAGCTGTCCCCTTTGAGTTGATGTTTTTGGACATGGCCACTGTGTAGATTATTATTGCTTGAATTGCTTATCCCTTATTTTTTTCCAAATTTTTTTCTCTATTTTTTAATTGGAGAGGAGGTTAGAGATGAGAAACTATGTTGTTCTCCCTCCATACTGTACCCCTCCCCCCCCAATCATGTCCTTAGACGAATTCAATACTGTCTGGCTGGACTAGTACTAGTAATTTTACAGTTCAATATCATTAGGGCAAAGAAATTTCCAGTGGAATATCATGGCTATCTGTACTAAGCTTTATGCTGCCACTTCTAGTAAGGACTCGAATAAAGACATAGATAGTTTTGCTCATCAATTTTGCAGTGACACAAAACTGGCAGGAAGAGATTTAAGATCTGAAAGGACCTTGGTAGTGTTAAGGGTTACATTTTTGGTGGGAGTTTGACAAAAGTAAGGAGAGCAGTTTGATAAAACAGAAAACACTCATATTCTGAGAAGTTCAGATAGGAAATAGAAAGGAGGAAAGTGAGATTATTACCTTAATATCTTATAACTATATCTAAATCCTAATCCTAATTAAAATTTCTAAAAAACCCTGTTCTAACAGTCTTTTGAGGACAGGTTCTTCTGCCTGAGCCAGATCAGACCTAACTGCCTACACTGTCTATCTAAATTATATTCGCTAACTAGCTAACTAAAGGTACTACCTGTACTAATAACTAAATACTCAACACCAACAACCTCCTTAAATCTGGTTTTCTATATCCCAACTGTCAATAGTCCAACTGTCAGTCTGACTGAGAAAAAGACAGACTGACCTCCTGCTCTCTAGGGAATCCAGTGGCAAAAGCCCTTCAACTCTCAAAGTGCTCCTTATGTCTATTGCTTCTTTCTCTCCTAAGTAATGGAATCTTCGGCTCCCACCTGATCATGATGGAAAACCCTCTTGATCACTTGCTGGAGTCTTTTTGCTAGTATTCTATTTAAGATTTTTGCATCTATGTTCATTAAGGAGATTGGTCTGTAATTTTCTTTCTCTGTTTTTGATCTATCTGGCTTTGGAATCAGTACCATATTTGTGTCATAAAGGAATTTGGTAGGACTCCTTCTTTGCTTATTATATAAAATAATTTGTTTAGCATTGGGATTAATTGTTCTTTGAATGTTTGATAGAATTCACTTGTGAATCCATCTGGCCCTGGTGATTTTTTCTTAGGGAGTTCTTTGATGGCTTATTCAATTTCTTTTCCTGATTTTGGATTATTTAATTATTCTATTTCTTCTGCTATTAATCTAGGCAATTTATATTTTTGTAAATATTCATCCATATCACCTAGATTGCTATATTTATTGCCATATAATTGGACAAAATAGTTTTTAATGATTGCCTTAATTCCCTCTTCATTAGAGGTGAGGTCTCCCTTTTCATCTTTGATATTGTTAATTTGGTTTTCTTCTTTTCTTTTTTTATTAGATTTACCAGTACTTTGTCTATTTTACCTGTTTTTTTTCAAAATACCAGCTTCTAGTTTTATTTATTAATTCAATAGTTCTTTTACTTTTGATTTTATTAATTTCTCCTTTAATTTTTAGTATTTCTAATTTAGTTTTCATCTGAGGGTTTTTAATTTGTTCGTTTTCTAGTTTTTTAAGTTGTATGCCCAATTCATTAACCTCTGCCCTCTCTAATTTGTTAATATATGCTCAGTGATATAAATTTTCCCCTTAGAACTGCTTTGGCTGCATCTCATAGGTTTGGGTAAGATGTCTCATCGTTGTCATTGTCTTCAATGAAATTATTAATTATTTCTATGATTTGTTCTTTCACTAAATTATTTTGGAGAATCATATTATTTAATTTCTAATTAGTTTTTGGTTTGTCTCTCCATGTATTCTTACTAATAACTATTTTTAATTGCATTATGATCTGAGAAGGTTACATTTATTATTTCTGCTTTTTTGCATTTGTTTGCCATGTTTCTATGCCCTATTACATGGTCTATCTTTGTGAATGTCCATGTGCTGCTGAAAAGGTGTATTTCTTTTTGTCCCTATTTATTTTTCTCCATATCTCTATTAACTCTAATTTTTCTAGGGTTTCATTCACCTCTCTTATCTCTTTCTTATTTATTTTTTGGTTTGATTTAGATCTGCTAGGGGAAGTTTGAGGTCCCCCACTAGTATGGTTTTGCTATCTATTTCATCCTTGAGCTCCACTAGCTTCTCCTTTAGAAATCTGGAAGCTATACTGTTTGGTGCATACATATTGAGTACTGATATTTCTTTATTGTTTATACTGCCTTTTATTAGGATGTAGTTACCTTCCCTATCTCTTTTAACCTTATCTTTTTTTATTTTGGCTCTGTCAGAGATCATGATAGCCACCCCTGCCTTCTTTTTCTCATTTGAAGCTCAAAAGATTTTGCTCCAACCTCTCATTTTCACTCTATATATGTCTCTCTGTCTCATGTGTGTTTCTTGTAGACAACATATGGTAGGATTTTGGTTTCTAATCCACTCTGCTATTTGCTTCTGTTTTATGGGCGAGTTCATCCCATTCACATTCAGAGTTATAATTATCAATTGTGCATTCCCAGACATTTTGATTCTCCTAGTTCTGTCCTTTCTTCTTTCACTGTTTCCTTCTATACCAGTGTTTTGTTTTTAATCAGTTCCTATAATCCCTTCCCTTGTTGTACTTCCCTTTCTCCTCCCCTCCCTTCTTATTCTCCTCTTATTGTTCTTTAAAGCCACACAGCACTCCTCTTCTAGGTCCCCTCAAAATGTCTACTTTTCCTTCTATAAGAGAATTCCTTAAAAACTCTAATTCCTCCCTTTTACCCATTGCTTCTAGGTCTCCTCAAAATGTCTACTTTTCCTTCTATAAGAGAGTTCCTTAAAAACTCTAATTCCTCCCTAAGTTTTCAATTTTCTAGGTTAAACTTTTTCCATTCCTTCAGTGGATCCTTATACAGCATGGATCGAGTGCTCTTCACTGTCCTGTCTTCTTCTGCCACTTTCCAGATTTTTATAGGGCAGCTGGGTGGTGCAGTGCTTAGAAATCTGAGTCTGGAGTTGGGAGACCTGAGTTCAAAACCAGCCTCAGACACTTTATAGTTTTCTTGCCCTAGGCAAGTAAGTCACTTAAACCTCTATTTTCCTCAGTTTCCTCATCTACGAAAAGGGGATAATAGTAGCACCTACCCCTCAGAGTTGGTGTGAGGTTCAAATGAGGCAATGATTATAAAGTGCTTATTACAGTGCCTGGCATATAGTAAGTACTGTATAAATGTTAGCTATTATCAATGTAATTTTAAAAATGTGGCACTCAGAACTGAGTGAAATGCTCCAGATGTAGTCTGATTGAGTACAGCTGGACCTTTTTGTTCCTGTCTGCTATGCCTCTGTATTAAAAAAAATTACACAGAAAGGGCAGAAGAAAATTCAGAAGGGGACAGAGACAAGCCTTGTTACTACACAAGGATACGTATAAAAAAAAATCTGTACATTATCAGAAGTTATATACTGTTTCTCAATTTAGCCTAAGGTTGCCAACATTTTCTTGGCTACTTTACTGCATATATTGAGTACAAAAATTGGGTCTTCAAGTCAAAGCTCCTCAGTATAGAACTTTGATCAGGAGCATGGTATCCTAACTCTTAGGGTATCGTTTGTGGAGTAATAGTTTAGTTTCAACTTTATTGAAACTAAAATTACAGTAGTTAGAGTATTCAGCGTCATGGGCCAGCAGATGGCACACTTCCCTTTGGACTAGCTGCAAAGAACACTTTCATCCTGAGATTTCCCTTGGGACCCAGTCCTAGGAAAGCTGTCGAAATCTGAATTTTGATGTTTTTTCTTCTAAGTTTGAATCACTAGTATTATTATGCTCGAGTAATTAAGCCACCCCATGGTTATTTTTCCTGTTATAGAATAAAATGGGTACATGTACAAAGCTATTTCTGTAAAGAGTTTGTTCAATTATTTGCTAGCACATGTGAAATTGCTTGGGATCCGTGTAGAAGACAAATGGTCATTCTATAAATGCGAGCTTTGTTTTATCATTATCTTTTTCTCTCTTATCCACAAACTCAGAATCTTAATCTGATAAACCCAGCTGGGGGGACACAATAGAAAGAGAACAATGCTTTCTACGTCTTAGAATCACCAAAGTTTTATAGCTAAAAGGGAATTCAGAAATCATTGAGTCCCATCTCAGATAAAATAAATTAGGCTTAGAATATATAAATGATTTAAAGAAAAGTTTCATGGAAGGGAAGACATTTGAAACCTGAAAGTCTTTAACAAGTAAAGATGGGTTCAGAGATGGGAAAATGAAGGACTTGTTCATGCATGGACAGAGGAATGTACTGAAGGTATTTCTCATCCTTACCAAGTCCATAGGCTCCTATTTCTCGTCCTCATGAAATTTTTAGGTTTCTGCCTACTGAGAAGTGAATTGAGTAAAAGAGTCAACTACTACAGGAGATTTTTTTCTTCTAAGATGTTCTAAGACATAGCTAGATAGCATTGATTCTAAGACAGAAGGTAAGGATTTAAAAAATAAGCATCAGTTCTACGGCAGAAGAGTGGTAAGGGTAGGCATTGGGGGTTAAGTGACTTGCTCAGGGTCACATAGAGAAGAAGTGTCTGAGGTCAGATTTGAACCTAGGACCTCCCGTCTCTAGTTCTGGCTCTCTATCCACGGAGTCATCCAGCTGCCCCTTGTAGGATTCTTGAAGCTGCCTTTCCTCAGTGGGTCTGGTTGTTCTTGGCTCCCCAAAGTCATCACTGCCCTGATATTGCTGTCCTGGGGATACTGCTGGGGTGTTGATGTGAAGGCTGTACCCTCTGAAGTTCACTAGGTCTTCATCTGGTCAAGTGTTAATGGTGAACTGGATCCCTGTTTTATTGATGACCCATGGGCTATGACCAAGTTTTATTAATGACCATGGGCTATGACCAAGTTTTTTTGATGACTACAGGCTATGACTAAGTTTTGTCCACCAATGAGAACAGACTTCTTGTGAAATATTGCTTTGGTTCATCCAGTGGCTTTCAAGGACAACTAAATTGAGCAATATTAATCTAAAATCTAAAATGGATTGACTTAATAGAAATGTCTGACCTTATTCCCACTCAATTCCCACTTCTGATCGATTAAAGCCTTGATCTGACACAGATTTCAGGATGTAGCAGCTCATTACTTTACAAGTGTGTAATTAGAAATCTTGAACCCCTGGGTTCCGTCTCCCAGAATTCTTTTTCTCATCCCAAAATTCCTTTTCTTCTCTTCCCTGAGTTACGTGCTTACGTTGTATAGATAAACGTGTGTGTAGCGCCGCTCTCGCTCTCTTCTCTTGCGACTGTGGCTGGGTTAGCTCCCTCTTTACTCTGGCTTTTTATTTCCCTTTACTTCAAGTTATTATTAATAAATCTTATTAAATATAATACTTGGGGATATTGTATATTAATATTTAAGCTTACACAAGGGATGGAATCATTGATCAATCAATTCAGTGGACACCCTCCTCCCTGCCACCTAGTATTATAGTAGGATATAAATATTTGTTTCAGGTTGTCTATGCACACATATGCAAACATAAGCATAAGCACATACCTTTTATAATGTCTTTGTTTTTTATGCAATTACTACTGAATGGCTTTTGTGTTCTTTTCTATTTGTTGCCTTCCTGATACATTTGTAAAACCTCCTTCCAATTTTATAATTCCCAAAGTTTTGGCTATAAAAATAATGGCCACCTGGCCATGCCAATGAACAAGTGGATCTATTAGTCTGATAAGATATTTACTTACTTACTTAAATATAAAATATTTACTTACTCAGATAAGATATTTTTACAGACAAAGCCTTTGGCAAGAAAAAGACCAACTCTTTTTGGCCATGCCTGCCTTAGCCAGTTGCTAAGTCACAGAATCCCTAAACTATGGATGTGGAAGCAAGGGAACTGATTAAACGTTATCAGAATGGATCAGAGATTTCCCCCTTGCATATAAAGGAAGAGCCCAAAGCCCCTTTTGAGTTATGGGCTCTCCACAAACTGATCCAATGACATTGTTGCTTGTTATTTCCTGGAAATGAGTTGGGAAAATCTTATAGCCTGGATAAGAACTTTCAGTAGTTGTCTTCTTAACTTTCACTGTTAATTTGAGACCTGCTCAGCCAATAAACTGGGCAAGTCCATATAAGTTGGGCATTAGAACATCTTATTTTACTCCTTTGATGTAGCCACAGGCTTATTATAAAACCATACATGTAGAAAACATTTGCTTCTAAATGGTGTGGGCAAAGGACAGCAGAGACTGATCACTCAGCCTCCAAAAATTAATCGCAATCTCAATGTTCCTCTGGAAATCTTTTAGGACTTAACATCCCAAAGACTCCTAAATAGGCTATAGTTTCAGTTCGTAGAGGAAGTCGAGGGGACGAGGTTGGAATTCCAGACTGAACTAAATAGAATGATGTGAGCACCGAACATATCTTTGCTTTTGCTGTGGAAGTGTGTCATGGGCAAAGAAACAATTACTTGATGACAAAAAAAGGAAAATGATAAATATTGGAGGAGATGTGATAAAAATGGCACACTAATATAGTTGATCCAATCATTCTGGAGAGCAATTTGAAACCATGCCCAAAGGGCCATAAAACTGTGTATTTATATCCTTTGATCCAGCAGTATCATTACTAGGTCTGTATTCCAAAGAGATCAAAAGAGAGGAGAAAAGTACTTGTACAAAAATATTGGAGCAGCTCTTTTTCTGGTGGCAAAAAAACTGGAAACTGAAGAGAAGTCTGTCCATTGGGGAATGGCTGTGGCTGAACAAGTTGTGGTGTTATTGTGGTAATATTATGGTACTGTTGTGCCATGAGATACGATGAACAAGACAATCACAAAAAAACCTGGAAAGCCCTATATACACTGATGCAAAATGAAATGAGCAGAACTAGGAAAACGTTGTACACAGTAACAGCAATAATGTGCAATGATCAATTATGAATGAATGAACTATTTTCAGCAATGCAAGGATCCAGGACAGCCCTGAGGGACTTGTGACAAAAATAAATGATCCATTACTGTAGAAGGAACAAACAGAGTGTGAATGTAGATTGAAGCATATCATTCTTCACTTTATTTCCTCTGTGAATTTTTCTCTAGTGTAAGAGAATCATCACGATATGATGAACTTGAAAATATTTATTGTATGATAATATATGTATAGCTTATATCAGATTACCTGTCTTCTTTGGAAGAAGGGAGAGTCAGGAGGCAGGAAGAGAAAATGAATCACAAAATTTTAGAAAATGACTGAAAATTGCATCAACATGTAAAAGTAATAAAAATTAAAAAAATAATTACTTGCATTTTGATAATATTTTTCACTTTTGTATTGGAAAGCATGGGGACAGAGCCAAGGTGGTGGGATAGCAAGAAAAATTATAATGAATTCCTTCTGTAAATCTTCTCTAAAGAGATCTAGAAAATGTAGCAGATCAAATGAATCATTTTTCCAGCTCAGTTGGGCTAAGGGAGAAAGCTAGAGATGTCTATGAACAGTGTGGGTAGGGTCTGGCCAGTGACAATCTGGGAGGATTCCAGTGCAGAAGGGCTAAAAGAAGACTTTGCCCCAGATTAAGATAGAGACCCAACCCTCTACCAGGGAACGGAGTGTAGGGTGCAGGAAGAGATGTCGAATAGCAGCTTTTGTTGCTCACTCCCTAATTAGTTCCAAGTCACATCCAGAGTGGATGAACGAAGGGATCTGCAGCCAGGAGGAGCCTTCTGGGGAGGAGCAAGGTAAGTCTTAGCCTGCTTGCTGAACGATGAGCAAATCCAACAGCATCTAGTTGCTATGGGATTCCAGTTTCTAGCCCGATCCAAACCCTCCAGAGGAATAAGTAGGGCAGGGGTTCTAGACCAAAGAGAACCAAAGAGTTTCCAGCAGGCAGACCGTGATTGAGTCCAGCTGCCGTGTCCTGTTGCTCAGGCCCTGGTCAGAGACTTTGAGTACTCAGACCGGGGCTCCAGGATCAGATTTTCCCCAGGCTCAGACCGCTTGTGGGAGTATTGAAAGGCTGAGCAGTCCTGAGAGCCTGGTATAACCCAACACTCAACACAAGTAATCCACGAAAGAACCAGCCCAGACCTTCCTTCCAGAAGTGTGACCTACAATCTGAAATCAGAAGATAGGCTAGAAGAATGAGCAAACTAACAAGAAGCGAATTCCACCATATAAAGCTATTATTGTGATAGCTATTATAATGCTCAAGCCATAAACCCAGAAGAAAATAATCCCCAAACAATTACATACCAAGCCTCAAAGGAAAATATGTCTTATGCACAAATTCAACTAGAATTCCTGGAGGAGATGAAGCAAGAGTAAGAAAATAAATTTATAAGTTTTAATAAATGAAATGAGAATATTAGAGGAAAAAAATGGAAAAGAAAGGAGAGCTAAGGAAGAATGAATTAGAAAGGAAATTAACAGGTTGGCATAAGAGGCATAACCCATGCAACAATCTCCCTGAAAATTAGAATGGGCCAAATAGAAGCCAATGACTCGGGCAGGTAGGTAGCACGATGGATAGAACATCAGGCCTGGAGGTGGAAGTACTTTGGTAAATTTATATCTAGATACTTCCTAGTTGTGTGACCCTGGGCAAGTCACTTAACCCAGTTGTCTAGACGTTACTGTTCCTCTGCCTTAGAATCAAATACTTAGTATCACTAGAAGGTAGAGTTAAAAAAAAGTGATTCAATGAGTCAATAAATAATATCTAAACAAAGTTAAAAGACTGAAATGAATAAATGAAAAGTACTATCTCTAAGGAAAAAACAACTAATGTGAACTGATGCAAGCATTCTGGAGGGCAATTTGGAATTATGCCCAAAGGGCTATAAAACAATTTATACCTTTTGATAGAGTGGTACCCCTGCTAGGTCTGTATTCCCAAGAGATTTTAAAAAATGGGAAAGGACCTACTTGTACAAAGGTAGTTATGGCTGTACTTTTTGTGGTGCTAACGAATTGGAAACTAAAGGGATTAATTTGGGAATGGCGAAACAAATTGTGGTATGTGATGGTGATGGAATACTATTGTGCTATAATGAATGATGAATAGGATGATTTCAGAAAGGGCTGGAAAGACCTTCATGAACGGATGCAGAGTGAAATAAGAAGAACCAGGAAAACATTGTACATAGTAAAGACAATATTGTGGAAGGATCAAATGTGAGAGACTTGGCTCTAACAGCAATACAAGAATGGTTCAGAATGATTCTGAGGAACTTGGGACAAGGAAGACTATCCACCTCTAGAGAAAGAACTATAGGAGTCAGAATATGAAAGAATATGATTTTTCACTTGTTTACTTGAGTGTCTATTTTGAGGTTTTGGTTTTATAAGATTATGCAATTATAAAAATGAACAACATGGAAATATGTTTTACATGATAATAGATGTGTAGTCCAGAATAAATTGTTTGCCAGCTCCTGGAGAGGGGAGAGAAGGAAGAATCTTATAGCTTTGGAAACTTATGTGGAAATGTGTTCTTACATGTAATTGTTAAAAACAATGAAAATGAAAAAAAAAGTAAAAAACAACTAACTTGGAAAATAGACCAAGGATAGATAATTTAAGAATCCCTGGACTACCTGAAAGTTATGAGCAGCAAAGAAGACTACATACCAGATTCCAAGAAATCTCAAAAGAAAATTGTCTAGCTCTCTTAAAAAAAACAAAACCAGAGGACAAAATGGAAACAGAAAATTCACTAGTGCCTCCTGAAAGAAATCCTAAAAGGAAAACTCCTAGAGATCTCGTAACCAAAATCCAGATCTTCCAGGTAAAAGAAAAAATACTGCAAGCAGTCAGAAAGAAAGAATTCAAGTCCCAAGGATTCACATGTGATTCAACAGTCCTTATTTATGAACCAGAATTGGGAGGGAGCTATATTCTTGTATTTTTCTTTGGGGTCCAACTTGTTCATTATAATTTTCTTGGAAAATAGTTCAAGAACTGGAAGGGACTGATAGGCCATTTAATCTAGCACTTTCATTTTACTGGTGAAGAAATGGAGGTACTAGGGCAGTGATTCCCAAAGTGGGCGCCACTGCCCCCTGGTGGGTGCTGCAGTGATCCAGGGAGGTGGTGATGGCCACAGGTGCATTTCTGAGTTCAATAAATAGTTTCATAATTTTAAAGTTCAATGTTTCTAATTTATACCCTTCTTTACTATATTTTATGAAAAAGGTAGAAACATTAATACATATATCTTTCCTATTAGTTGCTATTAAAATTAAAAAAAAATAATTTCCAGGGGGCGCTAAGTAATATTTTTTCTGGAAAGGGGGCTGTAGGCCAAAAAAGTTTGGGAACCACTGCACTAGGGGATTAAATGACTTGCTCAAGGTCAAACAATTAGTAAATCTCAGAGGTGGAATTTGAACTCAAGTTCTCTGACTTCCGTCTTTGGTCTTGCCATTGTAGTTTTGATTTTTTATTATTGTTGTCCTTTCTTTTTATATGATGGAAGTCACAAATATTGTTTTTCTGATTACTTCATGTTGCATCAGTTCATATGTACTCCCATGCTTCTTGTTATTCTTTGTTGTCATCATTTCTTAAAGCAAAATTATCTTCACTTACATTTATGTACTGATATTCTCCCCCTCCCCAACCAATGTACATCTGCTTTGTTTTCAGTTCTTTCCTACCAGAAAAAAAGGCTGCCATAGATGTTCTTGAATATATGGGACTGTTCTGTTTTTGACCTCTGGCATATCTACATCAAAGAGTATAGGCCTTAATCACTCAGCATAATTCCAAAACACTTTCCACAATAGTTGGACCAATTTACAGACCTAGCAATAAAATGTTAATGTACCTGCCTTTCTAAAGCCCCCTCCAGAATGGATAATTCCCATCTTTGCCAGTTTGTTGGTGGTGAGATAAAACCTCAGAGTTGTTTCGGGTTTTTTATTATTGGTTTGGAGAAACTTTTCATATGATTATTAATGGTTTGCAATTTTTATTTTAGTCAACTTACTTTATTTTTAAAATAATATTTTATTTCCCCAATTACATGCAAAAACAAATTTTAACATTTATTAAAAAATTTTTAATTCCCAAATTCTCTCCCTTGGTTTTCAGTTCTTTTAAGAACTGTTTGTTCATATCCTAAAACCAGTTATCCATTGGAAAGTGGCTTTTGTTCTCATATGTTTACATGGTCATAATTTTTATTTCAAATGGAATATTTCTTTCCTTCTTGATCTTGATTTGAAACTATCTCTTCCTTCTCCCTACTCTCTGTCTGAAGCTCTTCTGTTCATTTTTCCTGTCTTAGTCCAGGCTTCTGATTACTTCATTATATTTTACTTCTACATTCTTTTCATTCATCTATTTAATTAAAAAAAACAAAAAACCCTTGCTTGTCCATCCCAAATAAGAGTGAGGTTAAATACCGGAGTATTTGCAGATTTCTTTTTAAAATGCCACATGAGGATTACTTTGTTGGATTTTTTCCCTCCTTCCTCTTTCATCTCTGATTTCTCAGGCTCCTTGTTCATATAGCACTGTCGTGGAGATGAGAAATTTAAACATACACTATCCCGGAGATTACCAGTTGGTGACGTATTTTAAACTTGACTTTCTGGGACTGTGTTTTTGAGACTTCTGGGAGAGGGTAAGCCAGAAACTGGAATGAACAGCTGTTATTGTTTCCCAGCACATGGGAGGAAAGCGGATCGGGTGGACGAGGGTATCTGATGTCTGGGTGCTGGCTCGCCTTTCCCTGCCTCCTCGACTCGATGAGCTTCAGTTTCAGACGATGGGAATTGTTGGCTGAGGAATGGCTTTTGCCTTCTCCACTTCCCCTCACTGGCAGAAAACCGATAGACCGTGCTTGGGGAAACTCTGGAGCAGCTGGAGGGAGCCTGGCATTTCCCTTGCCTTGCCTGTTAAAGAGGAATTAGATCAAAGCTCGTATTTCTGTTAGGCTGGTGGGCTATTTCTTCTCCCACTGGGAGAAGGCTGAACTCAGCAGCAGAAGTTGTGCCTGTCCTGACAGTTGGCAGCATGACCCGCCGACTTCTTGCTAACTGACTTTCCTGGCTGCCTGCCTGTCTGTCTGTCTGTCTCTCTCACACTCTGGGTATCTATATATGTAAGTTTACATTCACATAATTAATGACTACCCAAATCCTCATCTGTCCTAATTAATGATGGTGCACGTAAAGAGTGGCGAATGGTTTGAATATCTGTGGAGGGAGACAAAAAATGGATACTGACTCTGTTTGGAACTCCCCAAAGCAATGACTACAAAGGCTTTGGTAAACGGGAAAGACAAAATAGGGAGAGAATTACATAATAACAAAATGCATATATTCACATATTTGTGCAAAAAATCATATAGTGTCAAATGTATATGCACATATTTATATATCTGTAATATATAAAATTTTATATAATTAATTTATAATTTGGGGCAGCTGAGTGGCTCAGTGGATTGAGAGCCAGGCCTAGAGACTGGAGGTCCTAGGTTCAAATCCGGCCTCAGACACTTCCAGCTGTGTGACCTTGGGCAAGTCACTTGACCCCTATCGCCCACCCTTACCACTCCTGGGCCAAGGACAGTCCCTAGCCTAGATGAAAAAGGAGGAGGGTTGGGCGTGGGGCTAGCAACCCCACCCTGTAAAAACTACATCTGCTAAAGAAACTGCAACCTAAAATAGGGGCAGCTGGGCTAGCTCAGTGGATTGAGAGCCAGGCCTAGAGACGGGAGGTCCTAGGTTCAAACCCAGCCTCAGACACTTCCCAGCTGGGTGACCCTGAGCGACCCATTGCCTACTGGTTGTGGCTCTATGCTCCTAGAATGGAGTCCCAGGATAAAAAAAAATTTATAATTTATAATACATAAACATATGTCTTCATATATATGCATGTATGTTATATACTCATAGATGCACAATTATAGAAGCAACATTGGATAGTGGGTAGAGAACTGACTTTGGAACTGGGAAGATCTGAGTATAGTATGAAGGAGGATAAGAAGGATCTGTGTTCAAGACATTTAACCTCAGGATTCTCATCTGTAAAATGGGGATAATAACAGCACTAGCATGGACTGCCTCTATATCTTTGAGAAAATAATATTATTTTCAATTGAGACACCTTTGTCCTCAGCTACCCATCTGCATAAGATGTCACCAACAGATTTCTGGGAAATAGAATTGCCTGATCATCATAAGTAAGGATGACTCACTAAAGGAATCTACTTCTGAATCAGGAAAAGTTGTTTGAGAAGACAGGTTAAGATCTCTCTCACCTTCTGCCTTGAGTTCATTATGTTAATATGTTTTTACATATGTAATTTTTTTTTAACTCTTGTACTTTGGTATATTGTCTCCTAGGTGGAAGATTGGTAAGGGTGGGCAATGGGGGTCAAGTGACTTGCCCAGGGTCACACAGCTGGGAAGTGGCTGAGGCCGGGTTTGAACCTAGGACCTCCTGTCTCTAGGTCTGGCTTTCAATCCACTGAGCTACCCAGCTGCCCCCTACATATGTAATTTTTAATGCATGTTTGCTTTAGTTTTGTTCCACAAATTTAAATATTTTATCTTATTGTTGTGATTTTATCATGTTTTTTGTTTCAATTTTTAAAAAAATAAGTTTTTGTTGATATTTCTTGTTTTATATCATCATAATTTTCTCCAGTACTTCCCCTTCAGGATGGTTCCCACAGTGCCATTTCTGATAACAAAAAGTATTTTTAAAAGACAAAAAAATAGAAAGGAAAAAAAGAGGGAAAAAAATCAGTACAACTTATCAAAGCATTGAAAAAGTCTGAAAATGTGTAACACCTGTGGACCTCCCACCTCCATAAAGGAAGGATTTATCCTTGTCCTCTCATATATCTTCTTTTAAAATAAGTTTGATCTTTAAATTTACTACATTCACTTCTGAATTTTTTTTTGTGTATGTATGGTTGTTCTTTTCATTATGTTGTAGTCATTGTGAATATTATTTTCTTGGTTCTCCTTACTTTACTATGCATCAGTTCATGCAATAATAATATAATAATAGCTAATATTTATTTAGCATTTACTACATGTCAGGCACTATAATGAATAATTTGCAATTATCTCACAGCAAATGAGGTAGGTGCTGTTATTTATCCCTATTTTAGATGGGAATGAAAGGCTCTCCTGACCATAGGCCCCACACTCTATCTACTGTGCTATTTTAAAATTTTTATTACATATATTATTTCTTCCTACACAGTAATATTCCACTACATTCATGTGCCTCATTCTGTTTAGCCATTTCCTAAGAGATGGCATTCACTTTGTTCCCATTTCTTTGATATCACAAAAAGTGCTTCTGTATTGTTCTTTGTTTTACTTATTCATTATACTAAAGCTTAGTCTTGATTGGGATTGTTTAGGTTACTTTGCCTGTATTAATTACTATTTTTATGATGCTGTGGCCTCTAAGGGCTCTTTGATATTTTCTGGTTTTTACAATAATTCAGATTTTTTTTTCTCCTAGCATATAGATTGTTTTTGCAAAAATGCTACATAATGTGGAGAAATATGTTTCATTTAATATACCCAGTCACAAATGTTTATAAAACTTCAAAAATGAACTTCTTTAAAAAAATTCTACATACCTATTTTAAATCTTTACTTTCTGTCTTAGAAGGACATGTTCCATGCAGAACAGTAATAGGACTAGGCAACTGGAGTTAAGCACTTGCCCAGGGTCGCATAACTAGGAAGTATTTGAAGTCAGATTTGAACCTAGGACCTCCCATCTTTAGGACTGGCTCTTTATCTCCTGAGGCACCTAGCTGCTCCTAACTAACTTCTGATGAGTTTTCAATTCTGTATTTTCCCTTTTTCTTTTTCCATTAGATTTATCAGGCTCTGAGAAAGGATCATCTATGATGGCTGTAATTACTGTGTTATTATCTATGGCTTGTAATTTTGTTAGTTTTTTCTTTAGGAACTAAAATACTGTGTTTTGGGGTTTAATAATAATATTGTTTCATTGGCAATGGTGCCTTTGAGCAGAATGTAATTTTCCCATTTCTTTCTCTTGGTTGGCTGAGTCTGTTGCAGAATTATAAAAAGATCAGGCCCAATGTAGGGCTATTCTGTGTAGAGGACAGAAAGGAGGAAGAGGAGGAGGAGGCATTAAAAAAATTAGCTTCAGTAAATATTGGGCACTTATTATATACAAAACACACTGCTAGACACCAGCATAGAAATATAAAAATGAAGCAGTCCTTACACTCGAGAATGTAAACTCCTCAGGGATTTGTATTCTACTGGTGGGATATGTGGATCTCTCTCTCTCTCTCTCTCTTTCTGTCTCTCTCTCTCTCTCTCTCTGTTTCTCTCTGTCTCTGTCTTTCTCTGTCTCTCTCTGTTTCTCTCTGTCTCTGTCTCTCTGTCTCTCCATCTATCTATCTATCTATCTATCTATCTATCTATCTATCTATCTATCTATCTATCTATCTATCTATCTATCTATCTATCTATCTATCATAGCAAGAGACACTTTTAATCGATTTTCCCACGATTTATTTTTAATCCTATGAGCCTTCTAATTGCCATGCACTGAAACCATACATTTGCCAGAATACTTCATCCAAACTCTCTCTGATTCACAGATCATATGCAAAAGCTTCAAGACTTCTTTCCTTGTGCTTTTATTCATCTTTTCTCATGGAACTTAAGTATGGGCAGCTGGTAAATGTTTAACAACAGGATCTCTTTAAAAAAGAACCCATACAATATTTTAAAAATTCTTCTGTGCTAATATTTTCCCCATCACTTTCTTAACTCTAGACAATCAAGAAAACAAATCGATCTCTGACTTGCAGTATTTGTTGGTGGCTAAGGTATAAATGAAAACTGAACACTGAAATCACTGAAAATTGAACAACTGGCCACACTGGTTAGAGCTGGGTCCTGATTCAAGGTAAGCTCCCTTCACATATCAAGTAAAGTGGTTCTGATAAAAATCTTTCTCTAATTTCCCACGGGATAAAAAGAACAACAAGACAATATGATCCTTGTATTGCTCACACTTCTGGGCAGATAGCAAAACCAATTAAACAGTACAGCTGTGCAAACATGCCATGAAGTTCAGATTATGAACACATTTTCAATGTCTTTCTTCCCTATATGGAGTATCATTATTTCTTTCACATGCTTTTTTGGAGATGTGTTTACATGAGATGAGGCATTCTTTAGCTCGTTGATATGAGTTTAAACTTCAATGAAAATGAATGTTCTTTGGGGAAATGAAAGTTTGTGGGAGAAAGATTTATTTAAAGTAATATCAATCTGGCCAGTTCTGGATGGAAAAGATTTATAGCTGGAAATCCTTTTGTGAATTTTTGAGCTTCACTTGGGCAGGGGCTGTGCAAACTTCTTCCTTATTGTGGTCATCCATTCTTGGAAGGACTATCTCATCTGAGTGCTAAGGACTGATTGCTTAACTTACTATCCAGATGTTTCTTTTTTTTAAAAAAAGAAGCTGATTCTGAACTGGGCAGTGGCTTCAGGATAAAATAAAAATGTTTGTAAAGTGCTTGGCACCATGCCTGGCATATACTAGGTGCTTGTCTAAATACTTGATCCCTTCCTTCCCTCTAATTATTTTGCATGAAATAATCATCATGTAGGCCCATAGGTTATTAGAGTTGGAAAAGACTTTAAGAAGCATCTAATGTAACCTCTGTTTTACAGATGAGGGAATGAAAGCCCATGGAGGTGAAATGGCCCAAGTCACAAACAGAATAAATAACAGAATTAGGTCAACTGACTTCTTTTTGGGGGCTCTTTTTGTCTATAATTAGCTGTTTTTCTTGAAATGATAACATCCTACTACATGACAAAATTGGAGATGAATTAATATGAAGGAGAAGAAAGGCTTAAAAAAACCTCTAACCTTTCTATTTTACTGTCAATTCTAAGTTAGATGAATGGCAAAGCCTACACAGTTGGGATGAAGTGACTTGTCCAGAGTCACATAGCTATGAGAAGAAAGACTTCTTGACTCATTATCAAAAGCAATCTGAGACAGGACAATCTCTTCCTGGAAATAACTTAAGAACCAAGGTTTTTGACTTTTTATGTGGCAACACTGAATGTCATATGTATATTAAACAATTTTTTGTTGAGTGTTATATATTTTTGCCCTTTTTGGTTGTTGTGACACTTCCACTTTGGACTCATTAAAAGTAGAACCATCTTTTGTGATAGATTTTGGTGACTCTAGGAAGCCTAATATCCTAGGTTACTTTCCCATTGGTCTACTTATATTCCCTTGTTTTATAAATATGTCCATGACAATATCTCCTAAGGTCCTTTTCCTCTCATTTGTGCCAGTGTCAGGCGCCAGCTAGGTATTATAGAGGAAAGAGTACCAGCCCTAGTGTCAAGAGACCAATTTTCCCCGAGTTCAAATCTGTCCTTATTGGTTGTGTGACCCTGGGCAAATCTCTTACCCTTATTTGCCTTAGTTTCCTCATCTGTCAAATGAACTAGAGAAGGAAATGGCAAACCACTCCAGTATTTTTGCCAAGAAAACCCCAAATAGGGTCACAATGAGGCAGACACAACTGAAATGATTGAACAACAACAAACAGGGCTCTAAATCACTTAAGGAAACTTATCAAACTGTGTGGAACCCAGTCCTTTAAGAATAGAGTAAGAAGGAGGCAGCTAGGTGGCTCAGTGGGTGGATAGCCAGGCCTAGAGATGAGAGATCCTGGCTTTAAATCTGGAATCAGACACTTCCTAGCTGTGTGACCCTGGGCAAGTCACTTGACCCCCATTGCCTAGCCTTTACCACTTTTTCTTGGAACCAATGCACAGTACTTGCTCTAAAATGGAAGGTAAGGAGAAAAAAAGAATGAAGCCAGAAGTGTGGAAGTTTAAAATGAGCTAAGTAAGCCTCACAAAGAAAGTCAACAAAAATAATTTAGCTTTTGTTTTTGCTTTTTAGTTTCATCAGGAAAAAGAAGACCAGAGATTGAATAGGACCATAACATAGAGTGGATAGGACTCATTCTGTATTTACTTCTGTTTTGTTTGCAAAGGGAAATGATTTTGGATTGAATAGGAAAGTGTCTAACAATACAAGTGTCTAACAGGGAGGTGACATCCAAATACACAGAACGAGAGTAAGAGAACACCTTCCTACCCTCAATGAGTCCATATCACAGGCTCAAAGGCATAACATTATAAGGATAGTGGAAGAAATGTATGACCTGATTGGTGAATCCTTTTCATTAACTCGAAAGAGAGTAGAAAATGAGACAGTGTCACAAGTCTGGAAAAAAGGAAAATGTTCCAAATTAAAAAAAACAAAAACCAAAACAACAGTCATGAAGTTTGTAAGCTAAAGACCAGTGAGCTTGGTTTTGATTTCTGGAAAAAATTCAGGATGTATTATTAAAAGGATGATTATGAAATAATCTGGAAAGGGAATCAATAATCACAAAAAGAGTCTGATTAAATTAAGAATGGGAAAAACAATAATTATAACTGTGAAGGTGGGGAGATTAGGAGGAAGGTAGGAGAGGAGAAGGAAGGGAAAGGAAGGGAAAGCCTGAGGAAGGGAAGCCAGGGTAGCTCCCAAGCCCAGGAGGGAAAATTGACCTGAGCTCTTCAGAGCTCAATAAAGATCAGGTAGCACTTATTGTTAGAATAGCTAGGTTTTATTTAGATTAGGAAAGGGAAAAATTAGGTAGGGAAAAAGGGTCTCCTCCAGTAGGTACTCCTCCAGGGTTGAGAGCCTCTGGGGTTGAAAGCCAGGGTGGAGAGAGTCCAGGGTCCAGAGAGCTGAGAGACCCCGCAAAGGTGCCAAAACTCTCTCTTTTATACTTTCTCCAACACCTCCCACAAAGGAAGTGGAAGGTGTTGGGGGAAGTTGTAGCAGGGAGTCCTGGGTTTCCCAGGGTTTAGAATAATTTTAAACAACACATTCCCCACTGTGATTCTTTGGGAGACCACTCTCCCCAATGGATCAAAACAAACATAAATAAATTTACAATTACAATAAAACAAGGGTATATACATCAATACAAGGGGAGAATGGTAACAATTTTTACAATATAAGGAAAGCAAATACTTGGTGCTTCTTTACAAAAAAATTCAGTGACTAGTCCCTTTCTTTCACAACAAAATATATAGATACATAAAAATAAATGCATTTAAACAAAACAGATGAATTTAACAAAACAAATGAATTTTAAACAAGACAAATGAATTTACCGCCCCCCCCCCCCAGTTCAAAATTTTGCACATCCAGTTGTTCTCTTAGGCTTCTGGATAAACATGCATTCTCCATGTGGTCTCCACAGGCATCTCTATTTGGATTCTAGGAGGTAGTAAATCTCTTTTCCTAAAATAACTTAAACTTTCCATATGAAATAAAAATACATTCCCCCCCCCAGTAGGATAGAAAGAAACAATGAAATCACAAATCACACAGGGCTATATGGCTGAGGCAAGAGGCATATGAATCACTGCCAATCAAATTCATCAGAAAAATTAGCACAAAAAGGCCAAATAACTAGTGGATAAAAATTTTTAAACATCCAATTCTAAATTTTATATGAAAAAGTTCTAAATAAGAAAAAAAAAGAAAATCACAATAGGTTTTTTGAATAATGCCCAATCAAAGTAATCCATGTCCAACAGTATGCACTTATCCACTTAGCAGTCAGGACCATAGTCAACGACCATAGTAAGAAAATTAGGAAAAAAGAATTAGATTTTTATTTATTGGTCTGATATTTTGTCATTTCTTCTTTTCTTCTTTCATCATTTCTTCTTAGGGATAGAATATGGAGCCAGAACAGCCAATTGTTAGGTACTTGACATTAAATTTTTACAAGGAGTGTAGTTCAAGGAGTCCTACATCTTAACGTATGTTAAGTGTCGCCACCTTGATTCTCACACTAGGTTCAAGTCCTTTTTATTGGCATAGAAGTCTCAGTAATCCTAGTAGGATTAGTTTCTCTATTTGACCTGTGTGCTCATTTGGCATCAGTCGGATTAAGTATGTGCTACTCTGGCACTGTTTAGGTATCTGTGCTTTCTTGGCACTGTATACATGAAATCTGTGCTCCTTTGTTGATCCCATTTCTTTGAGTCAGACATATGTACTAAGTCCCATAATAGCAAAACACCAATGGCAGTTGCAGTAGTCTAAGGCTTTTGGGTAGACAGTTACAGTTAGAATTAATGGATATACTAAACCTACACTAATCTAATAATCAAAAACTCTTTCAATTTAGATAGATGACATGTGCTTCAAATACAAAAATTGCACATGCAATTTAAAAAAAATGTGCTAAAATTTCAAAAAATATGTCTCCTGTAATCAGTGACAATGAGAAAAAATATATGTATATGTATGTTGCAATTCATGTCACTTAAGGAGGGGTAGAATATAAAGGTTCTTACCCAAGAATTTGGATGTATTTCCTCTTAGCTTAGCCATGATCCACTGTGTGAGTGCAAATGAGGTAAAACAATGGAGTTATAAAAGCAATAATACATTTAAGAAAATACAAAAATTTCACAAAAAGCACAAAATGCATATCAAGCCAATATAATACAGGTTTCCTTCAAGGAAATTGATCATCAGTACAATACAATTTATTATGGACTTCCATAAAGGTACATGTCAAATATCGAATGGCACAAATAAAGTAAGGGGGTAGACAAGGACTGTATTGTAAAAATCTGCTGCTGCTTCTTTTCTATTTTGAGGGAGACAAAACTGAAAAGGGTTAATAGCAACAAAACAACAAAAGCAATAGAGTTTAAGGGGCACCACCTTCTGCCCCATGTGGAGGAGGGGTAGTACCCTGAGGAGTGCATGGATGAGCTCCACTTTGAAGATACTGTTTGGGGGTAATTTGTGGTAGGTTTCTGCCTGATTATCAGTATTGAAATTAAAATTCCTATAGGTATTATTCTGATAGTTATTGTTTCTGAAATGTGTATTCTTTCTATAGTTATTATTATTCCTGAAATTGTTGTAGTGGCTATTATTATTGTTATTCCTAATTGTCTGGAACAGATTCCTGCAATTCATCATTAAGTGGCCCTTCTTGTTACAGAAGTGGCAGGTTAGAGATGGATAATTAGACTCTCAGAGAGGGGCAAGTGGTATTGGTATAGTATCATCATGCCCTCTTTCCTGCTTTTCTAGTTTATTATGTAATGATTTCAGTTATTTTTGTATGGTATCCAATAGATCATTATTTTGTACCTTTGTCTCTTCTTGTCCTTTAGTGACATACACAGCTATTCTTCTTAATTCGTCCAGATCCATTTCTGGCCATTTGGGACAATGCATCTTAAAGTAATCCTGGACCACTCTGCTAGAATTGTTTACAAATTGTCGCCTTATTTGTCTTATGCCTTGCTCTGTTGATAAATCTAAGTCCAAATATCAACCTCCCAATTCAATGAGCCTGTTCATAAACTGAGAGGGAGTTTCATCATCACTTTGCATTAGGCGATCAAATTTGGTCCAGTTGTCTGGACGTTCCGCACATTCTTTCATTGTTTTTAATATTGCAGCCCTACCATTTTTTAACTGCAAATATTCCTCAGAATCATTGTGGTTCCAGTGAGGATCCTCACGTGGCCAGTGTACTGCATTTCATCCTCGAGCCTTATTTACATGAGAGATGATTTTGTTTCTTTCTCTCTCTCAGGAATATCTGGAGTAATTTTTCCACATCCTTATAGGAAGGATTGTATTGGAAAAATATGTCTTCCATTTTTTTCATTATAGCTATGGGTTTATTGTTATAATTTGGAACATCTTTTTTTTTTAAAATTCATTGATATCTTGAGGAGTGAATGGAGTATGGTGTGTTAAATTTATCACATCCCCAGATTGTTTTAATGTAGGCACTTCCCTTAGAGGGAAAAGGCCATCACAGGAATCAGAATCATAGTGTGGTTTTGGTTTCTTTTGAATCGTTTTGGTGCTTACTATGGCAGAACAGGTCTTTTTAGGTGTTTGCGTGCTTACTGTGGCATGGATAGGAACTGGTATGGTCTTGGTTGGGGTTGGTTGTGGGTTGGGAGAAGGGAAAGGAGAGGACAGGGTGTCAGAAGTAGCAGGGGAGGGAAGGTTAGCCAAGAGATGCACAATATGAGAGAGGAGTTTCTTCACATCTGTCTCCTCTATTTCAGGAGAAATAGGAGAAATAGGACTTTTCTCTCTGAGTATTTTGGGGACAGCCTCGCAAAATTTTAAATCAGATTTTTGAATTGGATCCTCCTTTTCCAGTGCATTGTGCATAGAGTATTTGAAATTGTCCAATTGGATTTGTACTGCTGCTTGGATCTGGGCCTGCAGTTTCCTATTTACAGCCTTTTGCATTGTCATATTGAAAATTAAGAAAAGAAGATTCCCTAGCTGCATCAGAAGGAGGAGGCATTTGGAAACAGTAAAGATTTCCAATTTGGCAAAAGCCAAAAGGTTTTCCTGTATAGAAGCGATTATATTGAGTGGCTTCTATTGACTTATTTATTTAGTCAGCTAGCTCCAATTATCTATTCATTTATTTGTTTGGTATATTTATTTATTTAGTTTTAGCTGCAAAAAATTATTATCTTTATTTATTTTTTGGGTTTTGCTATATAGTATGTATTATTGGTGCTGCCCTCCTGTGGCAGAAAGGCAGCACTACAGCTTAGCAGAAAAAGGGAGGGGGGGAACACACTGAGTGCTCAGTGCTGGCTTCTTGTGGCCAAGGTGCAATTCCACAGGGGGAGGAGAATTAGGGGTGGCACTAGGAGTGGGACTAGTACTGGTGAGGGGTGGGAAGGGGTGGAGCCAAGACACTGCGGGGGTTTTGGGAATCAAGATGGAGGAAGTAGGTGGGACCAAAGCTCCTTGAAGCCTTCTGGGGTTCTTTCCTACAAAAATAAGTAGGGTTTTTGGGCTCTTTGGCTTTCCTTTGTTTTTTTTTTTTTTTTCAGTAGGTAATTAGAGTTAGGGGCAGTCAGGGAGTTTTAGAATTAGGCTGGGGTGGGTGAAAGTCCGAGAGGGACCAGAGTTTTTCCAGGACCCCTGCTGGTTGTTTTAGTGAGACCCCCCTGCTGGGTTTTAGGCCAGCGAGAGTGAGGAGGGTTAGGGTTAAGGCTCCTGGGCTGGGTGAGGGGGATTTAGATCTAGAACCTCTGCTGAGGCAGGGGTTTAGTAGGGGAAGGGACCCCTGCTGGGCTTGGTTTTGGGCGGAAAAATTTTTTACTTACCGGTAGGCAGTAAGGCAGGCAGGATAGGCGGCAGGCAGGCAGGCAGGCAGGTTCAGGTCCCAATAGAGGTCGCCATGAAAAATGTGAGTTTGGGTGATAGGAGGAAGGTATTATAGGAGAAGGAAGGGAAAGGAAGGGAAGCCAGGGTAGCTCCCAAGCCCAGGAGGGGAAATTGACCCGAGCTCTTCAGAGCTCAATAAAGATCAGGTAGCACTTATTGTTAGAATAGCTAGGTTTTATTTAGATAAGGAAAGGGAAAAATTAGGTAGGGAAAAAGGGTCTCCTCTAGTAGGTACTCCTCCAGGGTTGAGAGCCTCTGGGGTTGAAAGCCAGGGTCGAGAGAGTGTCTCCAGGGTCCAGAGAGCCGAGAGACCCCCAAAAGGCGCCAAAACTCTCTCTTTTATACTTTCTCCAACACCTCCCACAAAAGGAATTGGGAGGTGTTGGGTGAAGTTATAGCAGGGAGTCCTGGGAGATCTAGTCTTCCAGGGCTTAGAATAATTTTAAACAACACATAGGACCTATCTTTCAGGATGGCTGTGAAGATCAACTGAGATAATATTTGTTGAACACAGCACGGTGTCTGCACATAGTAGACATGATATAAATGCTTATTCCATCTTCCCCTTTCATATTATTTTCTCCCCTTCTCTTCATGAGAAGAGGGATTAAGCTTGCTCTAAATGGCCCAGAGAGCAGAACCAGGAACAATGGGTAAAAGTTATAAAAATACCAATTTAGGTTTGATATCAGGAAAAGCTTCCCATCAATTAGAGAATCCTAAGGTCAAATGCCTTGGAAATGGATTCTGCCTGCCTATGGGTCTTCAGAATGAGGCTGAATGGTTTGTTCTTGTCAAGTATATCAGAGTGAATATTACTTTCCTATATGGGTTAATAAATAGGTTTTGAGATCCTTTTCAACCCTTGAAGTTTATGATTCTGGGACTTTTCATTTTCTGTATCAGGATATGTCATTATATTGATCTAAGTCATGAGGATGACCAATGCCAAGGCAGATGGAGTGCCATGTGTGAGGAAGAGAATAAGTGCCTCCATGTATGGTCCACAGTGTAGTAAGTAGAATAATATAGAATGAGGATGAAGTCAGATTTTGAAGGGCTTTGAAAGTTAAAGTGGGAAGTTTATATTTGTCCGATAGATAATAGGGAGTTTATTTCATAGGGGAGTGATATGATCAGATCCATTCTTTGCCAGCTGTGTAGAAGATAGATTGGAAAGGGAAGAGACTCGAGGCAGAGAGACCAAAATTAGAAGATCAGTAATCTAGATCCAAAGAGTGAGGACCAGAACCAAGATGGTGGTGATGTGAGGAGAATACTGGGATTGAACTGCAGAAATAGAATCAATAAGACTTGAGAAATGATTGAAGATATTGTTTTTGCTGGTCCTTTGTTTTTCAAAGAGGACTAATGATGTCATTAGATGATGACTGGTACATAAGTTGGATTTAAGTGAGGCAGAGCAGTACAAAGTGGTCAGTCTTAATCTAAGGTCATTGAAGTACAGTGACAAGACAAAAGGCAGTAAGACTGGGGACTGCCCAGGATGCAGTGGATGACTCTGGCATCTTTGATGTTTGACTAAGCTCATCAACATCACAGTAACTTGCTTCAGCTGCTTTCATGACTGTTGGAACAAATTGTTCTCAACTGGCCATTCTGTCTTCACATGCTTGGGGTAGACATCCTCCTAACTCACGGATGTTTTTAAGGCTTGTCAACCTGGTTTTTCCATCTGCCAAGAATTTTTATTGGGGTAAGGCAGTTGCACATGCTACAGTTTCTTGGAGCCACTGGTGAATTCCAACTAAACCCAACTTTAGTAAGCCTACCCCTCTTTATTACAGTGCCTTCCCTTGTAAATTATTTCCTATTTATTCTGTATAGAGCTTGCTTTATGCTATACATATATATACACACATATGTATATATATGTTTGTGTATTATCTTCTCGATTAGATTGTAAGTTTCTTGAATATGTAAGATATATGAGAATGAGGAATTGAGGATAATGCCAAAGTTATGAACTGGGGAGACTGGAAGAATGGGGGTACCTTAGATAGAGATAAGCAACTTTTGTAGACAGGTGGGTCTGGGGAGTGGAAAGATACTGAGCTCAATTTTAGACATGGTGAATTGGAGATGTTTTTGGGACATCCAAGTTGAAATGTTCAGAAGCAGCTCAAGACACAGAAGGGACTGACTGAAGATATAGATCTGAGAGTCATCTGTATAGAAATGATTAATCCAGGGGATGGGTACACAAAGTGAGAAAATGAGATGAGAGCCCAAGACAGATCCTTGAGAAACACCCATTTTTAGGAGAAATGATACAGATGAGGCAACAAAGTAGACCCAGAAGAAATGAGAGCAGGGTCAGAAAAACCAAAACACCAAGTATCCTGGATTTCCAAGTGCCTTTATACATTTTTATAGTTTTTAAATCATCTCCTAACAGGTTGATAGCTCCAAATACTGTTCTTTCCTTTGTCTAAATAACTTTGAGTCACAGTTTACATCTTTTTTGCTCTTTTTTCCATTAACTTATTTTTCATTTCCCAAATTTATTTTACTTACTTTTTCTTACTCATTTTGCTTTCTCTAATACCTTCTTTATGAGTCTTCTTCAGGTCCTTGTAGTTTTGTTTTAAACCCTTACCTTACGTTTTAGAATCAATACTGTGTATTGATCTCAGTCAGAAGAACAGTAAGGGCTAGGCAATGGGGGGTTAAATGACTTGCCCTGGGTCACATAATGTCTGAGGCCAGATTTGAACCCACAGGTCCTTGCTCTTGAATCACTTCTTTCTTTGGATTGTGTCCTCCTTCAGACTGAACCTTTTATTTTTAGCTCAAAATACTCTACATGTCTCCAGACTTCTCCCCAAATTCTCCCCAACAATGTTTACAAATTCAAGCTTCTCAAAATCATTCACAATATCTTTTTCTTTATTCTGTTGAAATCCTTGTCTACTGTTCAGCAACCTTCTTTTATGGGAGGCAGAAGCAGAATCTGGAGGTGGAGCAGAACTCCTTTAATTTTTCCTCAATTTCTCTTAAATGTCTCCAAGTTTTTTTCACCTCAAATTCGATCTCTGGCTTTCTTCAAAAGTCCAACCCTCATACTTTCATAATTTCCTTTTTATTCAATTAAAAGTATTCCCCCCCTTTGTTCCTTCTCCCTACTACTTTCTCCTTCAGAAATCAGAAGTAAAATGATCAAAGAAGTACTTTTAAAACTACTTTGAGTTACTACTCCACACTCATCAAATCAACAAACATAATACTAGACAATAAACCCAAGTTCATTTTGTTAAATACCTGAAAAGAAGTGAACCTCAAAGTATTTGTGTGTGTGTACATTGACTTGAAATATTGAAATAGATTTTATTGTGGAGCATTTTCATGGGGATTATGGTTTTATGTTAATGTTTTCTGAACAAAAGTGCATTCATTTATTTCAACTCAAATTCAGCTACAAATTTTCTTTTGTATTTTGCCTGTGGCATATTCCTTCTCATTGTCTAGTGGTAGTAAGGCAGCATGCTGGATTTCACTTGCTGGGTATTACTTTTCCATTGTGAAGTTTTTATAATGGGCACATTCCCCACATTTATCAGATAGATTTTCTGGGAAGAAGTCCAAGTGTGAATCAAATAAATGGATCTTGAGCGACATTGGATATCCTGTAACTTAATAGGCTTTGAGAAAATCATTACCGATTTCTTGGTAATTTTTTGCCTTATAGATTCCTTCAAATTTTTAAATTCACTATAAAAGATGAATTACATGCAATTCTTTCAACTTCACTCAACTATTATTAAAAAAGTTTATCTTTCATCACTTTCCTTCTTTGAGGGCACATAAATGTCACCTCTGGTTTTAGCCTCATTGATTCTTGGAAATTTATTTTTCAGATAAAGAAATGCTACGCCATTTTAATCCTTTGCCTTGACAAAATTTTTCATTAAACCTAGTTTAAAATGTAAGGTGGTAGATAAATCTTTTCAGGACTAACCAATGGTTGTATTACCACAATTTTTCTTTCTTGGAATAAGTTCTTTCCTTGAAAGCCAGGACTTTTAAAATGTACTATTTTTGTATTATTAATTTTTGCTTTAGAGTGATTTTTTAAAGCTGAGACCCCAAATGACATACTCATATATACATGTGATAAGTGATGTCATATGTTCTTTTGTATTTCAACACCCATAATTCTTTCTCTCAATGTGGATTGCATTCTTTCCCATAAGTTCTTCAGGAATGTCCTGTTGCATTGCTATTAGTAGCAAAGTCCATTGCATTGGATTTTTCCACAATGTTTTACTTTCTGTGTACAATGTTCTTCTGGTTCTGCTCATTTCACTCTGTATCAGTTCATTGAGGTTCTCCCATTTCATATGGAAAGCCTTCAGATCATCAATCCTTATAGCGCAATAGTATTCCATCACCACCATATATGACAATTTGTTCAGTCATTCCTCAATTGAGGGATGTCCCTTAATTTTACAATTTTTTGGCACCACAAAGAGCACAGCTATGAATATTTTTGGACAAGTAGTTTTCCTTATTATCTCTTTGGGGTACAAATTGAGCAGTGGTATGGCTGGATCAAAGGGCAGGCAGTCTTTTAAAGCCCTTTGGGCATAGTTCCAAATTGCCCTCCAGAATGGTTGGATCAATTCACAACTTCATCAGCAATGCATTAGGTCCCAATTTTGCCACATTCACTCCAACATTTATTATTTTCCTTTACTGTCATATTGGCCAATCTGCTAGGTGTGAGGTGGTACCTCAGTGTTTTGATTTACATTTCTCGAATTATGAGAGATTTAGAACGCTTTTTCATGTGCTTATTGATGGTTTTGATTTCTTTATCTGAAAATTGCCTATTTAGGTCCTTTGACCATTTCTTAATTGGGGAATATCTTGATTTTTTGTATAATTGACTTAGCTCCTTATAAATTTGAGAAATGAGACCTTTGTCAGAGGTTTTTGTTATAAAATTTCCCCCCAATTTGTTGCTTCCCTTCTAATTTTGGTTGCATTGATTTTGTTTGTACAGAAACTTTTTAATTTAATCAAAATTGTTCATATTACATTTTGTAGCGTTCTCTGTCTCCTGCTTGGTCTTAAATTCCTTCCTTTCCCACAGTGTAACATCCATGATCTTAAGTGGGGTGAAACTGCTTCACAGAATTCCACAGTACCCCCCAGAACTCTAGGAGAGGGGGCAGTTGGGGTAGTTAAGAATGTGAGTATAAAAGCCAGGACACCCAGCTTGCAAGGACTCACTCTTTTTGGGGGTTCAAGGGTGGCTGGGAAGAAATGTTATTATTACTCTTTTTGTTAGTTCATCTCTGACCTCAGAGAGCAGGGTGCTACTTTGCTGTTTACCTTATACAGACTAAACCAGGCTGTATGCACTGGAAAATACCTCACTTGTGATATCTCAGTTAATTCCTCATTTACATAGATCTACAATCAAGTTTACTTTCACCATCTTAAACTTGATAACATTAGATTAAAAGGAAAGTTAGTTTGTGAGGGAGTTAGTGGTTAAGTTATTTCCTGAAGATATTAGATAGCTTTCCTTACCCTCAATTCTGAAACTTCCCTCCTTCCCCTGTTTTCCTGAAATTAATAAATCCCTTCCCTTGTTAAGTTTGAGAACCTGTGTGAAGTTATACTTGGGCTTTACCTACCAATATCATACATTACCTAGGTAAAATCTTCATCCAGGCAAGCACTGGAACAGCTATTATCTAGAGAGCAAGTCTGCTGTATCAGAAGACATCCTGAACCTTTATCTATCTTAGGTTTTTTTTTTTTTTTATTTTTTTTTAAACCCTTGTACTTCGGTGTATTGTCTCATAGGTGGAAGAGTGGTAAGGGTGGGCAATGGGGGTCAAGTGACTTGCCCAGGGTCACACAGCTGGGAAGTGGCTGAGGCCAGGTTTGAACCTAAGACCTCCTGTCTCTAGGCCTGACTCTCACTCCACTGAGCTACCCAGCTGCCCCCTCTATCTTAGGTTTTGGGGAATAATCTTCTAACAGTGGAAGTTGCTAATCTCAGTGGGATTATTTCCTATCTGTGTACCAATTTAGCCCTGGATTAGTCAAGCCTAAACAGTCTCCGTTTCTTGATCTAAAGGGGATTCTGTTAAAACTGTTACTCCTTCTGCTGTAACTGCCTCAAGAGAGAGAGGAGAAAGAATTCTGGGAAGGCCCTGTTAGGATAGCCAGCTTGATCCTTTGCTCTGACTCTACTACCAATCATTGCCAATCTGAATCAATCTTACAGTTTGACCAGCCAGTCTAGGATTTTTGAACCTGAAGAAGTAGATTACATCATGGCTAATTCCCTAAATAGGATGCTAGTCACAGTAGGGAGCAGTACTTTGTTGCTTTACAGTCTTTGGAAAGGGTTTTATAATTTATGGATTATTTTAATACCCCAATTCTTCATGGAGCTGTTTAGGATATATGATTCATACCAATGGCTGACTATAACAATTAGGCAAGCCTTGGCATATACACCAACTAGTGGGGTAATACTAGTGTCAATGTTTTAGGCTTACTGGGTTCTGGGAAAGTTAATTGAACATACTTTTGGCAATGTGAAGGATACCAGTCCAGTTCTTGAGACACTGAAACAACAAGTGAAGCTACTCATTGAGATTAACAGGCAAATAAGAGAAGGCAAAGAACTAGATGCTAAGACCATTTTACTGTTGGAATTAATTGAGGGGACTATCCAAGGTAATACCAAAGATAAGGCCAAAGATACAAACAATGAAGAAGAGATAAAAGGGGCTGAGGCTGCAGCTGTGACTATCTTGTCAATAACAGATAGGACTGTTGTCCAACCTGACTCAGGGATTGTACATGTTAAGGGGTACAAGCCATTTTCTGGAGGAGACTAAGAGATCTTAAAAAGGAGGTTCCCATAGTATTATTTTAATCCACATAAATTAATAAAAGAATATAAAAGGACTGTGCATCTCTATAATCTAACTTTTGAAGATGTGGAACTGCTTTTGACTGAACTGTACACCCTCAGTGAAAAGGCAAAGTTTATTGCAAAGACTAGGAGCAACCCCAACCTAGCCTCTTGGCCAGAGCAACACCAGGACCTAGAACTGTCATCCTGTGCTAATATAGTATATTTAAAAAGGTGTAGAGAAGATTTTTCTGAGACAATGAGAACCCATACACATCGCTCAAATGCATGGGGCTCTTTTGAGAAACTGAGGCAGGGGGATGATGAGCACCCAAGCCTATATCTTGATAGACTCGTAGAAGTTGGAGAGACCATACTTGGATTTAGGGACATGACTGAAGATAACATCCAGCACATTAGGAGGCAATTCGTGAAGGGCAGTGCAAGCCCCATTCAAACATACTTCCGTTTGAATTGCCCACAGTGGGAATCCCTATCTATTGAAGACCTTAGAAAATAGCTTCTTATGTATATGAGTCTAGAGAAACAGAGTCCAAACAATAAAAAAACACTGAGGACAAAGAAAAAGATATCATTGCTGAGCTGAAGAAATAGCTCAAGGAGGCAAAGAAGGCAAAATAAATTGAAGAGATTAAAAACATGGCTTTACATACACAAAACCATAGAAGCCAGAGTAGACCAAGACAATCCTATAGCAGTAACAACAACAATGTCAAGTGCTGTTACCTGTGTCACAAACTAGGCTACATTGTAAGGGATTGTCATTACAAATCACAAATTAATTTTAATAACAGAAACAACTATAATAATAACAACAGGAAAAATACCTTTTATTATTCTAGATACAACAAAAATAACAACAAGGACAGTAACACTAGATATAGCAATAGTGTAAAGTCAAGATACTGTGACCACAACTACTCCAATTTCAATAGTTCCCCTAGTTTATCCAAGATGGAAGAGTATATGAGCCAAGGAGAAAGACCATGTACTAGCTTATGAACCAAGGATGCAGTATTAATTGTTGAAGTAAAGGACAAGGGATACGGCAGTGATAAGACAGGGAAAAGTGGAAAAGAGGAGTGGGAAATGCAGTAATAAATTATGGGCTTGTTGATATAAAACATATTTACAAGGAAAAGACTGAAGAAGAATTGTAAATGGAAAATGATATTATAGAAATAAGAGAGGGTCTATAGGAAGAAAAGCAGTAATTTAAGAAGTGATGCTAGAAAAGCATTTACACCTATACACACTCTTGATTTAAGCTTAATGGAAGTAGCACTAATCAATTCTGATAGTATTGGAGAAGAAACATCATTGTAAACATCAAATACTAATATTCAACCTTTACTATCACTGAACACATCTGTACCACACAAGCTAAAACATCGTTAACTATTAAGACTGTGGATCATTTGAATCAATCAATAGTACAGCAAGGCAGAACAACAAATGAATTGAATTCAGCTGGGTGTTCTAATAAGGATCTCATGGAGACAGACATTGTCAATAAGGAAGATAAACTCCTACAGACCATTGAAAAGGAAAGTGCATAGTTCTCAGACACAGGCAGAACCTTTTCTCTTTTAGTAGCTAGAGAAGCTGAAAGAGAAAGTCAAAAGTCAAGCTGCTACAATGACAAAGAGACCCTTCAGCTGGATCCAACAGCTGTGGAATTCTTTCCAAGATCAGCTTTGCAGGGAAATTTAAATCAAGACATAGCACATTTTCAAGTCTGTGGAACTCTGAAGAGAGCTGCCTTTGGAGTAGAGTCTGAGTTAATGCATTTAAAGTAATTTAATTCAAGAACTGTCAGTACCCAAGAGAGAAACATAAAGACACAAATAGGAACAAAGAAGAAATCTGCAACAATAACTTTGTTTCCTATACAGAGTACAACTGATGTTAAATTTCTTGCTACTGACATAGAGTCTATGGGTTAGGCACAAGAGAGAGGCATAGACTCACAAGATTGGGTTGTAATCATGAATCAACAACATATTCCCAATTCTGAAAAAGAACTTTCTTTAATGCATACCTCTCCTGAATCTAACTTTGCATAAACCAGGCAAAGTATGTTCAATGAAGAGCAAGACACTTTACCTTATTCATGATACAGAATGACACTGCTAGGCCCAAAAGCAATTTTTCTGCCCCAAGCTGCAATACAGAAATACAGACTGAGGCACACATAATCCAAACAGCCAAATTTAAAGGGGACATACCACCATCACAACCAAAGAGTCCTGAGCCAGTACAAGCAGAAGTCCAAGAGCAAAACCAATGGGATTTAGGTTGCATTGATATAGAGGCACCTTTGATACCTGTCAGTCTATCTGCTAAAGACAAAGAGCCCTTGGTCATGGTGAAGATAGGAGAACAAGTCTATCCAGCTTTGATCGATTCTGGTGCAACCAGATATGTATTAAAATCTGTACCAGAAGATTGCACTTTAATGGGGTCTGTGAAAATTAAAGGAGCCACTGGGCAAATGGAGTTGGTGCCCAAGCTAAGATCTAAAATGGCAAAACTAGGCCCAATGAGTTTAGATCACCAATTTCTATTGATACCCGGATGTCTATCCAATCTCTTAGGGAGGGATGCTCTCTTTAAATTAGGTGCAACTATTCAATGTGACAAGTCAGGCCAAATATTCCTACATTTGCCAAAACAGTCACTCAAGCACCATCCCTTGCTGTTCCTGGGGCAAGTGGAGGGTGATGAGGAAGAACATCATCTGTTATATGGGCAAGGAAGGGGGCCTGGCAGATGCTGATGGTGGACTTAAGTAGGGAGAGAGACCCTAACCACAGCTAAATGTGAGTTCAGATTTGCAGCCACACTAGCTGGGTTAAGTCCCCTTTAAAGCCCAAGATTCTCTGCCAAAGCCCAGGGCCTTTGAACCAATCCTGCCAGGCAGTTGGAAATGATTCCAGGAAATAGATTGTGTCCTCCTAAAACCTTAAGTTGATGATGGATAACACTGGCTTGGAAAGGCTAAGGCCAGCTAATGATGTTAACCAGATCTGACTGCTAAAGACTAATTGTTGTTGGTAAGGTAAGCAGTTGGCTTCAGATTTGTTTAGGCTTTAGGGTTAAACAGGGTTTATTTGTAACCAAACTGAGGGTAGGTAAGGGGAAAGAAGGTGGGTGAAGGGAACCCTAAAGTTCTTGCCTAAGTATTTGACACTAAACAAATCTTGAAACACTAGTTGTTGTTCCGAGGTGTAGAGTAAGAGAAAGCCTTGAGGGCACTTCCCAACTCTGTTGCTTTGTAGCTGAGCCCAGAGGCTGTCAGGCCCCTGGGTCTGATGGTGTTGTTCTTGATAGTAGCTGTTGACACTAGCTTGAAATATAAGGTTGTTGGCTATGCCAAGGAGGTACTGAATTTGGCTAGCAATGGGAGGTTGTCCCTGCCTCCCTAACCAACTCTCCCTAACCACCCAAGGGGCCCAGAACCAACACTTTCTCCCTACACCCTTGAGATGAGAGAGAGAAGTAAAGTCCCAAGGAGTTTGTAGACCCCCTTTTATACCCTGTCCTTAACTGTCAACCTGGCACATGTCCTGGGTGCTCTGCCAGGTTCTGTGTTCCAAAATGGGAAACTGCTAACTTGCACCCACAGAAAATGGCTACCCATTTCTGCATATCACACATATGGGGAGCATTGGGGGGTATCTTTGAGATCCCTGAAGATATCACAGAGGCAGTTTGGGCAAAGCATTCAACTGACGTAGGAATTTTAAAATCTGCAACACCTGTCAAGATTTAGGTGAAAGAGGGCACTGCACCTAGAATCCCTAGTAAAGAGTAAAGAAGCTACAGAGGATATCAAGCCTATCATCCAGAGTCTCCTGGAGCAGGGCATTTTGGTCTACACTATATCTGAGTATAACACACCTATAATGCCTATTAAAAAGCCAAAAAAGAGAGATGCAAATGGCAAAACACAGTGATGATTTGTGCAGGATCTGAAAGCAGTCAACAGCTTTGTTAAGAAGAGCCATGCAGTAGTGACAAGTCCAGCCAACATCATAGCTGAGATTCCCAACAATGCAGCATGGTTCACAGTGATGGATCTGTGCTGTGCCTTTTTTACAGTGCTCCTATATGAATCCAGTCAGAAGACTTTTGCATTCTTCTGGGAAGGGAAGCAGTTCTGTTGGATCACTATTCAACAAGGTTTTTCAGAAAGTGCAAATATTTTTGGCCAGATCCTGCAGAGAGACCTTGAATCAATCATTTTCACTGAGAGTAAACTAGTGCATTATGTTGATGATCTTTTGCTTATGTCATCAAATGCTCATGTGTGTCAAAGTGTTAGTAAATATCTGTTGCAAGAGCTATGCAAAAGAGGACACAAGGTCTCAAAAGCCAAATTGTAGTGTAGAGTGGGGGCATAAGTGTTTTTGCAGAATTTCTACTGTCAGTTAAGGGTTTAGAATCTTGGGAAAAAGTTTCAGTTGGACTTGAGAACTTGTGGAGGGAAACAGGGTCCAGCTGAAGTTCCTTCTTGAGATTGAAACCTAGCTTAGATTTGCAGTTTTTTGAGATTTGTTAATTTAGATAAATCCTTTGAATTTCCTACCCTACCTTATTTCCTACCTTCATTTCCCCTACCTGAATGTCTGAAAAAAGTGAATAGGAGAGTGAATCGGAGAGTTAGTTCAAATCTGTGATAGTTAGTGTTAGCCTGGCAACAAATTGTTTATTGAGTCTTTGTATCCAACTTCCTAATCCCTTTTGATTTCAAAATCACCTTGAGAGCTGAGTAAAGGCAGGTCCTTTCTCAGTCTCACATTCCTGCTTTCCTTCCCCCACCTGAGGTTTCTCTAAGCAGCTGTTAGGGCTTCCTTGATCCTCAACCCTGTCTATCCCAAAAGACAATAAACCTCTTTTGTGTTTAAACAAGTCCATTGGCTACTTATTAGTTAATTAGTAAGAGAGAGAGGAAGGGGAAGAGAAACAACATACTCTCTGGAATTGAGGGAAGCTGAGGGTATCCATTTTGAAGGAAGTGTAACTTTAATTCAAGTCCCTTCCTGTGAAACTGACTAAAGCCTGTAGTCAATTTCAATCTGTCTTGGCTGACTCTAACTTGGCTGTATAGTGTCCTTTACTTGAAGGGATCAGTCTATTTCCCTTCAGTGTTTGTCTTTAACCTAAGTCCCAGACTGTATTTCCCTGCTGCTGTTTGCCTGCCTAGATTAATTCATCCTCTCCCTTGAAACCCTTGTTACCTCAGTGTTATACTCCCTGAACTCAGACATTCCCTTATTTCTCCTACCTCCTCAACTACCATACTTCATCATTAAACCTTCCTCATCCACTATATTGCCTTAACTTCCTACTACCTAGTTTATTCCCTTGATTACCTCCAGCCTTGGGTCCCTTGCCTTGTCTTATTCCCCGATTTTACCAGTTATTACCCCTAGCTTCAGCCTCGTATTATATCCTGCACCTCCCTATTACATCCTACCGAATCCCCATATTACACTCTCCTAATCCCATATTACATCTTTCCAAGTTCCCTATCACATGGGTTATGCCAAAAGAGGAGTTTGTATTGGAAAAATACTTGGCTTTGTATTGGAAAAAGGCTCAAGAAGGATCTCCCAAAAAAGAATTGCAGACATACAGAAGCTGAGCATGCCTAAGACCAAGAAGCAGCTCCATGCAATTTTAGGAATCATGGGTTACTGGAGGCAGTGGATCCTCGGATATAGTCTTATCTCAAAACCTCTGACAGACTTGAATAGGAACACTGTCTCAAAGACTTTAAAACTTAACATGGGAGCACAAACATGCCATGGAAAAATGTAAGACAGCTGTCTTGACAAGCCCTGCACTTGGAATCCCTGACCATGCAAAACCATTTCACCTATTTGTGCATGAGGTCAAGGAAATAGCTAGTGTTGTGTTAATGCAAACTCTTGGAGATCAATTCAGATCTATTGCCTACTACAGCTCCCAGTTAGATGTTGTGGCTCATGGGATGCCACCATGCATGAGAGGAATTGCAGAGGCTGCCCTAATGGTGAAAAATCTTTGGATCTGGTATTGGGATGCAGTATTATGCTGAATTGAACTCACCAAATAGAAACCATCCTTAGAAACAGCAACTTGCAAGCTTTTATATCTCAGCATTTATCCCAATATCAGATTGTGTTGCTGAGCAATGAGAATCTGACTTTTCATTGTTGCAAGGAGATTAACCCAGCCACACTAATGCCAGACTTACCATTAAATGGGGAACCCATCCACAGTTGTGCAGACACCTTAGAAATAGTGCAAAAGACTAGAGAACACCTGACTGACATCCTTTTGGTCAAACCAGATCCGACACTATTTACTGACAGTTCTGCATATGTGTTGGATGGAGAAAAATTTACAGGAGCAGCTGTTGTGACTCAAGATGAGGCTTTATGGTATGCAGCTCTGCCAAAGTCTATGAGTGCACAAGGAGCTGAAATCCTCAACCTGACCAGGGCACTCCAGATTGGCAAGGATAAATGAATTAACAATTATACTGACAACAGCAAATATGCTTTCAATGTAGTAGATTGCAGAGCTCAAATCTCTAGCTCAACATTCTATTTCAACTCTCCCAGTGACAGAGCTTCTGGGGCTGCTACAGAGGCTTCTGTTTTGACTGACAATAGTGACACAAGACTTGATAGAGTGCTTGTGTAAGACCATACGCATGACTGGATCCAAAATAAGAGCACACAATCTACTGAGGATACTCTATTACCTCTAGTCCCAGTTAAGTCCAGTAGTCACAAGGAACCCCTAGTTAGCCTGGAAATTTTTTGGGGGGTGGTCTACAATGAACTTTTGGACACTGGGGCAATGGTTTCTGTTCTCTAGAAGGCTCTGGGAAGATTAAAATATCAGGAATGTTTGAGAGTGAGAGCGGCTTTGGGGCTGGTACAACAAGTCCCAAAGCTTAAAACCAAAATGGTAAAACATGGCCCTCTCACTGTTGAACACACTTTTCTGTTAATGCCATTGTGTCCTTCCAATCTTTTATGTAAATTAGCTGCTACCATCCAATGCCAACCTGGTGGGTAGATCTACCTCTATTTATCTAAGAGATCTCTGAAACATCATCCCATCTTGTTTTTATACCCATGTAGCAAGAAACCAATTTATCATCAAGATGACAGTGATTGTCAGGTTCCTAATGATATTCCAGATTATGTATGGGCTAAAAATTCAAACATTGTTGGCAGCATTTTGTCTGCAGAGCCTGTAAGGGTAGAAGTCAAAGAGGGAATACCACCATGAATTCCTCAGTTTAAATTGAGCAAGGAAGCTCCCAATGGTGTGAAACCCATTTAGAACAAGGAATTTAAAGATATGGTTTTTCACAGTGTAACAGCCCTATTATGCCTGTGAAGAAAGCAAAATTGACTCCTGATGGGAAGACTCAATGGTGATTGGTACAAGATCTAGGAGCTGTTAATAACCATGTGAAGAAGTCCTATGCAGTGGTTCCTAGTCCATCTCAGCTTATAACAGCAATACCTAATGCAGCTGCTTGGTTTACCATCATTGATTTCTGTTCAGCCTATTTTTCTGTTCCTTGCACAGAGACAGCCAACAGCTGTTTACCTTCTCATGGCAAGAAAGGTCTGTTTTGTGAACCAGGCTTCCACAAGGATATGTAGATTCGGCATCTGTTTTCTGCCAAATCTTGCAGAGAGACCTTGAGTCGATCACTTTCTAAGACAGCAAGATGTTGCATTATGTGGACAACATTCTGCTAATGTCACCATTGGCTTCCATTTGCCAAAGGGACAGTGTGCACTTTCTCAAAGAACTAGGCAAACAAGGTCATAAGGTGTCCAAACTGAAACTCCAGTGGGTAAAAGAACAGGTCGAGTATTTTGGGTTCATCTTAGAAAAGGGCACCAGGAGTATTTCCTAGTAGAGAACATAGGACATACAGAAGTTGAGCTTGCCAAAGACCAAAAGGCAGCTCAGGACAATCGTAGGAGTAACAAGCTTCTGTAGGAACTGGATTCCAGGTTATGCTCTCATTGCTAAACCTCTGATAGAGCTAACTCGGAAGGAAGTTCCAGAGCCATTGAAAGTGAACAAAGAGCATATCTATGCCATCAAAAAGCTCAAGGCGCTAACTCTATCAGAGCCTGCCCCAGGCATCCCTAATCATGACAAACCATTCTTACTCTATGTTCATGAAGATAAAGGGATTACTTCCAGTGTTCTTATACAATCATTTGGGAATACCCTTAGACCCATTGCATATTATAGCTCAAAGCTAGATTCAGTAGTCTATGGAATGCCAAGTTGTTTAAGAGCTATTGCTGCTGTAGCCATCATGGTACAAAAATTAGCTTCCTTGGTATTAGGGGGTGAGTTGAGAGTGTTTTTCCCACATCAAGTGGAATCTACACTCAGGAACACTATTCTCCAAGCTTTCACCTCCCAAAGGTTATCACAATACCAAGCAATCCTGTTGGCTAATGAGAACATCACATTTCACTGGTGCAAAAGTTTAAATTCTGCAATTCTGATTCCAGATCTACCTCTAGAAGGAGAAAGTCTACACAGCTGTGAAGATGCACTTGATTTTGTGCACAAGACTCAGAAGGACTTATACGATATACCTATATATAATTCCAAATTGACACTCTTCACAGATGGGTCATCTTTCATAGAGATGAAACTCCACTGCTGTCACACAATTACCAGTGGTAGTATCCAGTTAGTTTACCCTGCCTCCCTCTCTATCCATCAACATACATTCTCTAATATTTATATAACAGTTTTTGGTGAAGCCAGGATTTTGAACCTAGTTAGAGCAGAAAAGAGCAAAGAATAATGGGGATATTAAGAATGTCTTTCATCTTGGGGATCTTATTCCTGTATTTGTTTACACAAGGGGTGATGAAGTTATGGTTTTGTATAATTCCTGAATATCTTGTGAAATTGGTGACCATCTATGACATCTATAAGTACTTGACCATAACCCTGGCAGAGTTTCTATCTTATTTGCCAGCATTCATAGTGGCTTTAGTTACTATAATACAGGGGTTGATGGCAATGAAGAAAGTATTCTCTATGTTGTTTGAGAAAAGCAAAACGGATAAAGATGATTTGATCAGCATGATGAAGGAACAGATGAAGTTAATGATTGAGACTAATAATAAGATAAGGTTGGGACAAGAGCTAGACAAACATGCTATACTACAGCTAGAAATCATTGAGGGCATGTATACACTCAAAGACAAATGGACACCCAAAGTTAAAATGACTGATGCTAGGACACAAACTGACAATGAAACAGGGACAGCTACCTAGACCGAAAATGGAGAATTGGCACCTGCTACCATGACCTTGCTACCCATAATTGACCAAACTCAGTTTAGGGCTGATGGAGAGGCAGTGAATATGAAGACTTATAAAGCGTTCACAGCCCAGGATTTGGAGGTGTTGAAAAGAAGATTCCCCAAATTCTTCCTGTCCCCATACAAGGCAACTAAGGAACTGAAAAGGACATTTAGCTTGTTTAACCCTTCATATACTGATGTGGAATTTATTCTCGATGAATTTTTTTACCCCTAGTGAGAAAACAAGGTTTATAGATGAGACTAGGAATAATGCAAACTTGGTAGACTGGCCTAGAGATCATTCAGCAATAGATTTAAGTTCTCCTGCTAACATGAGAGATTTAATTAAGTGTAGAACTGATCTTCTGAAAGCAGTAAAAATCCATGGAAAAAGGCCAAATGGCTGGAGCAAATTTGAGAAGATGAGGCAATCTGAGGAAGAGCACCCAAGTTTATTCCTAGATAGGTTAATGAAAAATTCTGAGAATCTCCTAGGGTTTAATAGAGACCAGGCAGATGAGGCATTAACCCATATTAAGAGGCAGTTTATAAAAGGGACTAGTGTGCCTATCCAAGTATATTTTAGACAGAGTTGCCCACAATGGGAGGAGTTGTCATTAGAAGAAATCAGGAAACATGCCATGTACATTTATGAGTCTAGGCAGAAAGAACAACAAATTAGGCATGAGCTGTACTCAGAAAGACAGGACAATTCAGGAATTGAAATGGGAATTGCAAGAGGCAAGGCGAGATTGAGACAGAGAGGAGTTTAAGAATTATGCCTTACAAATTACTAAAAATATAGAATTTAGACCTAAAACTAATTATTATAATAATAATAAGTCCAATGATTCAATTCCTAGATGTTATTTATGCCACAAAGCAGGTCATCTCATAAAACAATGTAGATTCAGGAAACAAATTGATTTTAATAAGGATAGGCCGCCTGATTCTTATAAGAAAACCTATGTCAACAGTAATTGGGCAAGCAAATCTCAAAAATCACAAGCTTGTTGCTAGCATGATTGTAAGAAATCTGATAAGCCATCTCTAGTTGAAATGGAGAAATATTTGAAATTAGGGACCAGACCGAGAAATGCACAATGAAGATTAACCTGTAATACATACCATTCAAGAGAGTCAGATAGTGAGAGCAAAAAGCTCAAAGGAAAGAATGAGGCTGATATTCTGATGATGGACGGTGTGGAAATCAATACACCACATTAGAGGAGAGAAAAAAGTCCACTGCTGAGTTAGAGATGGAAAGTGAATTGAGGGAATTGCATAGAGATATCTATGGGAAGGAATCTTCTCTTGTGGGAAGCACTGAAGTTCCAGAGACTTCAAAGGAAGAAGTGGGAAAAATTGACATAGGGCTAGTTACAAATGATTTAAAATTTGGGCTAGAGAGTCAAAGTAGCATTGTTGCAAATAGCCAATTGCTAGCTATGTTGAACAGTGTGAGTAACTTAGGGGAACGACTTGGCAACATTTCCAAGCCCCTAGAGCAGTCCTTTGCCAGAGAGAAAAATGTATCTTCACTTAGTCTAACACCTGAGATCAAAATGGAGGACGAGAGAGAAACAATGTTTCAGACTCGAACCTCTAGTTCAGAGAGCAGCATAACAACAGAGAAATGGATACATTTCTGTCTAAACCCTGAGGCTGAGAGTTTCAAGCCTAGAAACATTGTAGCAAGTGTGATTTCAAAGTGGCCAGCAAAAGAGAAAAAAATGGACACTTTGAAAACGAGGCTTTTACAGGCAGGCTTACCCGGGAATACTGTAGCTTACAAAATACTACACACACAGGGCTGGGACCTCAAGTCTTGGTGAGAGGGGAGGAAAATACATCTAATCCTTTCCCTGGAAACATAATTGGTGACTTACAATGCCCTGGAATGGTAGGAGAAACTGTCAAAGTTCAAACTGTGGTCCAAGAGAAGCCATTTTATCCTCTAGTTTCTGATGACAAGCAGCAAGGGGGAGGGGCAGAATCAGATATCAGAGAGGAACTGCACATGGAGTCAGACATTTTCCAGGAAGTGAACTCATGTTTAGACTACCATATGTCTCCTGATAGAGAGGCATTAGATTCTGAAACCAGTACTACCCTGCCACTAAAGGAGGAGAAACAAATGCTTCCTTTGCATAACAATGACAATAAAGAACCATTGATCACAATCCAGATTAATGGAGAATATATTAATGGAACCATTGACACAGGAGCAGATATAAGTTGTTTAAAGAATCTCCCTAGAGACTGTGAGATGCTTGGATCAGTAATAGTAAAAGAGCATCAGGCATACCTCAAACTGCACCAAAGTTTCAACCAAAGATGGTGAAGTTGGGGCCCATAGAATCTGATCATCAATTCTTACTGTTACCATCGTGCCCAAACAATCTCATAGGTAGAGATATCTTATGTAAAGTAGCTGCAACAATTTATTGCAAGCCAAATGGGGAACTATATTTGCATCTTCCTTTGAAGGAAGATTGAAACATTGAAACATCATCCCAACCTGTGCTTAGATAGGATAGCAAAAGATCACACAATCTTAGTACTGGATCAAGACAGCATCTATAAGATTCCAGATACACTACCCGTAGGAATCTGGGCTGGTAGTTACTCAGATGTGGGTAGGATCCTATCTGCTAAGCCAGTGAAGATAAAGGTGAAAGGAGGAATGCCACCACCTAGAATTCCTCAATTTAAATTAAGCAAAGAGGCTGTGGCAGGAATAAAACCAATAATTCAAGGCCTATTAGATCAAGGCATACTGGTGCATGGTTTTTCAGAATTTAATACTCCTATCTTACCAATAAAGAAGGCAAAGTTAGATGCTAATAGTAACACCCAGTGGACAATGGTACAAGGTCTTAGAGCAATAAATGCATATGTGGAAGAGATCCATGCAGTTATTCCAAGTCCATCACAAATAATTGCAGGGATTATACCAAACTCAAGATGGCACACCATCATTGATCTTTCCAATGCATATTTTAGCATTCCAATCCACAAGGACAGCCAGAGATTGTTTGCATTCACCTGGAAAAACAAGACTTTATTATGGAGTCGTTTACCCCAAGGGTTCAAAAATTCCATGACCATTTTCTGTCAAATATTACAAAAAGATATTGAATCCATATCATTCACTGCAAGCAAATTGGTGCATTATGTAGATGACATCCTGCTAATCTCACCAACAGGGGATATTTGTCAAAGAGATAGCATTCATCTAGTAGAAGAACTGTATAAAAGAGGACATAGAATATCCAAAAACAAAGTTCAGTGGGTCAAAGTGAAAATTGAGTTTTTAGGTTTCACATTGCAAGGTGGAACTAGGAGAATATCAAAGAAGAGAATTGAAGATATACAAAAACTCAGCTTACCTAAGACCAAAAAGCAATTAAGAGCAATAATTGGCACAACCAGCTTCTGTAGACAGTGGATTCCGGGGTTTTCTCTAATATCAAAGCCTTTAACAGAGTTAACCAGGAAAGACATCAAAGAACCACTGAAGCTGACAAAGGAACACAAGCATGCCATTGAGAAGTTAAAGACAACAATTCTATCTTCTCCTGCATTAGGCATTCCAGATCACAACAAAACTTTTCATCTGTTTATCCACGAGGATACAGGAATAGCTTGTGCAGTGCTCACACAGTACTTAGGAAGCAGCTTATGGCCCATTGCATATTACAGTTCTACTCTTGATTCAGTTATCTTGGGAATGGTTTCCTGTTTAAAGATTATTGCTACTGCAGCTCTGATGGTTAGGAAGAGTTCTAAGCTAGTCCTGGGAGGGGAGCTAAGATTGTATTCCTAGCACCAACTTGAAACCATGCTGAGGAATGCAAATCTGCAAGCTTTTACACCACAACATCTCTCTCAGTATCAAACAACTTCGTTAACAAATGAGAACTTAACCTTCCGTAAGTGTAAAACCATTAACCAAGCAACTCTTATCCCTGAACTAACACTAGAAGGGGGATAGCCTTCACAGTTGTAGGGATACACTAGACTTAGTGCAAAAGGCTAGAGAAGATCTTTCTGAAATGCCAATGGAAGAAGCCGACCTTACACTTTTCTGTGATGGCTCGAGTTACCATCATAATGGACAAAGAGTTTCAGGAGCAGCAGTCACTACTCAAAATGAAACCCTATGGTATGCAGCACTTGGGCCAGACATCTCAGCTCAAGGGGCAGAGATCATTGCATTGACCCAAGCACTCCAAATTGCTAAAAACAAAGCTGTTAATATTTTTACAGACTCGAAATATGCATTTACGACTGTACATGCATCTGGAGAAATTTGGAAGAAAAGAGGGTTCATAACATCTAATAGGAAAGCAATAGCCTATGGGAAACTGATAAGCGAATTGTTAGAGGCCATGCAGTTACCATCAAGGTTATCTGTCATTCACTGCAGAGCACATAAAAAGATAATGGGACCAGTACAGATAGGCAATCATAGAGCTGACATCACTGCGAAGTTTGCAGCTAGGTGTGGACCAAAAGCTGTATTTCACTTAGCCTTAGTGGATAAAGATGAACTACTCCAAGCTTATTCACAAGAGGAAGTGGAATATTGGCAGAAAAATCTTGGAGCTAATCTAGTGAATGGAGTGTGGATGTCAATCTCTGGAAAACTGTTTTTGTCAAAATTACTGCACCATACTGCATGTGCAGCAGTGCACAGAAAAGGCCATTATGGAGTTTTAGGAATTGTGGATACATTTCGCAAGAGCTGGATAGCTATAGGAGTGACAACAGAAGCCAAAAGGGTGTGTGATAGTTGTATACTGTGTCAACAGTACAACAAGGCTATAATTAAGACCAAAGCCTATGGAGGTAAACCACTAGCGTTCACACCATTTGAGTGCTTGCAAATAGATTATGTCACAATACCAAGATGTCAAAAGTATAGGTACATACTCGTGATAGTGGACAAGCTGACTAAATAGCCAGAGGCATTCCCAGCCAAGAAATCCAGTTAAACAATCCAGGTAAAGCAAGTTCAGTGAAGAGCAGGATACTCTACCTTACTCATGGTCTGAGACAACAGAGATAGAAAACGACACTAATAGGCCCATTAACAGTTTTTCTGCGCCAAGATGCAATACAGAAGTATAGACTGAGGCACAGAGAATCCAAACAGCCAGATTTAACGGGGACATAACACCATTACAATCACAGAGTCCTGAGCCAGTACAAACAGAGGTCTAGGACCAAAATCAATTTGTATCCAGCTTCGATTGACACTGGCACAACTAGGTTTGTGCTAAAATCTGCACCAGAAAATTGCACTTCAATAGGGTCTGTGAAAGTAAAGTAAAATTGTGTTTATTTTATGTTGTGAGGAAGATTAGTTAGTAATTAATTAAGTATTAAGGATGGACCTAGCAGGAAGGGCTGGAGCATTCCAAGATGGAATGAAGGAGCAGGAAGTTGCTTGTGCCCTGAGAGAGACTCCATTAGTGGTTGGCACAAACTGTTGCTAGCTCTGGGAGATCTCAGACCTGCATCCTGATTTCCCTGGGATCCTGAGTGGTGGTGGTTTCTAACAAGTGGACAAGACCTACAGAGCATCACCAAGTGGAGGAGAAGTTTGGGATCTGGTGGAAAGCATCTCAAGCACACTCTCTCTAATTTGATACCTTGGACCACCTTGGCTTTTGGCATCCTGTCTGTGGATAACCATGAGAACCCCCAAAGCCACCCTCAGCCCTTTAGCTGTGCTGGTCAAACCTGGCTGGAACCAGGTTTGAAGCTGCCTTCCAGTGACTCCATTACTGCTCCTTTATGCCCAACCTGGCCTAGGTCAATTAGTATTCGAGAAGTTATGTCCTCCCCTTGCCCTGTGATTTTGCCCATTAGGTTTTAGTGTAGAATTCCCTATCCCACCTTTATTTAGTTGAACATAATTAAAACTGTTAAAACCTTTACCTTGCCTGCTGGTTTCAAAGACTCTGGCCTGGTAGTGAGCAGGGTGGCAGTTGGCCAACAGCCATTCTTATCAGTTAGGAGCAGCTTAGCTGTGTACTTGGGTCTCCCTAACTTGGTCCTGTCTCTCCTACAACCCAGTGTGTGTACCCACAACCATTTAGATTATATTTTAACATCCTTGGTGTCCATCTTTTTTACAGGTTGCATTGATAAAGAAGCACCTTTATTACCTGTAAATCAATCTGCTAAAGACAGGGAGCCCTTGGTTATGGTGAAGATAGAAGACCAAATGTATCCAGCTTTGATTGACACTGGCACAACTAGGTTTGTGCTAAAATCTGCACCAGAAAATTGCACTTTAATGGGGTCTGTGAAAGTAAAGTGAAAAGTGCCATTGGGCAAATGGAGTTGGTGCCCAAGCTAAGATCTAAAATGGTAAAGATAGGCCCAATGAATTTAGACAACTAATTTCTATTGATATCCAGATGTCCATCCAGTCTCTTAGGGAGGGATGCCCTCTAAATTAGAAGCTACTAAGCAATGTTACAAGTCAGGCCAAATATTCCTACATTTACCCAAACAATCACTCAAGCACCATCCCTTGCTGTTCCTGGGGCAAGTGGAGGGTGATAAGGAAGAACATCATATGGGGAGTATCTTTGAAACCCCTGAAGATATCCCAGAGGCAGTTTGGGTAAAGCATTCAACTGACGTAGGAATTTTAAAATCTGCAACACCTGTCAAGATCGAGGTGAAAGAGGGCACTCCACCTAGAATCAATAGAGATTGAGTAAAGAAGCTATAGAGGGTATCAAGCCTATCATCCAAAGTCTTCTGGAGCAAGGCATTTTGGTCTACACTATATCTGAGTACAACACACCTATAATGCCTATTAAAAAGCCAAAAAAAGATGCAAATGCCAAAACACACAATGGTGATTTGTGCAGGATCTGAAAGCAGTCAACAGCTTTTTTAAGAAGGGCCATGCAGTAGTGACAAGTCCAGTCAACATCATAGCTGAGATTTCCAACAGTACAGCATGGTTCACAGTGGTGGATCTGAGCTGTGCCTTTTTTACAGTGCCCCTATATGAGTCCAGTCAGAAGATTTTTGCATTCTCCTGGGAAGGGAAGCAGTTCTGTTGGACCACTATTCCACAAGGTTTTTCAGAAAGTGCAAATATTTTTTTGCCAGATCCTGCAGAGAGACCTTGAATCAATTATTTTCACTGACAGTAAACTAGTGCATTATGTTAATGATCTTTGCTTATGTCACCAAATGCTCGAGTGTGTCAAAGGGTTAGTAAATATCTGTTGCAAGAGCTGTGCAAAAGAGGACATAAGGTTTCAAAGGCCAAATTGCAATGGGTCATGCCAAAAGAGGAGTTTGTATTGGAAAAATACTCGGCTTTTGGAAAAAGGCTCAAGAAGGATCTTCCAAAAGAGAGTTGCAGACATACAGAAGTTGAGCATGCCTAAGACCAAGAAGCAGCTCCATGCAATTTTAGGAATCACAGGTTACTGGAGGCAGTGGATCCCCGGATATAGTATGATCTCAAAGCCTCTGACAGACTTGACTAGGAACACTGTCTCAGAAACTTTAAAACTTAACATGGGAGCACAAACATGCCACTGAAAAACTTAAAACAGCTATCTTGACAAGCCCTGCACTTGGAATCCCTGACCGTGCAAAACCATTTCACCTATTTGTGCATGAGGTCAAGGAAATAGCTAGTGTTGTGTTAATGCAAACTCTTGGAGATCAATTCAGATCTATTGCCTACTACAGCTCCCAGTTAGATGTTGTGGCTCATGGGATGCCACCATGCATGAGAGGAATTGCAGAGGCTGCCCTAATGGTGAAAAATCTTTGGATCTGGTTTTGGGATGCAGGATCATGCTGTATTTATCTCACCAAATAGATACCATCTAAAAAAACAGCAACCTGGAAGCTTTTACATCTCAGAGCTTGTCCCAATATCAAATTGTGTTGCTGGGCAATGAAAACCTGACTTTTCATTATTACAAGGAGGTCAATCCAGCCACACTAATGCCAGACTTACAATTAAATGGGGAACCCATCCATAGTTGTGCAGACACCTAGGAAATAGTGCAGAAGACTAGAGAAGATCTGACTGACATCCCTTTGTTCAAACCTGACCTCACACTATTTACCAATGGTTCTGCTTATGTGATAGATGGAGAAAAATTTACAGGTGCAGCTGTGGTGACTCAAGATGAGACTTTATGGTACGCAGCTCTACCAAAGTCCATAAGTGCTCAAGGAGCCGAAATCCTCAGCCTGACCAGGGCACTCCAGATTGGCAAAGATAAACGAATTAATGTTTATACTAGTGATTCCCAAAGTGGGCACCACCGCCCCCTGGTGGGTGCTGCAGTGATCTAGGGGGGCGATGATGGCCACAGGTGCATTTATCTTTCCTTAATTACTATTAAAATAAAAAAATTAATTTCCAAGGGGTTAAGTAATATTTTTTTTCTGGAAAGGGAGCAGTAGGCCAAAAAAGTTTGGGGACCACTGGTTTATACAGACATCAAGTATGCTTTCAATGTAGTACATTGCACAGGTCAAATCTGTAGATACCATGGCTTTTTGACCTCTGGTGGGAAGGAAATAGCCTATGGGAGCATTATAAATCAACTCCTGGAAGCTGTCCAGTTGCCCAAAGAAGTTGCAGTGATGCGTTGTCAATCACATCAAAAGGGTACAGATTGTGTGTCACTAGGAAACCACAGCCAGATGTAATAGCCAGATATGGAGCCCGATTTGGATCCATCCATGTATTGAGCTTATCCTTGGTGGATGAAGCAGATCTCACACAAGCATACTCCCCAAGGGAAGTGAAAAACTGCAGAGAAATCTTGGGGCCAAATTAGTGAAAGGCATATGGTTTTCAAATGCAGACAAACCCATTTTTCCATGATCTTTGTATAATACCCTATGCAATGCATTGCATGTAAAAAGACATTATGGTATGATTGACAGTATCAGAATGTACTGGACCACAGTTGGAATTTCTATATGTGCAATAAGAACTTGCCAGAAATGCAAAGTCTGCTTGCAGTTCAATCAGGGTATGACCAGAATTGAAGGGCTTGGCAGGATACAACTAGCCCATACCCCATTTGAGTGCTTACAGATAGATTATATATCTATGCTCAATTGTCAAGGGTACAAATATGCCCTAGTAATCATTGATAGGTTGACTCGATGACCAGAAGTGTTTCCAGCAAAGAAGAATAATGCTCCTTTGTGGTGAAAACACTTCTGAGAGAGATAGTCCTGAGATTTTCAATATCAGCCAGAATTGAATTGGACCATGGATCACACTTCTATCAAAACATCCTTCATGATATTTACAAAACCCTGGGAATAAAAAGGAGCCTCCATTGTGCTTATCACTCCCAGTCATCAGGGCAAATTGAAAATTGTAACAAAAAAGTTAAAACATTGATTGGAAATGTGTGTTCAGAAAGCCATCTGAAATGGGTTCAAACACTCCCCATTGTTCTCTTTTATCTGAGAAGTCAACCCAGTGGTGACACCCATTTATCACCATTTGAACTTTTATATGGTCACCCTCCAAGGCATAGTTCATTGCAGAAATCAGCTCACTTGTCACACCTTGGAGCTGAATGCCAGCTGTTTAGATACATAAAAGCTTTAAAGAAAAGGCTGGATGAGTTGCACAAATTTGGACTTTTAACTCAGAGAGTTCCTTTAGATTTTAGTTTGCATCAACTTAAACCAGGAGATATGGTATACATAAGAAATTTTGCAAGAAAATCCATTATTGACCCTAAATGGATCAGGCCTTACCAAATTTTGATCCCAACTCCTACAAGTGTCAAAGTTCAGTACAGGGATCCCTGGTTTCACATCATGCATGTGAAGCCAGTAAAAGAACACATTAAAAATGAAGAATACCTAGAAACAATAACTGATTTAGATCAACATTAAATGGATCCACAACCAGATCCACATAATGCAGAAGGCACAGATGAAGATTGAACTACTTAAAATCAATCTTAAAATTCAAAAATCTGAAAAAAAATCTGAAAAAAATAATTTTAACACAAAATTAGGTAACATAATTAACACAATTACACAACTACTACTGTTCATGTTTAAGAAGGTGACAAGTCAAACATAGTCAAGATGTTAGATAACCGGCAAGTATGTATGCTATACAGATGAAAAAATGAAGTACACAAAAGCTACAAGCTGCAGTGATCCATAGCATGGGTGGCACAGAGGAAAGGACGTTCACAAGTGAACTGTAATCTTGATTAAATATTTTGTAGGAAGAGAACTGGAAGGAAGAAATGATGTAATATTATAGTATTTATTACACAACTACACAATACACAAATGGGACATCACAAAGTAGGTTGCATGCCAGATTACACATAGCTACACAATGGGAATTGTTTTCTCACTTGTGTTATATTGAATCTCTGGGAGCTTGAAGTTCACTTTTGATTGACAGATAAGTCAGTTGGATAGAATGTTCCTAGAGAGGCATGCGAGACTCAGGAGGGGGCAGTTGAGAACCCTGGGAGAGGTTCTGGGGTCTTTTTCCTGTCCTGAGGCTAGAGATCAGTGTGGATCCTGGTCTTTGGAGATAGAGAGTTGCAAACACTACCCTGCAAGCTCCTCCTGTGTTTTCTGTACCATCATCAATCTGTACTTGACCACCATCTCTGTGTCTACTGCCCCTAGATATTAGGAGTTTCATCATCTTAGCTATCTAGGCTTCCCAGGGCCCAGGAGGGATCCGGGAAGTGGGCAGGAGAAGAAGAAGAGGGTGGAAAGGGTGGATATATCTCAACTGTTAAGGCTTAAGACGTACAGAAGAAGAAGCTGAAGATTTCCCAGCAGTTTGCTTACTCTAGTTTAGCCCTGGCCAGGTTATACCAGAGAGAAGCTAACATCTTGATTCATTCATTTGTCTGCAGTTAAAGATTCATTAGTAGCAATTTAAAGTAGTCTCCTAATACCTCAATCCTTTACCATTATCCTTCTTACCAAATACATTTAAAGTTTAAAGTACCTTCCTGAATTGGTTTCCAAAGCTTATTTTGGGAAGGGAGTCACACAGTCAGATTATCAACGTTCCCTCAGCTGAAGAGCCCAATAATTAATATCAACTAACCCCAGGTGGGTCCTGAAGGGATAAACCACTTTGACCTGAAGGATCCTGCCTGGGCAACTGTTATAAAGGAGAAATACCATCCTATCCTCTCTGTACATCATCTTCATATACATCAAATAGAGTTAGAGACCTCCTATTAATATAACACAACACCGGAGAATCATGGTGTTGGCATAGGATCCAAGCAGTAAAAGTAAGTATGTGCATGCAGCAGCACATATTAGTACATAAGACATAACACAAAACTGATTTTTCAATTCTTGACATGGACCTTGTATAGATAAACAAGAGTCTCTCTCTATATGTATGTAATATGTATATATATCACATGTACATATTGCATGTAAATATTTGTATATGATGGAAGAGTATCATATTATCTCAAGCATATAAAAAAGATCCATTGATTTTCTTGATTTGATAGACATCAATGGAACTCTTGTTTGTACAAAGTTCAATAGTGTATATATGGATTGTGTATAGCTGTACATTTATATTATAATTACTAACACATATATAGTTTAGGATTACTAACAACCTTAGGGAAAGGTAGATTTAGGGATCTTTGGAATAAAGAGTTACTTTAGGGAAAGACACAATAGCAATAAGAATGAGTAATTATACATAGCCATGTACATAATTATTACTAACAAGATAACCTTAACATATTATGCCTTAGAACTTAGAGTATTAACACCATTAATATAGCTTAAGTAGGATACTAACACAAGATTTAGGATTAGTTGTTTATGTGATTAGGCTTATAGATTCCTCTACAAGCACTCTGCTTGCAGAGCCAGACTATTTTTAATAGTTTTGTTGTAATATTAAAAAAAACAGATATCAAGATAAGATACAGTTTTAATGCATCTTAACAGATTTACATTTGATTGTGCTTACAAAGATATTTTATTGCATTCCTTAGATATAGTTATTGCAACTTATATTAATTGCAAAGTAATGTTTTGCAAAGTTAGACGGAAAAGTTTATTGTTACACACTTGTGTTACTTTGTTTCATGTATTGTCATGCCTGTATTACATGCAAATCCTTTCTTTCCCTGTATTTACTTTCCTTACCCTTCCTAGATAGTGATAGACAGAATAAGGTATAAGGAATAGGTTTTTTAATGTTGCTAAAGATAGAGAGCTTAGATTTAGATACAGAGTAGAGAAAGGTGAAGTGTGCAAGATGCATGATGCCTGGAGAATTTCTAGTGGAAATTCTATGTACTAGAAAACTGGAATTAATGTAGCATCCATGATCCTGAGAGGGGTCAAAGCTGCCTCACAGAATTCCATAGTGCCCCCCAGAACTCCAGGAGAAGGGGCAGTTGAGGGCAGTTGGAGACCTGAGTATAAAAGGCCAGGTCACCCTTCTTGCAAGGACACTTTGATCATACTTCTTGCCGGTTCAAGGGCTGGTTAACTCATCTCTGACTTCAAGGATCTGGGTGTTACATTACTGGTTTCAATTGAGAGAACATCTCAACTGTAGCATCTTAGCTAATTTCTATAAAGACCTTTAAGCAAGATTACCTTTCCATCAAAAACTTAGTTACATTAGATGAGGAGGAAGATTATTTAGGGAGTGGGATAGGAGTTAAGTTGTTCAAACACATTCCCCCCCTTGGGAATGTGTAGCCAACAAGTTTATTGAAGATTTTAGTTAGCTTACCTCCTTTTCATACCTAAACCATTTCCCTCTACCCTGTCTTCCTGAAAACATTAAATCCTTTTGCTTGTTAGTTACTGGGCCTGTGTGAAGATATATTTGGGGTATACTCAGCATCATTATACTTTGCCAAACAAAGATCTCCTTCCAAGCTAGAACTGGTATAGTTTCTGTCCTAAGAGCCTGTCATCTGGATTGAAGACAACCTGACCTCATCTATTCCTAAGGTGGGGGGAAAAATTTTTAACAGAGAGAATTAATAACTTCTCTGGGATCATTTCCTATAAATTCACCACCTGGGTGTTGCATTAGTTGAGCTTGAACTGCCTCCATACCTGATCCAAAGAGATTCCGTTAAACTGCTGTTCACATGGAACCCTTCTCCATGTTCCAACATGCCAGAGGCTGTTCACCTTGGAGACCTGCTGCAGATATGGGTACGGCCCAGCGTGAGATTTACACCCTCTCCCCGAGATTTTCAAGGGCCAGCGAGAGCTCACTGATGTAGTGCAAAAGGGTGCATATTAACCCTGCAAAGCCTGACTGCAGAATTTCTGACAGCTGAAAAGGGTTTAGAACCCTGACTAGTGGCAGTTGATCCTGGAAACTTGATGAGAGCAGGAGGGTCAACTGAGCTCTATCTTTGGACTGAAACCTGGCCTATATTCTGCAGCTTTTCTCCTAAGATTTGTTAGCTTAGCTATTTCCTTTGAATATCCCTGACTGCCCCTATTCCCAGTCATCTCTTTCCCTTCCTGAATTTCTGTTTGTTTTTGAAAGGAGGGTGGATCTGGGTGGTAGCTTTCAAACTTTGTAGATTTAGTTTCCCCGTAGTCAAGTAGGGCTTCCCTTGATACAAATTATCTCTTGAATCATTGTATCCAACTTTCCTACTACCCCTTTTAGGCAACAAAACCTCTTGGGCTGAGTTAGGCAGGTCCTTTCTCAGTCTCACATTCCTGTCTCCCTCCCCACCTGAAGCTTTCCCTAGATGGCTGTTAGAGTTACCTTGTATCCCTCTGTCCTTTACAATCAACCCTGAAACTCAATAAGCCCTGTTTGTCACTTAATCAAACATTTGGCTAATTCATTAGTTGATTAATAAGAGAGGGAGAAAGGGAGAAAGGAATAACATTCTCTCTGGGTCCTGAGGGAGTTGGAGGTGTCCATTTTGAGAGGAAGTGGTAATCCCTATATTTCCTCTGGACTCTTCCTTTGTAAACCTGAGAAACTGACTAGAAACCCTTTAGTCAGTTTCAAGCCATTTCTGGCTGGCCCTAACCTTTGTCTGTAGAAGTGCCCTTCCTACCTGAAGGGCTCAGTCTGTTTCCCTTCAGTGTTTCTATCTCAAACCTGTGTACCCAGTCTGTGTCTCCCTGCTGCAGCTGCCTGCCCAAATTACCTCATCCTCTCCCTTTGCTCCACTATTGTATCCTCCTTATCCACTTTACTGCCTTGGGATCCACAAAACCCCTATCCACAGTGCCTTATCCCCAATTATCACCTTAACCTGGTTTAGTCCCTTACTACCTCCAGCCTTTAGTCCTTTACCTGCCTTACCCTCTATTACAACTTTACCTGACTATTCCCTTATTACCTACCTTATCTCCCTACCTTCCTTTTAGTCCCTTACCACCTCAGTTTATTTCCTTTGACTATTATTAGTCTACTTGCTTAATTCCCTTATTACACTGGATGCTGCTGGAACTGCGATGCTTTCCAAGGTGTGAGCCCCTCTTGGAGGGACCCATTCCAGGGAGGTCCCACCCTTCACAAAGAAAAGAACTCTCCCCGGGGCTCCTGCTGGCTTCTCCGGGATCAGTAGCGTTACTGCACTGGATACCTGGCAGCGCCAGTCTCCGCCACTCCTGATTTGGGGATCTGAACCCAACTCCCTTTTGATTGGCTGAGGGCAACTGAGGCCATTGCCCATCCCTTTGGGATGGTGCTCACCTATCTCTCAGGACTGCCTGACCCATCTTCAACTTTCTTCCTGAAAACATTAAATCTCTTTGCTTGTGAGCCTATGTGAAGATATATTTGGGGTATACTCACCATCATTATACTTTGCCAAACCAAGATCTCCTTCCAAGCTAGAACTGGTACAGTTTCTGTCCTAAGAACCTGTCATTTGGATTGAAGACGACCTGACCTCATCTATTCCTAGGGTGTGGGGAATAATTTTTAACAGAGTGTTAATAACTTCTGTGGGATTATTTCCTATAAATTCACGATTTGGGCCTTGAATTAGTTGAGTTTGAACTGCCTCCAAACCTGATCCAAAGAGTTTCAGTTAAACTGCTCCCAGAGGGGGTGGAGGAGGAATTCTACTCTTTCCTCCCCCTTCCCCCCCCCCCCCCACCTGCTAGGCCAGCCTGCTTCTTCATTGACAGAGGCTCCATAGCCACAATTGCTAATCCGACTCAATTTAACACACCATATACTGTGAGATGAATGGTTAAGTCTATTTGCATCTTCCTAAAAGATCGTTAAAGCATCATCCCACATTGTGTTTAGACAGAACAACAGATGAATCAAACATACTAGTATTGGAACAAGATACCATCTATAAAATTCCAGATACACTACCAAAAAGAAGTCTGGGCTCCTAAATCATCAGAAGTGGGCAGAATCCTGTCAGCTAAACCTGTAAAGATCAAAGTGAAAGGGGGAATAAACAGTGCAAGCCTATTTTGTCAAATACTGCAAAAGGACTTAGAATCCATTTCTTTCACTGATAGCAAAATTATGTAGACGACATCCTACTAATGTCACCATCGTGAGATATTTGGCAAAGAGACAGTATTCATTTTATAGAGGAGCTATATAAGAGAGGACATAAGAGCTCAAGGAATAAAATTCAATGGGTCAGAAACAAATTAGAAGATATGAGATTCATACTAGAGAATGGCACCAGAAATATATCCCAGGGAAGAATTGATGACATCCAAAAAATTGAGCTTACCTAAAACAAAGAAACAACTAAGGGCAATCATAGGCATGACAAGTTTCTGTAGGCAGTGGATACCAAGTTACTCACTCATAGCCAAACCATTGACTGAGTTAACCAGGAAAGGTGCCAAAGAACCGCTGAAGCTCAATAGAGAACACACACATGCCAAAGAGAAGTTAAAAGCAGCCATAATGTCATCACCAGCTTTAGGCATTTCTGATCATAATAAGCCATTCCACTTATTTATACATGAAGACAAAGGAATAGCCTGTGCAGTCCTCATGCAATATTTAGGTAACAACCTCAGACCCATAGCTTATTACAGCTCTACTCTTGATCATGTTATCCAAGGAATGGTTTCCTGCTTTAAAATCATTGTAGCTGTAGCTCTAATGGTTAGGAAAAGTTCAAAGTTCATTTTTGGAGGGGAGCTGAGATTGTATTCCCAGCACTAACTCAAAACCACACTGCAGAATGCAAATCTCTAAGCTTTTACATTGCAATGTCTCTCCTAGTACCAAGCAATCCTACTAACAAATGAGAACTTAACCTTCCATTGGTGCAAGAACATTAACCCAACAACACTTATCCCTGAGTTACCATTAGAAGGGGATAGCCATCACAGTTGCAATGAAACCTTAGAGATCATGCAGAAGACCAGAGGAGACTTATAAGACATACCCGTGGTCCAAGCTGAACTCACATTGTTCTGTGATGGGTCAAGTTACAAGGTTGATGGGAAGCAATTTACAGGAGCTGCAATTACCACCCAAGACGAAACTCTATGGTTCACAACACTTGAGCCAAACATCTCAGCTCAAGGAGCAGAAATTATAGCATTAACACGAGCTTTCTAGATAGCTAACGGCAGATCTGTTAACATCTACAAAGACTCAAAATACGCTTTTGGTGTAGTTCATGCCTCAGGTGAAATCTGGAGAAATAGAGGATTCATAATTCAAATGGGAAAGTGATAGCCTATGGGAAACTGATCAATGAGTTATTGCAAGCTATGCAATTACCATCCAAACTTCCTGTGATGCACTGTCGAGCACATCAAAGAAACGTAGTACAGTTAGGCAATTACCGGTGTTGTGAGGAAGATTAATAAATTAGTATTTAAGAGGCTTAGCAAGCAGGGCTGAAGGATTCTAAATGGAATGGGGAAGTAGAAAGTCTTGCTTCTCTCAGAGAAGGATTCCATATTGGCTGGGGACAAGTTGTAACTGACCCCCTGGGAGACCTCAGAGGAAGTGGAGTTTGTACCCTGATATCCTGGGATCCAGAAGGAAGACAGTCATCTGCTTGTGAGAAATTTTGGTTGAGACTATAAAACCCAACCTGAGTTGCTGGTTAACTTGGGCTGGTTTAGCTCCCAGACCTACCCACATGAAGAAGTACAGACTGTGGACCTGGAAGAGCTGCAACATCACTGAAGTGTGACAGGACTCAGCAGTGAGAATTCCCACTTCATTCCTGCTATTCCTTGGGCCCTGTCTTGCTTTCTTGCTTTAGTTTTTAGTTCAGTGTATATAAAAGTCCATTCTCTGACTCTGTGGTTTGCCCATAGTCTGGAAGCATAGAACCCCTATTCCCATCCTTTAGACTATAGTTTTCTTTAATTAAACCTGTGTTTATAAACCTTCTTGTCCATATCATTCACTTGCTAGTTTCTCAGACTTCCTGGCTAGGTGGACCTGTGTTGGCAGTTAGGCCTTCTAACTGTCAACCCCCCCCCCTTCTAACTGTTTCCCCAACCTGTTAAGCTGATCCCAGTATATATATATATATATATAATTCCTTCCTGCCTCTTACACATCCTTCTACAGAACCCAGTTAATTAGTACATTTAATTAAGTTTAATTAGTGAAACCCTTAACTGTTTTCCGCACATACTGTAGTAGAAATACTGAAGGGATGACACCATGGCTGGTATCCTGGGAGGAGGTGGATCTAAATTCAGTTCCTATTTACAGAATGCTCAAACAGGCAAGGAAATCACTAATCAAGGTTATGGAGAAAAATTTGAGGCACCCTAATGCTTGGTCTAAGTTTGAGAAAGTAAGGCAGACCAATCAGGAGACACCAGCTACATTTTTAGATTGAATCATGAAAGCTGCCAAAATTTACTTGGGCCTAAATGTCTACCACTGTTGGGCATGTTAAACATATATTTGTGAAAAATGCTGTTCCCCAGGTGAGGAAGTTTTTTAATGAGAATTATCCAGATTGGGAATTTCTTAGCCTGGATGAACTGAAAGAAAAGGTTACCTATGTTTTTGCTCAGGAGAAGAACAAAGGGAATGATGAAAAGGATGTAGTGATTGAGAGTCTCAGGAAACAACTTAGAGAGGCAAATAGTAGGGCAAATGAGAAGGAAATTAGTGCAATAAAAGCAGTGGCAGTGTTGAGGACATCTGAAAAGAAGAAGAATGGCAATAACTTTAAGAATAATGCTAATGTAAACACAAGATATCAAAGACCACAATCATATTATGTGTGTGGCCAAGTTGGACATTTTGCCAGAGAATGTAGATTTAGAAGAAGATCTTATGGGCAGAGGTATAATAATAATAATGGATTTAACCAGTTTAATAATAATTATGGTTATAGGGGAAATAATTGGAATAATGGATTTAATTATGGAAATAGCCATCAAAATGTGTTCCAATGCAGGCTGTCAGGGTATTCAAACTTTTCCATCAAATACCAACACAGCTAGCTTTGTGGTGAAAGTGTTACTCAAGGAAATTGTGCCTAGATTCAGTGTACCATTAACCATAGATTTGGATACGGGATCTCATTTTACTCAGGATATCCTTAGAAGAGTCTATGAAGATCTAGGAATAACACCTAGATATTATGTTCCTTATCGCCCACAAAGTTCAGGTCAAGTGAAGCAAGGGAACTCAAGACTATGCTTGGGAAACTCTGTGCCGAAACTCATCTTAAATGGCCAGAGATTCTTCCTACAGCTTTGTTTTACCTACATATGAGACCAAGAGCAGATCTACATATATCATCATATGAGATGCCCTTTGGACATGCTCCATTACAAGCAAAAAATTGTAAGGCTGTTTATGCATCACTCTTAGGAGGTGATTGCCAAATTGCTTCATATTTGAGTGCTTTACAGCAGAGGCTGAGAGAATTACAAGATATGGGAGCATTAGTTCAATCCGGTCCATTGGATTATTCTCTTCATAACTTTCAACCAGGTGATATGGTCTATGTGAAAAATTTTGCCAAAACATCGGCAACAGAAAAATATTGGGTAGGTCCTTATATAGTTGTATTAGTTTCACCATATTCTGTGAAAGTTTTAGGTAGAGATTCATGGTATCTTTGTTCTCATATTAAATTAGCACATGGTATAGATACTGAAAATATAGAAATTATTAATAATAGAAGAAGAAGAAGAAGAAGAAGAAGAAGAAGAAATAGAAGAAGAAATTGTGTGAATTTGAGATCTTCAGTCAGTTAGAGTCTGTAGTCAGAAAGTTCAATAAGGAGAGGATCATTCCAGCAGAAGAGGATATTCAGATGGAAGAGGACATGGATGAAGAGGATTCAGGATTCAGCATTTATGAACTTTGTATTATGACTGATGAACTTATGAATTGAACTGATAAAAACCTTATTTTCAAGAATTTTCCTAAAGAAGAGGATTAATCATGGACAATTTGGATTAAGTGGTTTGAAAGTATTTTGGGTAATGTAAATAATATCACTACGTACTCATATGCATCCAACATTGCACATAAAACTATCAGGAACTTTGATGAGGAAAAGAAGAGGAAATGGAGAAAAGAGAAGATTTCCTTGAGGAATGGAACATCATAAGAAGAAAGGAGATCTGAAAGAGATCTAGAGTTTTGGTAGGTATCATACAGGATAGCAAAGAAACAACATAACAAATCAGATACATATAACACAAACATGTTAGGATACATTGTGTTCCTTATGGAATGAAACAATGTATAATACTAACAAAATTAGAATTAGCTATAGGATAAGTAAGTACTAGCAAAGGATAGTTATGTATTGCAAAAGATGCAAGAGAGGTTTTTGCTCTGGCAGGGGGCCAACTGAAAACTTCTGGCAGTTAAACCTTAGAATTCTGAGAGAAAGTTCAGTTGGTCCCTGAGGCTTAAACAGAGTGGAAGGATCAACCAGAGCTCTATTTTGGCTTTCGGTTTGCTTTGGCCTGTGCCTTGTCTTTGTAATGAGGTTGATTTTTTTTTTTAAACCCTTGTACTTCGGTGTATTGTCTCATAGGTGGAAGAGTGGTAAGGGTGGGCAATGGGGGTCAAGTGACTTGCCCAGGGTCACACAGCTGGGAAGTGGCTGAGGCCGGGTTTGAACCTAGGACCTCCTGTCTCTAGGCCTGACTCTCACTCCACTGAGCTACCCAGTTGCCCCGTGTGCCTTGTCTTTGGACAATTTGTACCTAGCTAGTTTCTCTGGACCTCTCCCTGACCTTCTCCATAATATTTCCCTGTTTTCCCTGCCTGTTTTCCCGGGGCTCTGGGAGGCTTTTGGGTTTTTAATGAAAGACTTTGTGGGTTTAGTTTTCCCAATAGGCAAGTAGGACATCCTTGAATTCAAACCATGCCTTTAGTATACCCTCTACCTTAAAAGCACCCAATTCTTCCCAGGCTGAGAGAGCAGATTCTTTCTCAGTCTAACCCATTCCTGAGACCCTCTCCCATCTTGAGTTTCTCCCTAGAGGCTGTCAGGAACCCCAAACTCCTCTCTCCTTCCAGACCACTCTGAAACATTAATAAACCCTTGGTTACCTAATCAAACCCTCTGGAGAATCTTTGTGTTGAAGAATTAGGCAAGGGTGAAGGGGAAGAAATAATTCTCTTTTATTTCCTGAGGGAAACTGTAGGCATCTATCTTGGGAAGAAGTAGTTACCTGACACTTCCTCCTGAATCCCTTCAGTTTCATTGACAGGGAGGAGCCTTGTGGTTCCTCCTTTGAGGACTTGAGAAACTGACAAGAAAGTCCTTAAGTCAGATTCAAACCACTTCTGACTGGCCCTATTCCTTGTGTCTGTATAAGTACCTTTCCTGCCTGGAAGGGTTCAGCCCATTTCCCCCCAGTGTCCTCTGTCTCTGGTCTGAGTGTCTAGTCTGTGTTAGCTGCCTCTCCTGAATAACTCATCTGTACCCTTACCATCCAAATACCACCTTGTCCATTCCTCCCTAAACCCAGCCATCTCTTTCATTCCTCTCCTATTACCTCAATCACCTTTTACCCCTCCGTCACTCAGCAAGGGAAGGAGATCACCACCCCGACACACGCACTTTAGTGTACCCCCTTTTTATCTATAACAGTTACTAACAAAGATTAGTTAGTTATTTAGATAGATGTAGCTAGACATATACTAATATCATAGAGATAGTTTATAATAGTTTAGGAATAGTATTAGATTAGGTTGGAGGATAAGATAAGGTACTAATGTACATTACAGTGCAAATACAACATAACAAATTTGCATTACGTGAAAAACATACTACAGATCACATATCACAAAATAATGTAAATAGATGTGTAAATAGTATGTGTATATTGTAAATTGTATTATAGTGTATTATATACATGTAAAAGGTGCACATATATAGTTGATATGTATACATTGTATGCACATATATGCACACATGTATATCATACATGTATGTATTGTATGTGTATATCATATGTATATATGTATAAATGTAAATTCTGTGAATAATTTGATATAATTGAGTTGCAAACATTTAAATGTAATTTGCATAAGTGAGTTTAATGTTTTGTTGTAATTTTGATGTAAAGACTTATGCAATGTTGTGTTAAAATATATTTCCAAAATTGTTTGCATTCATTAGTTAGTAGAATATTTCTGTATTAGATTAGGAGTTGTTTTTGATGTTTGTTTTGACTTTTGTGTTGATATTTCATATTTGTTGTTTATTTTTAAAATTTTGTTGAAAAGTTTGCATTGTTACTTGTTACTTTGTGCTTTGAACTATGTAACTGTTCAATATATTTATTCCTTTTACTTTTCCTTGGAAAAATCTGTAGTGTAGGGTAGAGTAGGATAGTGTTAGAGAGAATAGAGGTAGTGTGGGTTGTTTGTTATTTTGGTTTAGAATTTTAGTTTAGTTTGTAGTGCACAAATACCAAAATATTGTTAATTTTGGCTTTGTGCAAAAGGAGGAACTGTTGTGAGGAAGATTAATAAATTAGTAAGTAGGAGGCTTAGCAAGCAGGGCTGAAGGATTCTAAATGGAATGGGTAAGCAGGAAGTGTTGTTTCTCTCTGAGAAGGACTCCATGTTGGCTGGGGACAAGTTGTAACTGACTCCCTGGGAGACCTCAGAGGAAGTGGAGTTTGTACCCTGATATCCTGGGATCCAGAAGGAAGACAGTCATCTGCTTGTGGGAAGTTTTGGTTGAGACTATAAAATCCAATCTGAGCTGCTGGTTAACTTGGGCTGGTTTAGCTCCCAGACCTACCCACCTGAAGAAGTACAGTCTGTGGATGTGGAAGAGCTGCAACATCACTGGAGTGTGACAGGACTCAGCTGTGAGAATTCCCACATCATTCCTGCTATTCCTTGGGCCCTGTCTTGCTTTAGTTTTTAGTTCAGTGTAGATAAGTCCATTCTCTGACTCTGTGGTTTGCCCATAGTCTGGAAGCATAGAACCCCTATTCCCATTGTTATATTCAAATTCTGAGTTTCACCTTGATTGACAAGGGAGACAGTTGGAAGGCATCAGAATGTTCCTGGATGCCATGAGGACAGGAGCAAAGGCAGCTGGCCTAAGGATATAAATACCCTAACAGTTTTCTGGGAGGGGTCTTTGGTTCTGGAGGCTCAGGTCTTAGGTCTTGGAGCTTTGACCATTAATCCTCTCTGAATCTCCCTAGATATTTAGGCGTTTGATCATCATTAGATATTTAGGTATCTGGACCCAGGGGGTAACCGGGAGGAGGGAAGGAGAAGAAGCAGAGGGAGGTGAAGGGTAGACATTTCTTAAAGGCTGTGCTATTGACATCACAAACTGAGAAGAGGGAAGGTGAGAGAAATCAGTATCTGACCAACTAAAGAGACTGCCCTCTGGTTTGGCAGTGGTCAAGCTGAACCAGAGGAGCATGAAACCACAAGCTCCAGCTAACTGAAACAACAGCCTACAGTTCTGAGGGATTACTGATCATAGCTATTAGTGACAGGGTCTCCTATCCCCAATCTGTTTCTGATTATTCCCTTCCCTATTTAACATCTATAGATAAAGTTTATTTAAGTATCTTCCTGAGTGGTCATTAAATCATGACCCTTGGGGAGGGAGCAATGCAGTCAGATGAAACATGATCCAAGGCTAATTAGAGCCCAATAATGATAATCAATCCAACCCTAGGTGGGACATGAAAGGGTTACCCATCTACATGACCGTTAAGGGTTCTGCCTGGGCACTGTTATAGAATAGGGCATTATACCACCAAACAAGAGTGATTGAATGCACATAAATCATCAGCATTTCTATATATTTCCAACACATTAGAGCAGCAAGAGGTAGAAAGAGAAACACCATTTAAAATCACCCTAGACAATATAAAATACTTGGGAATCTATCTACCAAAACAAATACAGCAATTATACGAAAACAACTACAAAACACTTTCCAAAAAAATAAAACTGGATCTCAACAATTGGAAAACCATTAATTGTTCTTGGGTAGGATGAGCTAACATAATAAAAATGAACATTCTACCCAAATTAATTTACCTATTTAGTGCCATACCTATCAAATTACCAAAAAACTTCTTTACTGAATTAGAAAAAACTTTAACAAATTTCATTTGGAATAACAAAAGATCAAGAATATCAAGGGAAATAATGAAAAAAATGTGAAGGAAGGGGGCCTAGCAGTACCAGATATTAAACTATACTATAAAGCAGCAGTCATCAAAACAATATGGTACTGGCTAAGAGACAGAAGGGAGGATCAGTGGAATAGATTTGGGGTTAATGACATCAGCAAGACAGTGTATGATAAACCCAAAGAGCCCAACTTTTGGGACATGAATCCACTATTTGACAAAAACTGCTGGGAAATTTGGAAAACAATATGGGAGAGATTAGGTCTAGATCAACATCTCACACCCTACACCAAGATAAATTCAGAATGGGTGAATGACCTGAATATAAAGAGGGAAACTATAAATAAGTTAAGTGAAAACAAAATAGTATACCTGTCAGATCTCTGGGAAAGGAAAGATTTTAAAATGAAGCAAGAGTTAGAGAAAATTACAAAATGTAAATTAAATGGTTTTGATTATATTAAATTAAAAAGCTTTTGTACAAACAAAAACAATGCAGCCAAAATCAGAAGGGAAACAACAAATTGGGAAAAAATCTTTATAACAAAAAACTCTGACAGGGGTCTAATTACTCAAATATACAAGGAGTTAAATCAGTTGTATAAAAAATCAAGCCATTCCCCAATTGAAAAATGGGCAAGAGACATGAATAGGCAATTCTCAGGTAAAGAAATCAAAAGTATCAATAAGCACATGAGAAAGTATTCTAAATCTCTAATAATTAGAGAAATGCAAATCAAAACAACTCTGAGGTATCACCTCACACCTAGCAGATTAGCTAAAATGAAAGAAGGGGAGAGTAATGAATGCTGGAGGGGATGTGGCAAAATTGGGACATTAATGCATTGCTGGTGGAGCTGTGAACCAATCCAACCATTCTGGCTGGCAATTTGGAACTATGCTGAAAGGGCTATAAAAGAATGCCTGCCCTTTGATCCAGCCATACCATTGTTGGGTTTGTACCCCAAAGAGAACATAGATAAACAGACTTGTAGGAAAATATTTATAGCTGCGCTTTTTGTAGTGGCAAAGAACTGGAAAGGGAGGGTATGCCATTCAATTGGGGAATGGGTGAATAAACTGTGGTATATGCGGGTGATGGAATACTATTGTGCTAAAAGGAATAATAAACTGGAGGAGTTCCAGGTGAACTGGAAAGACCTCCAGGAATTGATGCAGAGTGAGAGGAGCAGAGCCAGAAGAACATTGTACACAGAGACTGATATACTATGGTAAAATTGAATGTAATGGACTTCTGTACCAGCAACAATGCAATGACACAAGACAGCTCTGAGGGATTTATGGTAAAGAATGCTACCCACATTCAGAGGAAGATCTGCAGGAGAGGAAACGTTGAAGATAAACAATTGCTTGAATGCAGGGGCTGAGGCAGACATGGTTGGGGATGTAGACTCGAAATGACCACTCCAATGAAACTAACAACAATATGGAAATAGGCCCTGAACAAGGACACATGTTACAACCAGTGGAAACGTGCGTCGGCCATGGGTGGGGGGAGAGCGGGGGGGGGGGGGAAGGGGAAAGTAGGGACATAAAGTATGTAAACAGGTTAAAAATGAATATTAATAAATGTTTTAAAAAAAAAGAGTGATTGAGTTGGTGTCCTCAGTCACCAGCTACCTAGGGTATACAAGGCACAGCTTCCCAAACCAATATCCCCTAGGAGCATAGCAGTATTCAGAAGAGTCCTTATTTATTTTATAATGCCATCCTTTAGACTATAGTTTTCTTTAATTAAACTTGTGTTTATAAACCCTCTTGTCCATTGTGTAAATAGAATTAGCTCTAGCCCATTCATAGTTAAAACTCTAGCCATCAAAGATAATGTCATCCCCACCTCCCTTAGTGGGGAGGGGAGATGAGTTACCCACACATGACGATAAGTTACAAATCAAGAACAAGGGACTGCCCTTTGGGCAGTCCAAATCAATGTAGAGGCTGCCATCTGTCCACTTGAATTAGACGTGGACCCAAAGGAAGTGACGAAAGACACTATCTCTTCAAGTATGTTGGTTACTTCCTGTTGGGGTAGTTCCTTCCCTCTTTGAGCTTGGTGCTGAAGGATCTCGGCTGAGACCTCAGGCAGCTTCCACTCTGAATTATCACCTCTCATGGACCTGGGGGCGTCTTCCACAAGGGTACTCTGAAAGCCCATCCATCTTTGCACAGATTTTGAGCCAAGATGCAGAAAATATAACATTTAAAAATAGTAAGTTAATTAAATATGTGGATGATTTGCTCTTTGCTTCACCAGATGCTGAAACATGTCAAGAAGATAGTAAACCCCTTCTTTTAGAATTACATAAAAGAGGCCATAAGATATCAAAAGGAAAAGTTCAATGGTGTCTCCCCAGAGTGGAATATTTGGGGTTCATTTTGACAGCTGGTGCCTGCTATATTTCTCCTAAGCGCATTGAAAATATTCAAAAATTGAGCAATCCTACCACTAAAAAACACTTAAGAGTAATCTTAGGAGCAACAGGATTTTGTAGACAGTGGATCCCTTGCTATGGGGAAATTACTAAACCCCTTATAGCACTAACAAAAGATTTAGTCCCTGAACCACTTAAATTAAAGCCAGAGCACAAGTTAGCTCTATCGAATTTAAAACAAGCTATCCTGTCTGTCCCTGCTCTAGGCATCCCAGATTATAACAAATCATATACTTTTGTTGTTATTAAAAATGATGAGGGCCAAGATTAGAAGGGAGAATAGTATTTTAATAAAAGCCATGCTGATAGAGATAAATTGACCACGCGCCTGTAAGAAACCTATTCCAACATCACCTCAGCCATTTTACCTTCCTATCTTTGCGTGCTCAGGTAGCTAAAAAGAGGAAGTTCAAAGTCACTTCCCCCTATTTTAAAACAGTCCTTCACCTTGAATATGTAATCCAAAACAGGAAACCCATTAGGGATCAGGGGAAATGTAGTTCCAAGTATCCCAAGTGATTTTTTTTTTTTAGATTTTTTTTTTTTAATTTTAAACCCTTAACTTCTGTGTATTGACTTATAGGTGGAAGATTGGTAAGGGTAGGCAATGGGGGTCAACACTTCCTGTTGGTGTAGTTCCCGCTTTGAACTTGGTGCTGAAGGATCTTGGCTGAGACCTCAGGCAGCTTCCACTCTGAATTATCACATGGGTAAGTTAGGCTGACTTCCTTGGCCTACCTTGGCGTTTCTAGACTCTCTACCTTAAGTAGGCTTCTTGCCTCCCTAATTGCTAAGGCCTTGCAGCTTGTAGCCTAGTTTAATTAGCTCTTTAATTCTCTCTAGCTTGGGCCTCAGGTAGGCCCGGGCTAGCCTCTCTCTCTCTATTTCCCTACCTTCTACCTTCCTAATTGTAAATAAACTACCTTAAACCTGATCCTGACTTGGGTCTATTTTAATTATGGAATCAATCTGAATTATTGATTCCTGGTGGCCACACTTTAAATATATATCCATATAATATCTAAACTTTCCCTCTTACACCATATCATTCACTTGCTGGTTTCTCAGACTCCCTGGCTAGGTGGACCTGTGTTGGAAGTTAGGCCTTCTAACTGCCAAAATCCCCCCTTCTGTTTCCCCAACCTGTTAAGCTGATCCCAATATATATATATAAGTCCTTCCTGTCTCTTACACATCCTTCTACAGAACCCAGTTAATTAGTTAATTTAATTAAGTTTAATTAGTGAAACCCTTAACTTTCCCCCACATACTTCACCGGGCCCACATCAGCACGAAGTTTGAGGCTAGATTTTGACCTAAGCAAATATTACACTTATCTTTAGTAGACAGACATCAATTACAAGACTCTTATTCTCAAAAAGAAGTGAAATATTGGCAAGAAAATCTTAGAGCAAAGGTAGTAAACGGAGTATGAATGTCTATCTCAGGGAAAACCATTTTTGCTGAAATTACTGCATCACACATTGTGCACAGCAATTCATAGAAAGGGTCATTATGGAATTCTAGTGATGGTTGACATAATTAGAATAAGTTGGATCGCAATTGACATAATAACAGAAGCCAAGAGAGTATGTGACAATGGCAAAGTCTGCATGCAACAACCAAGTCATCACTAAAGCAAAGGTTTTGGGAGGAAGACCACTAGCATACACTCTCTTTGAATGCTTCCAGATAGACTTTGTCATAATGCCAAAATGCCAAGGACTTAAACACATCCTAGTGATAGTGGATAAGCTAACAAAATGGCCAAAAGCATTCCCAGCCAAGTGAAACAATGCAGCATTTGTAGCTAAGATCCTACTCAGAGAAATAATACCCAGATTCTCTATTCCTGCAGTAATTTTGTCTGACTCTGGTAGTCCCTTTGCTAACTCCATTCTTAAGCAAGTCTACCAGGTATTAGGGATTAAGAGATATCTGTGTTCCATTTACAGAGCTCAATCATCTGGGGCCGTGGAACGGAATAATAGGAGTCTCAAAACCATGATAGGAAAGTTATGCACAGAGAACCATCTCAAATGGCCAGATGTCTTACCCATTGCACTTTTCCATCTACGTAGCCAACCAAATAGTTCAACTCATTTATCTCCATTCAAGTTATTATATGGGCAATTTCCGTGGCATGGAAAAGCTCCACAAGACACCAATTACCTATCACACCTTGGAATAGAGTGCAAGATCTATGAATACATCACTCTACTAAAAGAAAGGCTAGATGAACTTCAATGCTTAGCCTTGATCCAACAAAGAGTTCCATTAGATTTTAGTTTACATGATTTCAAACCTGGAGACACAATTTACATCAGAAACTTCACATGAAGATCAGTATTAGAACCAAAATGGCACAGTCCTTATGAAATAATATTAGTAACACCTACAGCTGTAAAATCAAAGGAAAAGAAGCATGATATCATTACATGCATATAAAGTCCTCCAAAGAAAGACCTCAACAAGAAATTCAACAAGAAAGCACATCCAAACAGCCTCAACATACAGAATCTGATTTTAGAGACAGAGCCTCAGACACAAAAAGGACTAATCACAGATATAGAGATAAATGAAATACAATATCACACAGACAGTCAAGACACAGACCAACAATGGGAGCAAGACACTCAAGGCATTGGCTTAGATTATTATACAAATGCCTCAATCACACATGAAGACCAACAATATGAAAGTCTATCCACACAAGACCTCAGCAGTGCCAATGAAGAATAAACACTACACCAACAACATCAATGACAAATGCAAAAACAAAAAAAATTTCATAAGAAGGAAATTTTGTGGCAAAACAAAATTTCAACACAATACTACACAATCACACATTGGTTCCTGATCCAAGGCAACTCTACAAGCAAATTGATGTCAGACAAGATGGGTATCCAGCAAAGATGAAGGTGAGATGAGATTCCAGAGACACCAGGACATCAGGACATCAGGACCAGCGCAAGGACAACACAAGAGACATTACACAAAGACTACATAAAGACCTGAACTGTTGAAACACCTATGTGACTTGGACAACTTCACCAGAAGAATCACAACAGCAACAAGATCAGCTGAAAAAGATTAGGTTTGAATGGTGCAAGGTTTATACATTCAGACACAAATCAAAGAGAAATTAGCACATGCACACTCTAGAATGTATGCATCAGAACACTAGCTGATGGACAGAAAGATTCTGAAGAAGAAGGTGAGTATGAACCAGACAGAACATGCTAGGTCATAGATCCAACACATAGACACAATAAAGTCACATTACACGTACATAGTGTAAATAGATGTAAATAAGTTTGAGAACAAAGTACTCAATTGGCCATAATAAACAAAAGAACTCAAGTTCCTTGTTAGGTCAAACAGTACTCACACTCTTTCATTGGAACATCACATAAAAAATCTTGTACATATGCATTATATTGCTACTAACCCATAATAAATGGATAGCTTACTAACCATAGGGAGAGAATAGAAAGGGAAGTTCATTTCTAGTTAGCAAAGGGACAGTGTAAAATAGTTATGAATGTTTAATAAAATAATCAATAAGAAATTTTAGACAGACATTGTATAGTGTAGGTTAGTTAGAAATGTCACTAATAAACTAATACACTAATATATATTAAGAACTTACTTATACACTAATCTTCCTAAAAGCAGATTAGGGATTAGTAGTTAAAAAATGTTAGAAATGTTGTGTGTTAGAAACGTTCTTCTAAAAATTCAGTATTAGAAAGTAATAAGATAGTTTGTTGCAGGAATGCATTTGCTAGAATAGTAAGAGCATAGATAGACATTGATATGTTTGTTATAATTTATTGTATGTTATACTTTATGTTCAGTTCAAAACTATGCAAACCATGTATTCAAACCCCACACTTTCCTAGAAAAAACCTTTCCCATCCTTTGTCCTTAGCATAGATAAGCATAGATAGATTAAGACAACAGATGATATAGGATTTGTTATTTTGGGAAGGGTAGAAAGAGGGATAGGAATAGTGAGCATAGTGTAGAGATCCATTGATGAACATGATCAACAGGAAAATTTACAGGTTTAAATTTTCATAAAACAAAATGGCATTAATGTTAAAATCATTATCTCGGATAAGATGGATGCCACTTTGAGTGACAGGACTGGCATTTGAGAACCTTGGAATGTCCCCAGGTGTTGTGAGCCAAGGGCAAAAAGCAGTTGGCCCCAGCCCAATAAATACCCCCAAGTGACAAGACAAGGGAGCTCAGATTGGAGCAGGGTCTTGGGAAGTGGGAGGTGAAGGGTGAAAGGGTAGGCCTGAAAACTGTGACCTGTTATCCTACTGAGAGATCTAGTGATCAATCAACATCATTGTTAGCAGAGCTGAGAGAGTTTACTGATTTATCTATCAACATCATCAAATAGCCTTCCCTAATTTCTGGCTTGGCCGTGGCCAAGTCAGGTCAGAGTTAGAGAGAGGGTGAAGAATCTCCAGTGCCTACTAAGCCTAGCCATCTCCAGACCTTGATCAATAACTTAGATTAATAGCCAATAATTAGCAAATGGGGTTCCTAAATCCTCAATCCTGTTACCTTGTTTCCTATCCCCATCGATAGGTTCAATACATTGTTTACCAACAAGTACCTTTCCTGAGTGGTTATTATACCAAAGCCCTTGGGAAGGGGAGATCAATACACAGTCAGATTATAATGTTATCCAGTAGCTAATCAATAGCCCTTACCAACAACTAATCCAACCTCAGGTTGGGACCTAGAGAGGCTAACCATCCACACAGCCTTTCAGGGGTTCCCTGCCTGGGCAAACTGTTAGAAGGCGATAACTGATAAGCTTATTCAACCAAACTTGTCAGGGAGGAGAGGCATAGATTATACCAACAACAACTGTGTGCTTTCTCCCTCACCAACTACAACCAGCTTAGGCCTGGACATACAATCTCTCCTCCATCCATACTATCTTTGAGATCCACCTATACAATCAATTCTCTAAGATTAAATATATTCAACTTCAACAGGGCCAAATTAGTGAAAGGCATATGGTTTTCAAATGCAGACAAACCCATTCTACCAGTCTTTGTATAACACACTGTGCAATGCATTGCATGAAAAAGGACATTATGAAACTCAGGCCTTGATCGATTCTATCAGAAGACATTGGACGGATGTTGGAATTTCTAAATGTGCCATAAGGACATGCCAGAAGTGCAAGGTCTGCTTGCAATTCAATCAGAGTATGACCTGTATTAAAGGGCTTGGTGAGAGACAACTAGCCCATACCCTGTTTGAGTGCTTACAAATCAATTATATATTCATGCCCAATTGCCAAGGGTACAAATATATCCTAATCACCATTGATAGGTTGACTTGATGTCCAGAAGTGTTTCCAGCAAAGAAGAACAATGCTGTCTTTGTGGTGAAAGCACTTCTGAGAGATATAGTCCCGAGATTTTCAATACCAGCTAGAATTGACTCAGACCATGGATCACATTTTCCCCCAAATATTCTTCATGACATTTATAAAGCCCTAGGAATAAAAAGGAGTCTTCATTCTGTCTATCACCCCCAGTCATTGGGGCAAATTGAATGCTGTAACAAACAAATTAAAACATTGATTGGAAAAGTGTGTGCAGAAAGCCATTTAAAATGGGTACAAGCACTCCCCATTGTTCTCTTTTACTTGAGAAATCAACCCAGTGGTGTCACCCATTTATCACCATTTGAACTGCTATATGGACACCCACCATGGCATGGATCATCCCCCAAATCAGCTCATTTGTAACACCTTGGAGCTGAATGCCAGCTGTTTAGGTACATGAAAGCTTTGAAGAAAAGACTAGATGAATTGTACAGACTTGGACTTTTAAGTCAGAGAGTTTCTTTGGACTTTAGCTTATATCAACTTAAACCAGGAGATATGGTATACATAAGAAATTTTGCAAGAAAATCCATTATTGACCCTAAATGGGTTGGGCCTTATCAAATAATACTCACAACTCCTTCAAGTGTCAAAGTACAGAACAGAGATCCCTGGTTCCACATCACACATGTGAAGCCAGTAAAAGAACATGCTATAAATGAAGGACACCCAGAAACAACTGATTTAAATCAACATCAAATAAACACACAACCAGATCCACAGAATGCAGAATACACAAATGAAGAAGATTAAACTAATTAAAATCAATCCAAAAATCTAAAAATCCAAAAATCAGTGCAACACAAAAATTATGTAACAATCAACACAATTACACAAACCCTACTATTCCTGTTTAAGTGACAAGCCAACCATCAGTCAAGATGTTAGACAACTGTCAAGTATGTATGCAGTACAGATGAAGTGCACAAAAGCTACAAGCTGCAATGATCCACAGCATGGGTGGCACAAAGGAAAGGACACTCACAAGTGAACTGTAATCTTTATTAAATATATTGCTGGAAGAGGACTGGAAGGAGAAAATAATGTAAGGTTATGGTATTGGTTACACAACTACACAATGCACAAATTGGACATCATATAGTAGGTTGCATACCAGATTACACATAGCTACACAATGAGAATTGTGATTCTCCAGTGCTGACACAGGATCCAGACAGTAGAGGTGAGTATATGCATGTATCAGCAAATATCAGTACATAAGACACAACACAAAACTGATTTTTCACTTCTTAACATGGACCTTGTGTAGATAAAAAAGAGTCTCTCTCTATACATATCATATGTAAATATTGCTTGTAAATATCTGTATATAATGGAAGAGTATCATATAATCTCCATCATATCAAAAAGATCCATTGATTTTCTTGATTTGATAGTGTTATGTATAAAATCTTGTAACCATGTTTTCATGGGTTGCAAGCTGGCAGTTGTCAATATAGAACACAGAACCTGGCAGAGGACCCAGGCCAGGTGCCAAGGTGACAGTTGAAGTGAGAGTATAAAAGGGGGTCCCAGACCCCTGACTTCACTTCTGGCTCTGATCTTCGGGGTTAGGGTGGAAAATGGTGGTCTGGGTGGTTTTGGGTAGATTCTTTAGGCAGATAGGAATCAACTACCAAAAGTAGCCAATTCAACAGCTCATTGGCATATCCAACAACCCTTATTATAAACAAGAGACAAATTCTACTGTCAAGACATCACCATCTGACCCAGGGCTTAGCAGCCCTGGGTCAGCAACCAAGAGTATCAGAGTTAAGATTGCCCTCAAGGCTTTCTTATTCTACTGCACCTAGGGAAGACCTTTCAGTATTTCCTAAAGTAATTTAGTGATATTATTTAATCAAGATCTTAGCTTATCTCACCCACTTTCCAACTCCCTCTTACCTGATTCAATTTAATTAACAATAAACCTCATTTAACCTCAAGCTTAAAGATCTTTGGAGTCATTGTCTTTACCTTTATCAAAGGCCAAGTATCACCAGCAGTCAGATCAGATTATTAGTTCTAGTTGGCAAACTTTTATTAAACAGTTTCACCAGCTGTCAAATAGAACTGTTTCCAATTCTCAGGGGCAGAGGCAGAGAATCCTGATCTTAAAAGGGTCTTGGCTTTGCTAGTGAGAGAGTTTCATCTGCCTCTCATTCAGCTTAGGTGCAGGACCCCTGTTACACATACCAACTTCTACATCTGCCTAAGGGCCTCTTGGGCTGACCTTATACCATCTACATTCCTGCCTTGTATTGCAGTTGGCCCTTGCATTACAATAGACATCAATGGAAATCTTGTTTGTACAAAGTTAAATAGTGTATATATGCATTGTATATAGATGTACATATGTATTACAATTACTAACACATGTATAGTTTAGAATTATTAACAAACTTAGGGAAAGATAGATTTAGGGACCTTTGGAATAAAGAGTTAGATTAGGGAAAGGCACAATAGAAGTAAGAATAAGTAATTAATATATACCAATGTACATAATTATTACTAACAAGATAACCCTAGCATATTAATACCTTAGAACTTAGAGTATTAACACTATTAATATAGCTTAAGTAAGATACTAACACAAAATTTAGGATTAATTGATTATATGATTAGAGTTATAGATTGCTTTAGAAGCATTCTGCTTATAGGGCAGAGCCAGAGACTATTTTAATAGCTTTGTTGTAATATAAAATACAGATAGTAAATTAAGATATAGCTTTAATGCACCTTTGCAGATTTATATTTGGTTGTGTTTTCAAAAATATTTTGTTGCATTCCTTAGACATGGTTACTTTAACTCAGTGGTTCCCAAACTTTTTTGGCCTACTGCCCCCTTTCCATAAAAAATATTACTTAGCCCCCTGGAAATTAAATTTTTAAAAATTTTAATAGCAATTAATAGGAAAGATAAATGTACCTGTGACCATCAATGCCCCCCTGGATCACTGCAGCACCCACCAGGGGGCAGTGGCACCCACTTTGGGAATCACTGCTTTAACTTATATTTATTGCTATTTTGCAAAGTTAGACATTGTTAGTTAGAAAAGTTTATTGTTACACACTTGTGTTACTTTGTTTCATGTATTATCATGCCTGTATTACATACAAACCCTTTCTTTTCCCTGGAATTACTTTCCTTACCCTTCCTAGAGCATAGATAGTGGTAGAAAGTTAGAATAAGGTATAGGAATAGATTTTTTATGTTGCTGTAAGTAGAGAACATAGATTTAGGTGTAGAGTAGAGAAAGGTGAAGTGTGCAAGATGCCTGCAGAATTTCCAGTGGAAATTCTATGTACAAGAAAACTGGGATTACTGTAACATCCATGATCTTAAGTGAGACGAAACTGCCTCACAGAATTCCACAGTACCCCCCTGAACTCTAGGAGAGGGGGCAGTTGGGGCAGTTGGGGCAGTTAAGAATGTGAGTATAAAAGCCAGGACACCCAGCTTGCAAGGACTCACTCTTTATGGGGGTTCAAGGGTGGCTGGGAAGAAATGTTATTATTACTCTTTTTGTTAGCTCATCTCTGACCTCAGAGAGCAGGGTGCTACTTTGCTGTTTACCTTATACAGACTAAACCAGGCTGTATGCACTGGAAAATACCTCACTTGTGATATCTCAGTTAATTCCTCATTTATATAGATCTACAATCAAGCTTACTTTCACCATCTTAAATTTGATAACATTAGATTAAGAGGAAAGTTAGTTTGTGAGGGAGTTAGTGGTTAAGTTATTTCCTGAAGATATTAGATAGCTTTCCTTACCCTCAATTCTGAAACTTCCCAACTTCCCCTATTTTCCTAAAATTAATAAATCCCTTCCCTTATTAAGTTTGAGAACCTGTGTGAAGTTATACTTGGGCTTTACCTACCAATATCATACATTACCTAGGTAAAATCTTCATCCAGGCAAGCACTGGAAAAGCTGTTATCTAGAGAGCAAGTCTGCTGTATCAGAAGACATTCTGAACATTTATCTATCTTAGGTTTTGGGGAATAATCTAACAGTGGAAGTTGCTAATCTCAGTGGGATTACTTCCTATCTGTGTACCAATTTAGCCCTGGATTAGTCAAGCCTAAACAGTCTCCATTTCTTGCTCTAAAGGGGATTCTGTTAAAACTGTTACTCCTTCTGCTGTAACTGCCTCAAGATGGAGAGGAGAAAGAATTCTATTCACTCACGCCCCTCCCCCCTGCTAGGATAGCCAGCTTGATCCTTTGCTCTGACTCCATTGCCAATCATTGCCAATCTCAATCAATCTTACAACAGATCTGAGAGACATACTATTCTATGTTCACCTAGTTTGTTTATGATTTCCCTAAAGTTGAACTCACATCTTGCTGACTCCAGGTCCAGTACTTTATCCAGAATAGCTTTACAAGCCTAGGTGGCTGTGTTGACTTTTAATATTACTTATAATCATATGATCATACCATAAAGAAGGTGTGAAGGCAGTATGTTAAAGTGTTTAGTTTCTCAATCAGACTTCATAGAATTTTTTTAAAGTTGTTTTTTATTTTTTTTAAACCCTTAACTTCTGTGTATTGGCTCCTAGGTGGAAGAGTGGTAAGGGTGGGCAATGGGGGGGGTCAAGTGACTTGCCCAGGGTCACACAGCTGGGAAGTGTCTGAGGCCAGATTTGAACCTAGGACCTCCCGTCTCTAGGCCTGACTCTCAATCCACTGAGCTACCCAGTTGCCCCAGATTTCATAGAATTTAAGGCAGATGGCTGCTCCTGATGCCACATCTGCACTGACCTTTAAAAAAAAAAGAAGCTTCCTCAATGGAAAGGAAAGACTTGGAAGGTTTTGTCATAGACCCAGATTGTCTAAGTAGAGGCTTCTTCCCAAACCTATACAGCTAATAGAATCATCTATACAGCAAAATTCAGTAGGGTGCTACATGCTGGTTACACATTTATCTTTCATTCCATCTCCTACTCTCTACTCTAGAAGATTGGTTTTATTATCATCTCCTCTCTGTCTCCAATCTTCAGTCTATCCTTATCTCATAGTCTTCTGACTAATAAATATTCTCAAGTCTTCCTCATCCTTGCTAGAGCCTACTATCTCCATGAACTATTCTTCTATATCTCTTGTCCCCATTCTCAGCTAAATTCCTTGAGAAAACTTCTCTACTTGATGTCTCCATGTTCACTGTCATTCTTTTTTAATCCCTGAACAATCTGGCTTCTAACCTCATCACTCAACTGAATATGCTCTCTCCAAAGTTATAAAAGGCAGGCTAAGCACTCCATTATGTATGTGTCTTATGTATACTTGCATATAGACACCTTATCTTTCCAACTGGAAAGTAAACTCCTTGATAGCAAGGACTGTTTCATTGGGATGAATATAAGAATATGAGATTTAACACAAATAATTATAAAGATGATGATAATAATAATCATACCTAATATTTATAGAGAGCTTACTATGTGCCAGGCACTGTGTTAATGGCTTTGCAATTATTATCTCATTTTATTCTCACAGCAGCCCTCTGAGTTAGGCATTATTATACCTATAACATAAATATTTTTACAGATAAGGAAATTGAGACAATTAGAAATTCAGTGACTTGCTAGGGTCACGTGGGTAGTAAGTGTCTGAGGCCAGATCAGAACTTGGGTCTCTCTGACTCCAGATTAAATGTTCTATCTACTGTGTTACCTAGCTACCTTTTAGATTAAAAAATATATACATGTATATGTATATATACATATATGTATATACATAGTCTTATGTCCTGATTAAAAAAATTAGCTTAAAAAATAGAGAATGAGAAGGCATGGAAAGTGGAGGGATGTAGTGGCCTGCAAATCTATGTTCAGGACAGCACAAAATAGTGATGCAGTACTAGGTTATGCTAAAGGAGGGATGGTATAGTCTTGTCATATTTGGCTTTGATCAAAGCACATTTGGAAAGTTATGCAGAGTTTTGGGTAACATATTTTTGCAAGGAATTTGATGAGCTAATGCTCATATAAGTCAGGGTGAGCAGGAAGAACTCAAAGTCATTCCATAGAAGGACCTGTTGGAAGAATTGGAGGTACTTGGTCTAGAAAAGAGATGAACTAGAGAGGAGTTCAAATTTTTATTGGTCTGACATGTAGAAGAGAAATTATTCTTCTCAGCTCTAGGGAGCAAAACCTAGGACAATAGGTGGAAAATTCAGAGGGGTAGAGATAGATTTATCATGGGGAAGAACTTACTAACAATTGAAACTGTTCAAAAGTGAGATGACCTGTGTGGCATGGAGGATGGGGGGAAGGAAGAGAATGGAAAAGAGGGTGGGATTCCACTGCCATTAGAAATTTTCATACAGAGACTGAATGAAAAAGTGATCACTTTTTAAGGATTTTATAGAGGGGATTTTTGTTTTGCTACTAATCAAATTAGATCATGTTTGAATTTCCTTCCAACTTTAGATTCTTTGGTTTTGTTATCACAGTTATGCATTAAAAGAGATTAATCTAACAGTGGGTGTGCAGTTCAGACTGGAGAAAGAAGAAACTGGACTGGACAATGCTAGAGCATTTAAAGATATTGCTCCATTTGGGGATGCATGAACTGTTGCTGGAAGTCTTTCCATTTCTTCTAAGTTATTTACATTATTTATCCCATAAATATTTCTAGAGTTCCAGTAAAGCAAACCTTTCTGAAGAAGACCCAGCATAATGGAAGCAGATTTAATAGAACTCAAAGATTAATAGATGTGCTAAGTCAGGGAGCAGAAGAAATCAAGCATAACTTTATGCATTTGAGCATGGATAATTTGAAGAATGGTAATTCTATTAGCAGAAATAGGAAAGTCAAGAAGAGACGGTTTTTGAGGAAAAGTGATAAATTGGGGTTTTTTTCTTGTTGAGTTTGAAATATACAAAGGGCAGTCAAGTGGATAGGTCCAGTAAGTAGTTAGAAGAGAGGTTGGTGCTGGAAGTTTAAATTTTGGAGTCATAAATAGTAGATTTGAGAATGGTATTGCTGAGATACAAAATATAAACTAAAAAAAAAGAGGATTGGGGGCTGACTGTGATATTTAGAGCACAGGAGATGAAAGAGGATGCAGAGGAGAATTAAAGAAAAGAACATAAGAGTAATGTCAGATGACATGATGGAGAAATGAGTATCCATGGGGTGAGGGAGGAGGGCAATATCATTGAATGGGGAAAAAGGGGGCATATAGAATTTGAAGAAAGAGCACGAGATTTGAAGAGTAAAGATCTCATTTCAGATTCTGGTCCATATTTCTCATGTGCTTCCTCATTTGCAAAATTAAGGATTTGAAGAAGTTGATTTCTGAGGTCCCTTATCATACAAAATACTATAATCCTATGATGCAGTCTATGATATAAAGTTTCTGAGGAGCATGGGACTGAGGAAATATTTGGATTTGGTGATTTTTATATTGTTAGAAACCTTTGAGGGAGCAGTTTCAATAGAATATTGGGGAAAGAAGCCAAGGTTTTAAGGGTTTAAGAAAAGAGTATTTAGGAAGTAGAGAAATTGGGTGAAGATTCTTTTGTTTTTATTTATTTTAAAAAATGTGAAATGCTTCACAAGTTTGTGTGTTGTTCTTATTCAGGAGTCATGCTCCTCTTCTCTGTATCAGTCCAGTTTTAGTGTATGTGCTGCTGAAGTGAACCCAAAGATTCCATTTTTACCAAGTTTGGCATTGAATGGCGGGAGGTGGTGGTAGTGGGGAAGAATGATAGTTTGAGGGATTAAGAGAGCCAAAGGAAGATTTTCAAAGATACAGAACATCTAAACACCTGTTCATGTTTCTAAGTGAGAAAGGAATGAGTCTGGAGAGAAAGAGACTGAATGTATGAAAGAGAAGGGATTCTGATTGGTCAGTGTCTCAAGGTGTGAGGTGAGAAGGAATGGAATCAAGGTAACAGCCATAGTAATTAGCTTTGGAAATGGTTTTCCTGTGAGCCTGGTTACAAATGGGAAAGGAGAGAAGATTCAAAAAAGCTTTAAGATAAGAAGGAGTAGGAGTTGAGGGAGCTCATGTAAAGTGGCCTGGACCTCCTTTCGGAATTTATTTCCTAAGGTCAATTCATCTTCTGAAATTGAAGGAGATGGAGACCAAATTAAGGACCTTATGGAGAATGGAAAAGTTTTGGAATGTGTATGACAAAGATTGAAAAAGATGAATTGTAAGTATGGCTGCTCAGCTTTAAGGACTCTGTTTAGGTTACACAGTATGAATGCATAATAATTTAGGATCATTATTTCATTTTTCTTGTCTCATTTTTGTTGCTATTTTCTTTTACCTCTCTTCTCATTGGCAGGCTAGTGATAAGGAATTGAATTTTTTGGCCACAGAAATTCTTGAAGACTATCTACTAAATTATAGACGTGTTGCAATTCATCCTTATTAATTCACTCATTCATCCATACCTTTCTCAGTCTATCAATATCAGTCTATATTGGAGGATCATGGGATTTAGAATGAGATGAGCATGTATAAATCTTATAGTTCAACCCTTTCATTTTACAAGTGATTACACTAAGTTTCAGGGAGGTTTTTTCTTTAACCTCACAATCTAAATCACACATCTTTAAATTGCTGAAGAATCCCTTTTCTAATGGTGATATATTGAACCAAGTCAATCAGGAATCTCAAGGTGACAGTCAGTGGGATTATCATCTCCTTATACCTAGAAATTATAACTTAGTTTAGCTCAAGAATACATCACTTTTCTTTGGCTACCATATCACAGTGTTGAATCATTTTGAGCTTTTAGGCCACTAAAACCCATAGGTTTTTCGTAGGTGGCCTAACCATCTCTTCTTCATCTTGTACTTGTGAAGTTGATTTTTTTTTAAACGAAAAGGATAAGAATTTAAAGATAATCTTTATTGGATCCGGATTTTTTTTTCTATGACATTGTCATTACTGAAAGCTTTTAAAAACATTTTTAAAAATTTAAAATGAAGTTGCATACTTTGATTTGGGAATATTTAGATTTGAGTGGATGGATTGTTTATTTATTTATTTATTTATTTTTTTTACAATTTTACTCCCAAATTGATAATTAAATATGGGAAGATAGACTTATTTTTTCTAGTGAAGACAAGCAAACCAAATGCATTTCGATCTACTTCTAAAAGGGTCTGGATTTTTTCTTATTCATTGTAAATCTCATGACTGTAAAAAATTCATATGGAAATGGAAATGCAGGGAAAAGAAGCTTGTATTTGGTTTACTACAGGTCACATCATGTTCTTGTATACAGTAATGCCTAATTTATCTGGCCTCATTGGAGGAATGAAGTGAATTTTCCAGAAAGCTGAAGTTTTAAGTACTCTAAGTATCAAACTTTTTTTTGTGTGTAGTGGAAATCACTGTAAAATACAATATATACTTCCCTTTAGCAATGGCAAGTAGAAAGAGCACTGATGTGGAATCAAGAATTCTAGAGTTGAATCCTGACTCTGACACTTATCTCTGGGACATTGCTTACCTTCCCATCTCATTCATCCCCTCTGAAACTCAGTTTCCTCACCTGAAAATTGGAATAATTACTAACATGTTCATTTCTTACAAAACAGAGTCCTTACATTTAATTTAAATTTCTTTTGATGCCTCAGGTAGTCAGTAATTAGTATTTATTATGCTTTTACTACATTCTAGGTACTGTGCTAATACTAAGGATACAGAGAAAAGCAAAGACGATTTTTGCTCTCAAGGAACTTACAGTCTAATGGGAGAGTTGATATGTAAATAACTAGACAAATTCAAGACATACACAGTATAGGGAAAGTCATTTCAAAAGGAAAGGCACCAGTAACTGGAGGGTAGGAAAGGTCTCTTGTAGAAAGTGGGATTTGATTCGAATCCTGAAAGAAGCCTGGGATTCCAACAGACTGATGTAAAAATAGAACATTCAGCAATGAGCAGTGCTGGTGGGAGGAAAAATAGCCATTGCAAAGGCATTGTGATGGGAGATGGAGTTTAGCGAGTGAGGAATAGCTGAATTGTAACTGCATGGGAGGAAAGTAAATATAAGAAGATTGGAAAGATAGGGAGGGGACAGATTTTGAAGGGATTAAAATGCCAAACAAAGGATATAAAATTTGTTCCTGGAGGTTACTTGGAACCACTAGTATTTATTATTATTTAAAAATTTTTGATTAAAAAAAAGGCTTATTTTCTCTCTTAAAATCAATACTGAGTATTGGTTCCTAGGAAGAAGAATGTTAAGGGATAGGCGATCAGGTTTAAGTGACTCGCCCAGAGTCAAACAGCTAGGAAGTATCTGAGATAAGATTTGAACCCAGGACCTCCCATGCTTTCCAAGGGAACAAAGTCATCCCCTCCCCTACCCCCCAGGAAGGCAGAAGGACTTGGGCAGAGCTGCTCCCCCCCCTCCACCGTGCCTGACGACATTTTTTTCGCATCAACCACCCCTTTGCCCAGCAGCCCAACGGGAGAGTTTCTGTCCTCCCCAGTATGGGATAAGGGTGGGACGGGGCATGCCCAGCACTCAGAGGGGGGAGGGGCATGGCACTTGGTCTCTGGGGGTGGGGGTGGGCATGACACTCGGTATGGGGGGTGGGGTGGGGTAGGGGCTTTAGAGATGGGGTACTCCATCTCTAAAAAGCTCACCCTCAGTGGTCTATGCCCTCTCACAGAGCCTAGAGCGGGGAGTGCGGTGGGATGAAGTGGTTTGCCAGTGCTCCTCTGTGTGCCCTTTTGCTTCCAGCTCCCCCATAATTCTATGAAAATCAATTCTTTCTTTCTACCTTTCAAGTTGTTTTCGGCAGGAGAGCCCCGTGACTCCGTCTGGGCTGGGTGTGGGTTCCTGTCTTTTTGACGCGCTTTTTAAAGACTGGTATGGAAGGAGAGTCAGAGCAGTTTGGGCTTTTGCTGCTAAGCCGCCATCTTGACTCTGCCCACCTGGGCAGTGTGACCGGAAAGAAGGGACATACAGGAGAGAGGCTGTAAAGGGAGAAATGACATTTGGCAACAGATTGGCTAGGCGAGGCGTGCCAGAGCGTGGAGTCAAGGATGACACTCAGGTTGTAAACTTCTGTGATGGAGACACTATAGATATCTTTGACAGTAACAAGAAAGTTGGGAACAAAAGAGAATTTGGAATCAAAGACAATGAGTTCTGTTTTAGACACACGGAGCTTGAGATGCCTAATAAGGCGGCTCAGTAGATGGTCCTGGAGTCAGGAGGACCTGAGTTTAAAATCCAGCCTTGGACTCTTCCTAGTTATGTGACCATCACTTAATTCTGTTTGCCTCAGTTTCTTCATTATGAAATGAATTGGAGAAAGAAATGGCAGACCGCTCCAGAATCTTTGCCAAGAAAACCTTAAACAGGGTCACTCAGAGACTGCCACGACTAAACAGCTAAACAACAGCAAAAGGGACGTCAAATTTGAGGTTCCATTCCAAAAAGCAATGGGAGATGTATGATGGCAGCTCTGGGGGAAAAGTGGGGCTGGCTATATATATATAGGATGTACAGGTTAGGAATCATCTGCGATGTGATGATAACGATTGAACTGAGAGTGAGAGAGAGCACCAAATAATCTAATTAAAGGAGAAGAGAATCTGTTACAGCCTTGAACATAACCTGCAGTTAGCAAGTATGATCTGGATGAAGAACCAGAAAAGAAGAATGAGGAGTGCTTTGAAAAACTGGAGGAGAATGGAGAGAGAAAGAGAGAAAATGTTATTAGAAAAACCAAGAAAGGAAGGCAATGATTACAAACATAGAGTTGTTTTTTGTACTTTAATATAGTGATTCCTTAGAGGGACAATTGAGCTGTGGAGAATGATTTGCCCCTATGCTTAAAGACCTCAAATTGCAACGTTTTAAAAAAATTATATCTACTTTTTATAGTTTTTTTTGCCTCTCTTTTTGTGCTCTTCTAATTTATTGTGGTTTCAAAAACCAAAATAAGGAAACATTATAACAATTAAAAACTAGTTTATTAGTTTAAGTTGAATGAAAAGGCGCTGAGTGAGGGAAATAAGGACTCTTTTCTAAGCACAGTGCACAGTCCCTAATAAATATATATTATGAATCTCTTTTTGTTTTTCAGGGCTTTCTCCCATGACCTTTTTTTTATTTTTAATCCTTATTTTCCATCTTGGAATCAATTTGTGTACTGGTTCCAAGGTAGAAGAGCAGTAAGGGCTAGGCAATAGGGATTAAGTGAATTGCCCAGGATCATACAACTAGGAAGTATCTGAGGTTAGATTTGAACCCAGGTCTTCCCATTTCTGGACCTGGTTCTCAATCCATCTAGCCACCTAGCTCCCTCTGCTCTCTCCTTCCACCCAAACTTTTGTCTGTATACTAAGTAGGATAGGGTTCTGGAATAGTAAAGTATCACTACGGTAAATCACAGGTAATATATCTCTTTCACTTTTTGACATTAATATTTTGATGGTCTTCTAATGTAGTCAGATATATAGTAAATGAACTTAGGCACACAGTTCAGGCCATCATTGTGACTTCTAATTAGTCAACATTCAGTCAATAAACATTTATCTTTTTAAAAATTAAAATATATTTGTTATTTTAAAATACCCAGGTAACTCTTTTCCTTCTCCCCCTTTCCCAAAAGAGAAGATATATTTTGACAAAAAAAAATATATATGTATATATACATATATATATATATATGTGTCTTGATTGTTTCTATTTATCATTTCTTTCTTTGGAGGTGGACATACACAAGTCATTCTTCAAATAATATTTCTGGTGTCATATATAATGTTCTTTTGGCTCTGCTTATTTCATTCTTCTTAATTTCATGCTGTTCTTACCATGTTTTTAAAAAAAAATCAGTATCTTCTGTTTTAGAATTGTATCAATTCTAAGGCAGAAGAGTGGTAAGGGCTAAGCTATTGGGGTTAAGTGACTTGCTCAGAATCACACAGCTAGGAAGTGTTGGGGTCAGATTTGAACCCAGGACCTCTAGACTTGACTCTCTATCCACTGAGCCACCTAGCTGCTCCCATGTTAAAGAAATGACTTAAAAAAATTAACCTACTTGTTATTTCTTATGGTATAGTATATATTTTAGAATATGTAGATTCTTTTCCTTTTTCTCTGATCACCTTAGGAAATAAACCTAATAGTGGGTCTGTGGCATATTTAAACCTTAAGAATTATAACATTAATTGTGTAGTTTGGATGGGCATATATAGATAGAAGCTTTGAGGTCTAGTTGAATATAATGGAATAAGTGAGTAAAAAAAAAAAAGAAACCCAACAAGTATTTATTATCTACTTTGTGCCAATTTCTGTGTTAGGAGCTGGGGATACAAAAATAAAAGGGAGTCAATACCCTCAAGGAGCTTCCATTCTGTTAGGGGATCCATTCATATGAAGATAGAGAAAATATAAATCTAACAATAAGAACTGGCACCAGACTCAGAGAGGCTTGGGCCACTGTATTCTCTCCTCAGCTCTGGACTTTTTAATGGGGACTGGATTCAAAGATTTAGAGGTCTTATTTTCTGTTTTTCAAGACAGCCAGCATTTCTTTAACTTTTTAAAAAAATTATGTTTTTTCTTTGCCAGCTAACATCTTCCTCATTCTCTCTCTCCTCCAATCATCCCTTCCCCTAGTTGAGAACAAAAGAAAAACCAAAGCTGTTACAAATATGCACGTGTGTATGTATACACACATATATATATAGTCAAGCCACGCAAATGTCCAAACTGGCCATGTCTAGAAAAAAAAAATTGGATCAAATACATTTGTAAAGGAGTTGACCTCAAAGAGAAAAAGGGTTATCTACTCACTGTCCCACTCCCTCCACACTCCTTAGCTCCCTTTTGTGTGTTGTCTTTTCTCATTACAATGCAAGTTACTTGATGGCAGGAATTGCCTTTTTTTTTTTTTGCTTCATAAAACACTCAAAGGCAAGTCAATCCTTTGCACCTTGGTATTCCCCTCACATACATGCACAAAGCAAATCTCTAGCAGCACTTCTTTCCTTTGTGGGTTTGGATTTGGATTTTTCCTTCTCCTTGTCGTGATGTATTATATCATAAATAACTTTCCCATGAGCACTAATTCTCATTTATTCTACACTCTTTTGTAAAGACATCAAGCCACTTCAGAAAATGTTCCTAATATTGATGAATGGGAGTTCATATTCTCAAAATAGAAAAAACCAGGATGGGGGTGGAAAGATAATTTTCATGACAAATGAACAGAGAAGCAAAGAAAGTATTTACATTTAGTAAATTTGAATCCCATGCTCTGAAATTAGCTTCTAATGCCTTTGAACTATATTCTTTTTTTTTTTTTAACTCTTACCTTTCATCTTAAAATCAATATTGTATATTGGTTCCAAGTCAAAAGAGAGGTAAGGGTCAGGCATTAGGGGTTTAGCAACTTGCCCAGGGTCACATAGCCAGGAAATGTCTAAGACCAGATCTGAGCCCAGGAACTCTTGTCTTGAGGCCTGGATCTCAATCCACTGAGCCACCTAGTTGCCCCCTCAAACTATATTATTTTACTATTCTTTATTTTGAAGTAAAATCAAATTTGAGTTCAGAAAAAATTTCAATGCTAATTTCATTTTGTGACTTGTTTTTCTCCTTCTAGGAACTTAATCTATTTCATTTAATTTGTGGTTTAAATTGGGTGGAAAATTCATTTTCTTGAAATAATGTAAGATTTAATTTCAGTTTTCATTGGTCCTTTTCAACTTTTCTCCAGGGCAAAGAATTGTAATGCTGACTTTGTTCTAAAAGACAATAAATATTCAGATAGCCTAGCATAGGATTGCTAATTTTAAAATATCAATCATAATTATAGTTTTCATAACAACAATAATTAAAAAATTTTTTAGAATTTTTATAATTAAACTTATTTAACTGTGGTTATTATAGTTGAGAAATATAAAGAAATGTCATTATCATTGAAAGATAAATAAATATATATTATTTTTCCCTTCCTTCAGATCCATCTGAATGGAGGGCAAATCTCTTTTGAATAAAAGTTTTAATAGCTTACATTTATATTAGATTTTTTTGTTTTCAAGACATTTCTCTCAGAATACTCCTGAGATGATGAAAGTATTACACTTACCATTTTACAGATGAGTAAACCAAGCTTCAAAGAGGTTAGTTGGCATGCCCTTTGTGACCTAGAGGCATAATGGATGGAGAACTGGTCTTGAGACCAGAAGGACCTGGGTCCGAGTTACCCTTCTCACAATACTGGTTGTGTGACCCGTGCAAATCACTTGCTTTCAATGTTTTAGGCAGCTCTCTAAGTGTGTAAATCTCAGCTCAGGAGTGAGTTCAGCTCTCCCTCTGAGTTAGTTTAAACAGAATTAAAAGAAAAGTTGTTATCTCTCATACCACATGGCTCACTCCTATGGCATCTGTTTGTTTGTCGTTGAGCCCCAACAAGCTTAATCTGGTGCCATCTCCCATAAGATAGTCTTCTGTTTTTGCCTGTCATAGTACAATTAGGGAAGATTTGGTCTTCTCCAATGAGACAACCCGTCTGCTGATACTGATCCCCTTGCAAAGATTACTAGAGGTGGATGAGTCCCATAAAACAATCAACATTCCTTAATTGTTAGAGATTGGGATTAGCCTCTCCTGAATGCCAGCCCACTTTTCTTAGCATAGGCAATTCTAATGCTCCACAGCAACCAAGACCCCCTTCTGTCCTTTGTGCCAACAAAAAAGGTCCTTCTCTTCTCATTGGAGTCGCTGGCCTTCCTACAGTGGTCAGTCTGATCCCATTATTAAAGTTAAATGCATCACTGTTAAATTGATTTTGCTCAGAGTATGTGCTTCTGTTTACTTTTATGGGATTTATTCCATACTTTACTTTTTATCTGTTCATACTAATCTTCCTAGTTTTCTTAGAGATCCTTTTGTTTATCTTTTCTTTTAAAAGATATCTTTTTAAGGGCAGCTAGGGAACACTGGCGGACAGATCACCAGACCTGGAGTTGGGAGAACCTGTGTTCAAATCTGATTTTATCACTTCTTAGCTACGTTACGTTGGGCAAGTCACCTAACCCCCAAAGCCTAGCCCTTTCTTGCTTTTCTGTCTTAGAATTGACACTAAGATAGGAGGTAATAGTTTTTTAAAAAATCTTTTTTTTTACTCAGCAAAAAAATCTGCCACATCCCTGTCCCAGTGTAGCCCCTTTTATTGAGAATAAAAGGAAAACAAAATCCCTGTTACAAATATTTGCTTAACACGGGACCATTGAGGAAGGGCATTTAAGAGCTTGTCTAGATTGCCCAACATGACTGAGTCTTTAAAATTGGGAAAACTAAGCCTAGAATCAGAAAGACTTGAATTCAAATTTGGTCTCAGATACTTACTAGCTATGTGACCCTGTGCAAGTCACTTAGTTCCTGTTTGCCTCAGTTTCCCCAACTGCGAAATGGGGATAATAATAGTAACTAACTTGCAGGTTTGTTGTGACGATCAAATAAGTACACACACATATACACAAACATACACACACACATTCACAAGCACAAGCACTTAACACGATGCCTGGAACAGAGTAGGCACTATATAAATGCTTATCCTCTCCCTCCTCATCCCCTTCATAATTTCTTAGAGCACAATATTTCTTCACATTTATATGCCATTTGTTCTGTCATTACCAAATTGATGGGCACTGCTTTAGATTCCCATTATTTGCCATGTCAAAAAAAGCAGTAGATATTTCTGCACATCCTTTGTTTTGCTTTGAACTCATTCCCTTCTTAATCTATTGTCCATCTAATTTTCTCTTCTCCCCTTTCTTTCCTATTTCCCTGTTGAATGAAATGTATTTCTATAGTCAACTATGTGTGTGTGTGTGTGTGTGTGTGTGTGTGTGTGCATGGATGTGCTTTCCTTCCTTTGACCAGTTTAAATGAGTAAGGCTCAAGGGTCAGCCTTGACCCTCCATTCTCTCCTCTTGGCATAGATGTCTACTTGTTCATTCTGTTTATAGGACATAATTTCCCCTAACCTTCCTCTCCTCTTCCCTCTTCTGTATATTCTTCTTCCTTTATTTTTTTTCATTCTTCTTTTTTTTAAACCCTTACTTTCTGTTTTAGTTTAAAAGAAGAATAAGAAAAGAAATGAGTTATAGAGGAAAGAATTAGAAAGTAAATTAACTTTTTTATTAAAATTAAGTAATTAAAATTAATTAATTTAATAATTTGATAAATTTTATTCATTTTTCTTAACTTTTAAACATCTTTGGCAAAAGATATATATAATCTTGGCCAGACCACAAAGTCCCTGAAAATTAGAATAAGTGGAATAGAAGAGAATAAGAAATATTAAAACAAAGTCAAAAGATTAAAAAAATAGAAGAAAAGGCAAGGTATCTCATAGCAGGGCAAGGTAAGCCACAAAGCCACAAAGGTAAGGTCTAGACAAAAGGGATTTAGTGACTTGCCCAAGGTCATGCAGGTAGGAAGTATCTGAGGCCAGATTTAAACCCAGGTCCTCCTGATTCCAGATCTGGCACTCTACCCACTGAACCACCTAGCTACTCTTCTTCCCATTCTTTTTAGACATAAAGATGTAACAAAACCAGTCCCATATCTTGTTTCATTAGAAATCCCTCTATGATACTTAATGATGTAAGGTTCAAAGGGATTTTATATATATCTATTTATATTTACATATAGATATAGATATGGAAATATATATATGTGCCTATATATATTTTACCTTCTCAATTACAATGTAATTAGTTTATCCTTGTTTAGTTGCTTATGATTATTTATTCATGTTTATGTTTTAATGTTTCTCAACTCCTGTGTTTTAATTTCTTTTTTCTTTTTGAACTTTTAGTAAATGTTTGTTGACTAACTAGTATGCTTACCATTTGAGGAAGAGGAGCCTTTATATTGGGAATATAACTGTTTTTTTTTCATTAAGAATGCTTGATAGTCCTCTGTTTCACTAAAGGTCCAGTATTTTACCATGTAGGATTTATACTCAGTTTTCCTAACTAAGTTGTTCTTGGTTATAACTCTATTTCTTTTGGCTTTGGGAATATTGTATTCCAAGTTCTCTGCTCCTTTATAGGAGTGGCTACTAAATCATGTGTGATCCTTGACTGTGGCTCTAAGTACCTGGATTCTTTCTTTCTGGCTGCTTTTATGTTTTTCTTTAACCTACAAATTGTGGATTTTGGCTGTGATATTGCTGAGAGTTTTCAGTTTGGGATTTCTTTCAGGAAGTGACTGGCAAGTTCTTCTTATTTCACTTTTCTCCTTAGTTCTAGAAGATCTGTTTGGGCAGTTTCTTTTAAAATTTCTTAGACTATAAGGTCTAGGCTCTTTATTTGGTCATGGCATTCAGGTAATACAGAGACTCAAATTATTTCTCCTTGATCTGTTTTCCATGTCAAGTTTCCTGGCCCACCCTTGCCTTGCTATGAGATACCTTGCCTTTTCTTCTATTTTTTTAATCTTTTGACTTTGTTTTAATATTTCTTATTCTCTTCTATTCCACTTATTCTAATTTTCAGGGACTTTGTGGTCTGGCCAAGATTATATATATCTTTTGCCAAAGATGTTTAAAAGTTAAGAAAAATGAATAAAATTTATCAAATTATTAAATTAATTAATTTTAATTACTTAATTTTAATAAAAAAGTTAATTTACTTTCTAATTCTTTCCTCTATAACTCATTTCTTTTCTTATTCTTCCTTTAGTATTGTTATTATTATTTTTTTAAACCTTTACTTTCTGTCTTAGAATCAGTACTATTAGTTCAAAGGCAGAAGAGTGGTAAAGGCTAGGCATTTGGAATTAAGTGACTTGCCTGAGGTCACACAGCTAACAAGTGTCTAAGGTCAAATCTGAACCCAAGATCTCCTTTCTCCAGGCCTGACTTTCAATCCACTGAGCCATCTAGCTGTCCCCAACCTTTCTCTATAAAAACCACAATCCCTGTGGTGCTACTATTGTCCAGTGAGGCGGCGGGGAGGGGAATCATTGAGAAGTCCTTTAACCAGGGGAATTAGAAGTCCTAAGACAGCATGCTTATCAAATTTTCAGATAATACAAAGTTAGGAGGGAAAGCCAGATACTTGAATGGCAAAAGTTGGGATTCAAACTAATCCTGATTGGCCAGAACATTGGTTTCAATTTAACAGGATGAAATTTAGTACCTATTAATGTAAAATCTTGCTCCTGTAATCAAAAAAATCAACTCTAGAGAAAAGAAAAGCAGAGTATTACAACTAGATAGCAGTTTATATGAAGATTATCTGGGCATTTAGTAGACCATAGACTCAGTGGGTCAATGTGATTTAATTAAATAAAAAAAGCTAATGCAGTCTTAAGTGTCATTAAGACAGGATAACTTTCTTTGCATGATAATACATGTGAAACCCAGATCAATTTGCTTATCATCTGGGGGTAGAGGAGAGAAGGGAGATAGTTTGGACTTTATAATTTCAGAAAATATATGTAAAATTTTTTTATTGCATGTAACTGGGAAAATAAAATATTTTTGAATTAAAAAAAGAAAAAAGAAAAAATAACTTTCAGGGATAAGGCAGCAATAGTACTGCTGAAAACATAATCTTAACTTCTGAGATTGATCTCAATCTGTATTTGCTGAATTAATTTATCTAACCACAGGTTACATGTTACTTTAAAGTTTCTTATTTATTATTATTGTTCTTACTGCCTATTTTATTTTTCCCCTCAAGATTACAGCATATGAAGGTTAATGTGAGTTAAAAGCAATAATATGTCAGATTCCATTTATATCATTCAGTTTTATTTAAAGCAATTTTGTAATAAATTTGTACTGATAGCATTTTGATGACTTTGGGCCATTGTTATTCATAGTAACTTTTTACAAGTTATAGAATGAACATTATAAATGTGCAATAAACTCTACATAAGCTTAGAGTTTATAATTTTGAACTCTGAGGAATTATAGCTATGTGTACTGATGTAATATTTTAAAGTGAAGTGAAAAAAAACCCCTGTAAAACAAAGTTAAAAAAATTAAGTTCCCAAGGATAAGAGGTGGAGGAGGCATGGTTAGTTAGTAGTTTGTATGAAAAAAAGATCTGAGGTTTTTAGTGGACCTCAAGGTTATGATGAATCAATAAACAATAGCTTGCATTAAAAAAGGCGCAGCTTCCAGGAATAAGGACTTAAGAGTCCTGTTGTACTTTGTGCTGGTCAGATCCCATGTGGAGCATTTTGTTCAGTTCTGAGTGCCATAGTTTAAGAAGGACATTTATAAATTGGAGAGTATCCAGAGGAGGTCAACCAGGATGGTAAAAAGACATCAGTCTATGCTATTTGAGGACTAGTTGATGCAATTAGAAATGTTTATTCTGGAAAAGAGAAGATATGATGACTACTTTTAAATATTTAAAGGGTTGTCATGTGGAAGAAGGATTAGAGTAGTTTTTAGTCCCAGTAGGAAGAACCAGGAGTATGAGAGGAAACTGCAAAGGGAAATTTAGGTTTAATGTCTGGAAAAGCATTCTACCAATTAGAGCTATAAAAAAGCTGCCTCCTTGGGAGGTAGTAGGTCCTCCTTAGCAGAGGTTTTCAAGCAGAGTTTGAGTAACCACTTTCATAATAGTAATCAGCTATCCTATAGTGTTATTCAGTTGTTTTTCAGTTGTGTTCAATTTTTTGTGACTCCATTTGAGGTTTTCTTGGCAAAGATACTGGAGAAGTTTGCCATTTCCATCTCCAGCTCATTTTACAGACAAGGAAACTGAGGCAAAGAGGGTTAAGTGATTTGTTCAAGGTAACACAGTTTCTGTGGTGGGATCTAAACTCAGAAAGAGGAGGTTTTCTGGACCATCTTATGCTTTGTAATGTATGTAAGACTAAATGACCTCTAAGATTGTTTCTAGCTCTGACATTCTATATAATATATTATTAGAATCCTTCCAGCTCATCATGGAATAGTTGAAAAAAGCCCTGAATTTAGAGGCAGAGGACTTGGATTCAGATTCCAGAATCACCACTCACTATTTTTGTGACCCCGGGCAAGTCCTTTCCTTCTCTGAGCTTTGCTTTCTTCCTCTATAATATGACCTCTTTTGGTTGGCTTCCAGATCTAACTCATACCCCTGGAGAAGTAGATGGATGGACAGACCAACAGACCGACAGACAGACACCTCTTTTCCCTCCCCCACTCCACACAGGGAGCAGATGTTCTACTCAACTTTTCCAGGGCAGCCCTATAGGCCTCTGCATTTAAAATGCTCCCTAGCCTTTTCTACTCAGTGTCCCCTGATGGGTCTAGGACAAGGCTGGGTCCTGAGCATCTTGGGTTCTTGGACAGTGCCTGCTGGCTGATACTGTCTTTGAAATGGCCCCTGGCAGCCAGTTACTCTCTGAGCAAACCTGTGAGTATTTCCTTTGCCTGGGAAGAGGTGATTATTGTGGAGAGAGAACTCTTTGTGTACTGTGGTAACAGGGAAGACTGGGAGGCCTCAGAGGGATGAGATAATAGAGGATCAAAGATTTAAGATTGGAAGAGATCTTAAAGATCATATAATTCCACATTTTAACTTTGCAAATGGGGCAACTGGGGGAGAAAGGAAGCAAGGAATTGAACAGCTACTTCTAACTGACTATTCTGGCCTAGTAAGGATAACACTAGAGTTGACTGCAGATTATTTCTTGCTATGACAGATATTATTCTCCTTCCCTCAAATGTACCAGGGATACAATCACTAAGCCTTAAGATAGAGTTGACACCAAATCTAGGTAAGTTCAAAGATTTAATGTGCTTCAGGCTTAGGAGGGGAGCAGGATAAATAACTGGGAAGGAGGGAAACAGGAAGTTCTTGTTCTAAGTTAATGATGATAAAGATGGTACTTGAATTGGAGGTAATCAGGCTTTTCAGTTGTCAATTGATAATTTCCAGTTGCCATCCTGGCAGGGCCAGACTGGTTCACCTAAATCAGGTTATTTGATGATAGATGTTGTTGCTTCTTTTGGAATATGAATCAAGGATCAGACTATTTAGTATAAGGGTAACACATGTTATAGAACTGATATGCTGATAATAGGATGGCCCAAGATCCTCTTTTGGTAAGAGGACCTGAAGCTGAGTGAGAGTGGAAATCCCTAGATGAACACCAGGTTGTGGTAGTGAACACCAAGACCCCACAGGAATATTTGTGACTAAACTAATACACCCAGCTCCATACAACAGTGTCCCAGGAAGAAGTGATCAAATAAGAGACTGTGGATTAAATCACACAGCTCCTTGTCTGCTTATCCTGGCTCTAAAACTGATGGATAAAGCACACTTAGGAAGTGGGTGGAGCCAGATTTGAAACCAGAACTTCCCCCTATCTAGGTCTGACTCTTTATCCACTGAGCCACTTAGCAGCCCTCTGACGTTTATCTAAAATTTTTTTTGTTTCAAATTCTTTTCTTTCCTCCAGCCCTTTGTCCACCTATTGAGAAGGCAAACATGATATCAGTTACAAGTATGAAGTCATACAAAATATATTTCTATAATAGCCACATTACAAAAAAAGCAAGAAAAATAAAGTGAAAAAACATACTTCAGTCTATACTCAGAGTCCATCAGTTCACTCTCTGAATGTGGATAGCATTTTTCAATATGAGTCATTTGAAACTGACATGGATCACTGTATTGATTAGAATAGTTAAGTCTTTCTCAGTTGGTCATCATTATAACATTCCTGTTACTGTGTATAGTATTCTGGTTCTGATCACTTCATTTTGAATCAGTTCATGTCTTTCCAGGTTTTAAAAAAAATCATCCTGCTTGTCATTTCTTATAGTACAATGGTATTCTGTAACAATCATAAACCACAACTTGTTCAGCTATTCCTGATAAATGGGCATTCCCTCAATTTCCAAGTCTTTGCCACCACAAATAGAGCTACTATGAATATTTTTGAACAAATAGTTCCTTTTCCTTTGATTTTTTTGGGATACAGATCTAGGAGCAGTATTGCTGAGTCAAAGGGAAAGCAGAGTTTTATAGCCTTTTGTATGTAGTTTCTGATAGTTCTCCATTGAAGCTGCAACTAACCTTTCTCAAATTTCCATTCTCTATCATCTGAACTATTGTAATAGTTTAATTTTCTTGCCTTTTGTCTCTTCTCTATCCAACCCATTTCCCCATATATTTGCAAACATGACATTCCTAAACAGATCTATCAATGATATTTTCTTGCTCTAGAATGTTCATTGACTCCCTATTGTTGCTAGTATAAATGCAAATGTTTGTCATGTAAATGCCTTCACATTGATACCAATGTATCTTTATTTTTATTTATTTATTTTTCTTGAATGAATGAATATTCAAGAAACATTAAGTGTAAGGTATGATGTTAGCTATTGTCCTTTTTTTAGTTACCACTTATTTTTAAAAAATATAACAATATATGTAACATAATAGAATATATATGATTTGTTATAAATATGTAATAAAGTAAAACAAATGTTTATCCAAGAGAAAGAAATTCTCACAGTAGTGATCCCCCCCAAAGGCAGATAATATGATATAGGTTTTATATATATATCTATATTATCATAAAATACATGTTTCCTTGTTCATTATGTTGTGAAGCAAGACAAATATTGTTTACGCTAGAGAAAAATTCGTGGAGGAAATAATGCTTTATTTCGGTCTGCATTCAGATTCTGCCCCTTCTTTGGTAGTGGATATCTTTTTCTGTCATGACTTCCTTAGAGATGTCCTGGGTCCTTGTCTTGTTGATAATGAAGTCATTCACAGTTGGACAATTATTGTTACTGTGTACAATGTTTTCTTGGTTCTGCTCACTTTACTTTGCATCAATTAATAAAAGCCTTTCCAGATTTTTTTTGTGATCATCTTGTTTGTCATTTCTTATAGCACATTAGTATTCCATATACCACAACTTATTTAGTCATTACCCAATTGATGAACATTCCTTCAATTTCCAGTTCTTTGCCACCACAAAAAGAACTGATAGAATTATTTTAGAACCTGTAGTTTCTTATTCTTTTTTGTTGCTTGCCTTAGGAACTGAACAATAGTGTCATTATTGGGACAAAAGGTATATATAATTTTATAATTCTTTGAGTGTAGCTGGATCCGTTCACAATTCTACCAAAAATGTATTAGTGTCCCTATTTTCCCACATCTTCTCTGACATTTGTCATTTTGCCCTTTTATCATTTTAGTTAGTCTGACAGATGTGAGATATCTCAAAATTGTTTTGCTTTGCATTTCTCTAATCAGTGATGATTTAGAGCAATTTTCATATAGTTATATATAGCTTTGATTTCTTCATCTCAAAACTGTCTGTTCATATCTTTTGACCATTTATCAGCTCTGTTACATATTGGCATCATCTCTTTATCTTTAGGGAACTCTCCTTGTTGCATGTCTTCTCTTTTAAACCTGGACACTAAAAGACCAAGAAGAAGTGAATTCAAATCCAGCTTTAGACAGTTACTAGCCTAATGACCCTGGGCAAGTCATTTAGCTTCTGTCTGCCTTAGTTTCTTGTCTTTAAAAATGGGATAATGACAACACATTCTTTCAGGGTTGTTAGGAGGATAAAATGACATAATATTTTAAAAGCTTTTTGCAAATTTTAAAATGCTGCATAAATATCTATTATTATTATAGAATTTGGATTTTTTAATAGTGGTTATTAGTCATTAGCTTTTCCTGATTCCCCCAGATGCCAGCGCCTTTTCCATCCTCATTATCTTCTATTAGTATTGTACAGATATATAAATATATACTACTCTGGCTCCTCTTTCAGAGTCAGGCTGGCAATAACTCCTTCTCAGGGTTCTCAGGTTACATGGAGGGTTTTGATGGATGTGGTCTTTTTTCTATTGCCATTGGCTTGAATATACAACAGGTGTGTTCTTTCTCAATTGTCAGAGATCAGTGATTAGCCCCCAATTCCATCTAACTACTTAACATCATTTAGCTTTTACAAAGGGATATAGTAGGAATTGTTGTTTACCCTTCATCCATCCAGGGACCAAGGACAACATAGGGTGATGTCTTGACTCATGGGTTAATTTTTGGATTTAAAAGAGGCAAAGTTGCGATAAGTTGGAAGCCTCACTCTCTCTTCCAGAGTCATGATGGCTTGGGAATATAGTGGATAACTTTAACTTCTTTGATTTGGACAAAGCTTTAGGTGCTCCGCAATGCCTGCTTTTCAGTTGCCTTCATGGCCAACAAATTGTTCTCTTCTGTCCATTCCTCAGGGAAAGTCTTCATATGCTTGGGGTAGACCTCCCCCTGACTCACCAATAGGTTTGAAGTCTTACCCTGATTTAGCTGCTTGCAGAGACAGTTTTACTGGAGACATATTCACTCATACTGTTTCAGGGGCTGGGGAGAGCACACTCAGCTTGGCTAAAATCCTGTATAGCATTGATTCTAATCAAATTCATGTCCAAATGTGGCATCTTTGTTGGGGGGGGGGTTCTAGTCTTGGCTGCCATTGGGCTTGGGTCCCAAAGGTCACTTCCTTGGGCCATTCCTTGTTTCTCTGGTCATTAATGTTGATCTGGCTTACGAATCCAGACTTTCAAATACTCTCCTGACCTTTCAAACACCCAAAGTCAGAGATTTAAATTAAATTTTCTTCATTTAAAAGAGAAAAGAACAAATGCAGAAAAAAGGACTAAAGGGCCCCATGACTTAAAGGAGAAGACTTCATGGCCTCTCCTTTACATGATCATTTCTCACAGGACATGGTGAGTGATGGAGATAATGAATAAGGCAAAAAGAAAGTAGCAATTTTTTTCAAACTGGGGCATGGCATAGATTTTGGATATTTGATTTTGGTCAGATATGATTTAAGCATATTGTTTCCTAATTTATTTCCTTTCTTTTTATTCTGAATGTGTTGCTTTTTTTTTGGTTGTGAAAAATATAATTATTGTTTGTGATCAAATGTAAAAAATTTATCTATTTCATAATTTTTTCTATTTGTTAATTAGCTAAGAATGTTCTACTCCCAAGAGGCAGGTAGGTGGTGCAGTGGTTAGATTGTCAGGCCTGAGGTCAGGAAGACTCATTTTCCTGATTTCAAATCTGGCTTTAGACACTATCTGTGTGATCTTGGGCAAGTCACTTAGCCCTTTTCCTCTCCGTTCCTCATCTGTAAAATGATTTTTAGAATGAAATGGCAGACTGTTCCAGTATCTTTGCTAAGAAAACCCCAAATGGGGTCACTAAGAGTTGAACATGACTGAAACAACCGAACAACAACAGTTCTACCTTTGTTCTTTGATAAGGAAGTTGATCCATTTATATTTAATTTATTTAGAATGCCATAACTTCATCCACACACTTTCATTTTGTCAGATAAATATAAAATCATCCTTATTTTATTTGTATTTATCTCATCCCTTTTGTTGTTATTATTCAATTGTATCTGACTCTTTTTTTAACCCATTTAGAATTTTCTTGGCAAAGATACTGGAGTGTTTTGCTATTTCCTTCTCTATCTCATAATGCAGATGAACAACTAAGGCAAACAGGGTTAAGCGACTTGCCCAGGGTCAGATATCTGAGGCTGGAATTGAACTCATGGTTTTCATATAAGTTTAACAAACACATTTACTTTCTATTTTCTCCATCTCTGTCTGAGTTAGGATGTTATATGTTAAAAAGCAATCTTAAAAATAACTTTGATGCCCATAAGTATTTTACACCCATAAATTCTTAAATGAACATATTTCGTCTTTGAAAAGCAGACTTAGGAGGTAGTGAGGTGCCTCACTGGATTGAGTCAGGTCTGGAGACTGGAGGTCCTGGGTTCAGATGCACTTCTGATACTTCCTAGCTGTATGACCCTGGGCAAGTCATCTAGTTGTAATTACCTAGCCCTTATTGCTCTTTTGCCTTGGAACCAATACATAGTGTTAATTTTTAGACAGAAGGTAAGAGTTAAAAAAAAAAAAAGAAAGAAAAGCATGCTTGGTTTGCTGATTAGTTACTGAGTAAAGTTCTATATCTTTTTACCTTTGAACCTATATTCTAGCTTCTTTTGTTTCTTACTTTTGGAGAAAAATTTAATGCACTTTGAATTTCTGATTTTTGGCATATAAACATTTACTTTTGACTCCTTATAAATTATTTCCTTGTCCGTTGTAGTTCTAAAACTTTACAGTAATGGATTTGAGTGTGAATTTTTTCCTTAACTCAGGGCTCAAGGTTTCTACTCTAGCAGCTCACAGAAATCTCCAGTAGATGGACCTTTTTGTAGAGGTTCCCAAACCCAGAAACACCTTTCCTTTTTCACATTGATACCATCTTTCTTATTAGTATTGTTCAGACTCTCCCTCTCAATCATACTGCTATGTTCTCTGTATCACTAGACACTGTTGCCTTCATAGATTCTATCCCGATCCCCAAGGTCCATTTCTACACTGGCCAGTGGCTGTTCCCAATGTGGATCACCAGTGTCAAAAGAATACTTTGCTGCTTTTTATACCCATAACTGTCAGCCTTTAAACTGAAGCATTATCCCAAGTGACTTTTATCTCTGTCTTTCCATAAGTTTTCCATGGAAGTTTTTGTTGTCTACTTTTGAGAGGAATTTAGAATTCCAAGTGAGGGATGATACACCTAATATACCGGGAGTTTTCCTCTAGAACTGTTGACATTGCATGGGTGCTAAGGAAATATGCAGGTTGCCCATTAGAATATAAACTGCAAACTCCTTCAAGGAAGGAACTTTTTTCCCCTGACTTTTATCTCCAGTACTTAGTATAGTGTCTAGAATCTAAATGCTTAATAAATGTTTTTCAATCGATTGGTTTAAGCTTTGCCAGATCCATATGATAGTGGAAGTCAAAACTCCAATTAGTACAAGGCCACTAGGGTTTTGCCCTGGGATGCTGATATCCGAGGGACATACTTCTCCTTTGGATATTCGCATGGGTCAGTTGGGGTCAATGGACTGCTGGAAGAGAAATTGTACCTTTCTGGAAATCAGAATCCTAAGGTTAGGGGAGTGGAAGCCCCCTGGTTTAGCCTAGGTCACTACCCACTGAAGACTCTGTCATGTTTATACCCTTTTCCTGGGGTCCAGCTTCTTCCATTGCTATGTTAATACAAATACATCCAACTGAGACATACTTTCTCTTTAATATGTGTTGTCTGCTCAGATAAATTTGTCTGGGGTATCAGAATTCCCAGTTATGATTCTGGTGAAGGGATCTCTTGTTCAGAGATGCTGTCAGCTTTGAATTAAGGAGGTGCTACCTTGTCCGTGACTGAAGTCCAATTATGCACATGATTTCTTTCTTAAGGACCACAATTTCGAACCAAGGGAGGCTAGTACATGTCACAAATGGAAAGCCACCTCTCAATCTAGTCAGCCTCAAATATTAGGGGATGTTCTTTCCTTAGATCTTCTGTTCTAGCGTACACCAGGAGAAATAACCAACTATGCCCATTCCAAACAGAAGGTACCTAGACATTGGTTGACAGTGTGTGATTTGCCTAGGGTGGGTTTTGAAGTATTGTGTCTGGAGAAACTACATTCCCCAGAGTGCCCCAGGGGTCTCTCCCCCTTACTTCCTGGTGTGGGATTGGTCTTAAATGGACCAATCCCGTGCTGGGAGAGGGACCACTCCCCCTTGGCTATTTCCTGGGGTGGGATTGGTCCTGGATGGACCAATCCTGTGCTAGGGGGACCCCCCCACTTCCGGCCACGGAATTGGTCTATATAAGGACCAATCCCGCGTTTAGGAGGGAACTTTGAATCAGAGGAGATTCAGAGTAGCTGGGAGTTAGTTAATTTCAGCTGGAGGAAACTCTAGTTTTTTTCTCTTTAATAAAGTTTTAAAAAAGGATCAAAGGGGTAGAGTTTTTCTTTTAGCAATCCTCACAAGGATGGCTGATTACACACTTGGAGTTTGAAAGGATTTTAAAGGTCACCTGGTCCACTTCTTTTATTTCATAAATGAAGAAACAGATGTTCAGTGAGGTAATACATTGGCCCAAGGTCCCATGGTTAGCAAATATCAGAGTCTATATTTGAAGCCAGGTCCAAATCTGGCACTCTCTCCAGTGCCACACTAGAAAGGCTTCACTTCAAACTGTGCAAGAGATACTTTTGGGCCCGGAGACTTCATAAACTGAGAGTACCTTACCACCTATGTAACTGGTTACTTTGACTTCCCTGTGGTCAGCCCTGTGACCACCAGTGTCCCTCACTTTAAGTTGACTGTATCTGTGATATCTATGTAGCAGTTCCTCCAACAATACCGACTGTGACCTATCTATAAATTGTATCACTCTTATCTATGTCCTCCCATGAGTTCTCCTCAGGAGGTCATTCTAATCTTCTTCAAGCCTTCCTTGCTTTCTCCTGACATCTTAAGAGGACCAGTGGAACATACTGGATGCCCCCCATCATCCCTCTCACACACCATGTTATCAGTCCATCTTCTTTTCCATTTGTTGATTTCCTTAATGATAACTTTTACTCCCCTTCTTTGAAGGATATGTATCTGGGACAGATTGTGCAAGTAAGCAGTAAGTTGGGACAAAAGCAAAGTATCAGATTCAATTGAATTTCCTGAAGGAAGTTATAAAACTTCTACAACAATTTCAGGCTTCCTATAGAAACAAAGGCTTGCTTAAAAAACAAAACAAAACACCTTACCTTCCATCCTAGAATTAATACTGTGTATTGATTCCAAGGCAGAAGTGCAGTAAGGGCTAGGCAAGGAGGATTAAGCGACTTGTCCAGGGTTACACAGCTAGGAAATGTCTGAGGCCAGATTTGAACCTAGGACCTCCCATTTCTAGGCCTGGCTCTCCATTCACTGAGTCATCCAGCTGCCTCCCCTCATCTTTTTAATACCAACATTTATTGGTATTACTAGCTGGCACTGACATGTGGAATAAAACAATCATGGTAACTACTAGGCTTAAATTGTTGGATTTTGGGGAGATAATTGGTGTGCTGCTCCTCTTGTTTCTCTTTTATCTTTGAGTAAATGAACTTGTAAGTGACTCATGTAATTGTTTATTAGTTTGAATGAAAGGAGTTCCAGAATCTTTCTAAATGGTATTAGCCTCTCTAATCTATCCACCAAAACTAGAACTCAGTTTTAGTCTCTCATCGACTATAAATATCTTAAACTTATTCCTCTATAGAAAGAAGGCATTAGGATTTTAGGAAAAAGAGCACATCTTTGGGATTTCAGCCTCTAGGATTTTGCTGCTATTTAAAACCTAAAACAAAATGCTGTGCTTGTTGACACAAGGCTTCAGGGCAATATAAATCTTGCAGTATAGTTCTCCTAAAGAAAGATAATTTATGTTAGTGATTAATTTAGACATGCTGGTTTAGAGCCAAAGTAGCTAAAAACAAAAAGCAAAAAACTGTGGTTGTGGATACAGCATTAAAAAGAGAAACTTTAATGGCTTATTTCTTTCTAGTTTCAATGGTACATGCTTCTTTAGTCTCAATATTCATCTCTGTAAATGATCCCGATTTTTAATTACTTTGGAATAGTGTTGATATTTATTTTTATGCTTCATTTATTTTTAAACTATTCAAGCATTGCTCAAATATGTGCATGTATGTGTGTTTTAAATGCATGCATGGCAACTGGCATAAATTGTTTCTTCCTCAGTCCCTTTAAGCTTATCACAGCCTATGTTCTGGCCAGAGCTTCACACATTCTTCCCACTTTCAGAATCTTATTTGCCAAGTACAACATAGTCTGGATGGTGGGAAAATTCATCAGGAGAATTCAAGTTCAACTGAGACTTCTTTCTCCATGGATTTGTTGGGAGCCGAAAACAACATACTGATAAATCATGAGACCTGACAGCCCATTTCCCACTTTTAAAAACCACAAAAGCAGAAGCATAAGTTCCTGGCTCCTTGTCAATGAGGGCTTTGTATCACATCCATTTGGAACCATCAGTTAATAATGTGAACTAACATGTGTTTGGTGCCTAGGTAGAGAACTGCTAATGCAGTTGAAACATATGATGATGCTTGAATATTGTAAACCTGATACTTGTCATAAGAGACTGGTACTTTCATCTTCATCTTATCTGGCAATTAACACACTCACCTTGTGCAGACTAGAGGCAAAGGAAAAAAATTTCCAAAAGTACAGAGGAAGAAGTAGGATTAAGACAAACATTTATATAATCAGGAAAAATGACCTAGGAAAGACAGGAAATCTGGTGATGCTCTGTTTACCTAGTACAATGTTAAAATAGTTCATGAGAGACACAAAACAGAGCTCTCTGAATAAATCATGGTGAAGGTAAGAAGAGACCAATAGCAAACATTGCCATTTCAATGTTATCCTAATGATATGGCACCATCATGCCGCACAAGACAGATAGTTTTGCTTTGAGGAGTATCTTGACAATGTTTTTTTTCTGCAATAGTAAATGATATGCCATAATGGGTTTGTATTTTGAGGAATCAATTATTTCATTTATGAGGTTACCCTAATATGTAGATCACTACTCTTTTGTACCTCCTTCTTGTGTATGATTTTTGCCCATATCATTCAATAAAACTTCCAAAGGAGATACATTTCAGTGAGCTAAAAATATTGATAGTAGACAAAAAACAATATACACAAGTAAGAAATGCAGAATTTGAGAGTAGGAAGGACCTATGTCATCAGTCATTTAGACCAATCTATATATGAAAAGCAATCTCCATGTAGCACTTGATGAATGGTCAGCTAGCTTCCTCTTGAAAACCTCTGAAGAGGAAGCTCCCCATCTCTCTAGTCAGCCTATTCTACTTTTGGATGGTTTCAATTTTTATGAAGTTTATCCTTACATCAACACCAAATTTACATCTTTGAAACTTTCACCCATTGCTCCTCATTCTATCTTCTGGGGTCAATTAGAATATTCAAATCCCTTTTTTCTCTATCTCTTCCACATAATATCCTTTCAAATATTTGGAAATATCAAACATACCCTCTCCTGTCCCCAATTCTTCTCTTGGTTCTTTCAATCCATACTCACAAAACATTGACACGAGGACCTTCCTAATCCTGGCAAACCTTCTCTCTATGTTCTCCAGTTTATTGTTTTATACTGTGATGCCAAGAACTGAACCCAGTGCTCCAGATGTGGTCTCTGCAGGGTAGAGTACAGAGACTCTACCAATTCCTCATTCCCAGAAGCTAAGCATCTCTTAATGTAGCTCAAAAAGGATTGCTTTAACTTCTTTGGCTGCTACACTACACTGCTGACTCATATTGAATTTGCAGTCCACAAAAATCCGTAGATCTTTTTTAACAGACAAACTGCTGTCTAAGTCTTTCTCTCCAATCATATACTGCTAAGTTGATTTTTTTTAATGAAAGTATAAGTCCTTATACTTATCCTTATTGAATTCCATCTTAGTACTTTTCGTCCAGTGCTCTAACCTGTTCAGATCTTTTTGAATTTACTTCTAACTTTGTTGTTACTAGAAAATTTGATGAAAATTTTATCTATGCCTTTATATAACTGTTAAAAATATTTAGGGACAGTTAGGTGGCTTAGTGGAAAGAGAGCCAGGCCTTGAGATTGGAGGTCTTGAATTCAAATTTGACCTCACATGCTTCCTAGCTCTGTGACCCTGGGCAAGCTACTTAAACCCAGTTACCTAACCTTTACCACTCTTCTGCTTTGGAACCAATAACTAATATTGATTCTAAGACAAAAGGAAAGGATTTAAAAAATGTTTAATGAACCTGGATCACTGCCCTGGGGGTCTCCAGTCACATTGATATGGTTCCAGGAACTCTCCAAATTTGAATATTAAACCAGTTCTAAATTCATCTGACTATTATTGTCTAGGCCTCATTTCTACACTTTCTTTACAAGAACAGTCAGATACATTTTATCTAATGTTTTGCTAAAATTTAGATATACTGTATGCTAAGCATTCATTCCATTTAGTAGGTTAATAATCCTGACAAAAAGGAAATAAGTATAGTTTAGTCTGATCTGATCTTGACTAGGCTATTCTAACACCTTAAAATCTTTGTTATCATTGTTTCCTTTTCTAAACGTTCCCTAACTATCTCTTTAATGATCCATTCAAGACTTTTGCCAGGAATCAAAATTAGGCACAATGACTCACAGGTTGCAAATTCTATTATCATTTCTGTAAAAAAAATAGTACAACTTTAGTATAATCTTGTGGTACCTTTCCTGTTTTCCATTAGCCTTTGAATAATACCTATAATTAATCAGAAATCATATTAATTAATTCCTTTGGTCCCTGAAGACATAATTCTTCCTTGTCAGGCAGCTTGAATTCATCAAAGGCAACTAAGTGTGCTCTTGACATCCCCCCCCCTTAACTTATTTATTTATTTAAAAAACCCTTATCTTCCATCATAGAATCAATAATGTATAATGGTTTTAAGGCAGAGGAGCAGTAAGGGTTAGGCAATGGGGTTTAAATGACTTGCCCAAGATCACACAGCTAGGAAGTTTCTGAGGCCACATTTAAACCTATCACTTCCCATCTTTATGCCTGGTTATTAATCCATTGAGCCACCTAGTTGCCCCTCACTTATTTTTAACATTTTATTTTTCTAATTACATGTAAAAACAGTTTTTAATATTTATTAAAAATTTTGAATCCTAAATTCACTCCTTTTCCTCCCTTCTCTCATCCCTGATGGAGAAGGCAAACACATTGATATAGTTTATGCAATATAGTCTTTCCAAACATATTTCCATGTTAAAAATGTGAAAAAAAAAACAGACAAAAAACCCCAAGAAAAATAAAGTTAAAAAAGTATGCTTCAATCTGCATTCAGATTCCACCAATTCTTTCTTTGGAAGTAGATAATATTTTTCATTTTCAGTCTTTCACAATTGTCTTGGATCTTTGTATTGCTGAGGATAGCTAAGTCATTCACAGCTGCTCATCCTAGATTATCTGGAAAGATCACAATGTCCAGGCTTTTAGGTAGTGTAGTATTCTTAAATGATCTATCCTAGGCTAATTGTTTTTGGGCTAACTGTTTTCTCAATGAGATATTTCACATTTTCTTATCCTTTTTTTCATTTTATTTTATTGTTTCTTGCTGTCTTGTGGAGTGATTAGCTTCCACTTGACTAATTCTAATTTTTAGGAAATTACTTTCTTCATTGAATTTTTGTATCTCTTTTTCCATTTGTCCCATTTTGGTTTAAAAAAATTTTGGGGGGGGATTTTTGGGCCTTTTAACATTTGGTACATTTTGTTTTTTTCTTCAGTTTTTGTGTTATTTTCTGCAGTTTTTTTTTGTGTGTGTTTTATTCATCAAGCTAGTGACTCTTGCATCATTTCCATTTTTCCCCACTTTTCTTCTGCCTCTCTAATTTGATTTTTAAAATCCTTTTGGAGCTCTTTCAGGACTTGAGATGAATTCAAATTTTTGTTTGAAGCTTTGCATGTGGCTATTTTGATCTTATTGCTTCCTTCTCAATTTGTGCCTTGTTCTTTCCTGGGACCATAATAATTTTATATAGTAGGATACTTTTTCCCCTTTGGATGTTTGTTCATTTCCCCAGCCTTTTCCTTGACTTCTAATTTTTAAATTGGGCTCTGTTCCTGGAGTAGAAGGGACACTCTCTAAACTCCAGGGTTTTTTGTTGGAGTCTATAAATTTCAGTTTCTTTTAAGGTGGTATGATCTAAGGAGAAGTTGATCAATGTTGTCCTAGCCTGTGCAATCACTTCTTTCTATATCTGAACTTTGACCTGGGTTTCTGCTCCTGTTAGTTCTCCTCCTTGCCCTGGGATGTATGTATAGGCAATACAATAAGTGCAAGCAAAGAATCACTTACAATCTCCTGACCAGTTTTCTGACATTTTACTACCAGTGGGCTGAGAGCTCTGGAAGCCACCTCCCACCACTGATTTAGTCCCCCAACCTTCCCAAGGCCTCCTACTGGTTGCCTTGGTTTCTTTTTTTTTTTTTTTCCTGTTGTTTACTCATAGTTTTTCCTTCTTTCTCCCCTGTAATTGGCTGTAATCTTGATCCTCTGATCATTTTTTTTAATCTGTGGTTTTGGGCTATTCAGTCCTGGGAGGGCTTCTTTGTTTTGTTGATTAATTAGGTTAGTGGGACCTGAGGCCAGATTTTCTCCAGCTGGTGGTACAAGCTAAAGAAGTGAATTTGGCATCTTTCATTGTAGCCTGTGGGAGAGTCCAGGTTTTCTGAAAGTTTCCTGTTTGTCATTTATTATGGTACAATAGTATTCCACATGTACCACATCTTTTTTAGTCATTCCTCAATTGATGGATATCCTCAATTTCTAATTCTTTGCCACCACAAAAATAGCCACTATAAAAATTTTTTCCTTTCTTTTAAAAAAGATCTCTTTGGGATTCATATCCAGTAATGCTATTTTTGGGTTAAAGGGTATGCATAGTCTTATGGCCTTTTGAACATAGTTCCAAATTGCTCTCTAGAATGGCAAGATCAGTTAACAACTATACCAACAGCGCACTAGTGTTTTCCCACATCCCCTCCAACATTTGTTTTCCTTTTACGTCATATTATCCAGTCTGCTAGGTTATGAGGTAGTACTTCAGAGTTGTTTTAATTAGCATTTCTCTAACTGATAGTGATTAGAGAATTTTTTCATATGATTATAACTAACTTTGATTTCTTTCTCTGAAAGTTGACTATTCATATCCTTTGACCATTTATCAGTTGGGAACTTGTATTTTTATATATTTGAGAAATGAAACCTTTATCAGAGAAATTTGCTGCAAATTTTTTCCCTCAATTTTCTGCTTCCTTCCTAATCTTTACTGCATTAGTTTTGTTTGTCAAAGCCCTTTTAACATAATTAAAATAATACATTCTGTATCTTGTAATGCTCTCTGACTCTTGTTTGATGATAGTCTTCCTTTATCCATAGATCTAACAGGTAGACTATTCCATTTTCCCCTAAGTTGCTTATGATATCACCTTTATGTTTAAATCTTATACTCATTTTGATTTTATCTTGGTACACAGTGTGAGACATTGGTCTATATATAGTTTCTGCCAAACTGCTTCCAGTTTTCCCAGCAATTTTTGTCAACAGTAAGTTCTTGGCATTTATCAAACACTGGATGACTATGGTCATTTCCTACTTTGTATTGTGTACCCAATCTATTCTACTGATCCACCATTCTGTTTCTTGTCCAGTAACAGATTGTTTTGATGATTAACACTTTGTAATACAATTTGAGATCTAATACTGTTAGGCCATCTCCATTCTAATTTCCCCCCTATGGTTTATCCTTCTTTTTCATTCCTTTCACTGGATGCCATCTCAAAAGTGTTTTACTTATGACCATTGCCTCTCTCAATCTACCCTCTCTTCTAACCCCTCACCTTCTACTTTCCTGTAAGTTAAGATATATTTCTCTATCCAACTGATTTTAAATTATTCCCTCTGATCCTATTCTGATGAAAGTAAGGTTCAAATATTTCCCCACAGTACCGCCAATGTCTCCTCCACTGTAAAAAATTCTTTTATGTGAGATAATTTACCCCATTCTTCCTCTCCCTTCTCCCATCTCCCACTCCATCCCTCCTCACCCATTAATTTTATTTTTTTTGGCTATAATCCAATCACATACATGTCTTCTATATATTCCTTCTAACTACCTTAATAATGATGTAGTTATTAGGAGTTAACATTATCACCTTGCCAAGTACAAATGTAAACAGTTTAACTTTATTGAATCTTTTATGATTTTTTGTGTTTACCTTTTTATATTTTTCTGGAATTTTATATTTGAGAGTCAAAATTTCTGTTCAGCTCTGTTCTTTTCATGAGGAATGATTGAAAGTTTTCTAGTTAATTAGATATCCATTTCCCCCCTGCAGGATTGTATTAATTTTTGCTGGATAGGTGATTCTTGGTTTTATGCTATTTCCTTTGCTTTCCAGAGTATCATATTTCAAGACCTTTGATACTTTAATGTGGAAGTTGTTAAATCTTGCATGATTCTGACTATGGCTCCATAATATTCGAATTGTTTCTTTCTTACTGCTTCAAATATTTTTTTCATTAGTAGAGAGTTTGGGCTATAATATTTTTAGGCATTTTCATTCTGTGATCTCTTTCAGGAGGTGGATTGATGGTGTAATTGATGACTGGCAGATTTTTTCCATTTTTATTATTTAAAAAAATTTCAAAAATGCTTACTTTTTGTGTTTGTATCAGTTTTAAGACAGAAAAGCAGCAAAGGCAAGATATTCGGTTAAGTGACTTTCCCAGGCTTCATACAGTTAGGAAGTATCTGAGGCCACATTTGAATCCACATTCTTCTGACTCCAGGCCTGGCACCCTTTCCACGGTGCTGTCTAGCTGGCCCTAAGTTTTCTATTTTATCCTTTGGATCTAGGATATCAAGGTAATTTTCCTTTATAATTTTTTGAAATATGCTATCTAGGCTCATTTTTTGGATCAGGTAGATTCAGGTAGTTATTCTTCAGTTATCTCTATTGGATCTGTTTTCCAGGTCAGTTGGTACTGCAATGAATCATTTCACATTTTTTTCTATTTTTAAATTAATTTGATTTTATTTTACTGTTTCTTGATATATGATGGACACATAACCATTATAATTTTTGTAAAATTGACTTGGTTCCTTATATATCTGGGAAATTAAACCTTTGTCAGAGAGTTTTGTTATAAAAATGTTCTCCCAGTTCATTTCTTTTCTTCTAATTTTGGCTGCATTGGTTTTGTTTTTACAAAACCTTTTTAATTTGATATAATCAAAGTCATTCATTTTACATTTTGCAATGTTGTCTATCTCTTGCTTGGTCTTAAATTCCTTCCTTTCCCACACATTTGACAGCTATACTATTCTATGTTCACTTTATTTATGATTTCACTCTTTATATTTAAGTAATTTACCCATTTTAAATTTATCTTGGTATAGGGTGTAAAATGTTGATCTAAACCTAATTTTTCCCATGCTGTTTTACAATTTTCCCAATAGTTTTTGTCAAGTAGTGTGTTCTTGTCCCCTAAGTAGGGTCTTTGGGTTTATCAGACACTAGCTTGCTGAATTCATTTATGCCTAATCTATTCCATTGATCCACCCTTCTGTCTCTTAGCCAGTACCATATTGTTTTGATGACTACTGCTTTATTGTACAGTTTAAGATCTGGTACTGCTAGGCTCCCATTCTTCACATATTATTTTTTCATTTTTTTGCTTGATATTCTTGATCTTTTGTTCTTCCAGATAAACTTTTTATAATTTTTTCTAATTCTATAAAAAAGTTTTTTGGTAGTTTGATAGGTATGGCAACCATTAAAATTTTAAAGGACTTTTTTGGTGAGCTTTTGTTTCTCCTTTTCCATTTGGACAATTCTATTTTTTAAGAAGTTCTTTGCTCTAGTGAATTTTTTTACATTTTTTTAAATTTGGCCAATTTTATTTTTTATATGATTTTCTTCAGTATTTATTTTTGTGCTTCCTTACTAAACTGTTGACTCTTTTTTCAAGATTTTCTGCACTAACTCTCATTCTTTTGCCATGTTTTTCTCTACCTCTTTTATTAAATTTAAAAAATCTTTTTTGAGCTCTCACAGGAATTCCTGTTGGACTTGTGTCAAACTGACATTTTTTCTTTGAGGCTTTGCTTGTCATTGTTTTGACTTCATTATTTATTTATTTATTTATTTATTTTTTAGTCTTTGTCTTGAATTTCTTTGCCCCCTAGTAACTTTTTATGGTCAGGTTCTTTTGTTGTTGTTGTTGTTGTTGTTGTTGTTTGCTTAATTTTCCAGCCTAGTTCTTGACTTTTATCTTTATGTTTTTAAAGTTGTGCTGGGCTCCCAAGGTGGAGGGGCCACTGTTCAAAGCTTCAAATTTTTTTGTTCTACTGTTTTAAGAGGTAGTTTTGGAGGTCCATAAGCTTTTGCTGTTTCTAGGGTAGAATGATATAAGGAGATGCTTGGTCACTTCTCCTCTGGCCTGTGAGCAACCGGTTACAAGCACTCTTCACCCTGGAATTATATTCAAGGTCCCTGCTCTTTCTAGCACTTCTCTTTGTCCTGGGACTGTGACATTGGAACCATAGATAGGGGATGTAACAGAGTCTTGCCCCCAGAGCTAACAAGGGTCCCCTGTAATTTACTTCTGACCAGTTTTCCAACCCCCTTACTAGCTATGGACTTAGAGCTCCAGAAGCTACAACTACAACAATTCATTTGCTTACATGGACTGCTGCTGGTTTGCTTGGGTAGTCTACACTGACTTGGTTTGCACTAGACTACACTCCACTCTCTTTACAGGAAAACAGGCTTACCAACTTTCTACGTTTTCTTAGGTTGGAAAATTACTTCACCTCATCCTTTTGTTGGTTCCACCACTCAGAATTTGTTTTGAGGGATTATTTTAATTGTTGTTTGGAGGGGAATTTGGGAGAACTCAGATGACTGTCTGCCTTTACTCCACCTTCTTATTTTTGTCATTAATTTGGGGATCAACTCCATATTAGCTATCTTTGTTCTACCCTTTCCAATGCAAAGGTCATTCTCTTTGGGAGAGAAAACAGAAACAAAATGTGAACTGAGCAGCTCTGCCTTCTTTTTATTGTCTGGTGTCATAAAGACAGCTAGGTTGCATAATGAATAATGCACTAAATCTGGAAGCAGGAAACCCTAAATTCGAATTTAATCTCTGAGCTTTATTAGTCATGTGAGCTTGAGCAAGTCACTAAATCTTTGTTTGCCTCGGTTTCCTAATCTGCAAATGATATATATGCTGCTTAAGCAAGCATCTTCATCTGTAAAATGGGAATAATAATAGCATCTACCTTTCAGGGTTGCTGTGAGGATAAAGTGAAATACTAATTATAAAGTACTTAACACAGTGCCTGGCACATAATAAGTGCTATATAAATGTTAGATATTATCATCATTATCACCACCACTCCCACCACCACGACCACCATCATTAGCATTATTCCACTTAGCCCAAGGATATCTCCTATTCCTTCTTTGGTCTTCATTCCTATCACCCAATCTAGCTAACAAAAGCCACATACACCCTTCTTTTTATTATCCTGAGCTTTCCTGGCCAATATTGCTTCAGAGATATCGGATACCATTTTATAACATCATGTTGTTCTCTTATTAACCTGCTCTCTACTGTAGATTAAAAAAATTCTAATCATTGGTGAATTCTCCACATATCCAAGCATGTTTCATTAGATAGATTTTATTTTCCTTTCTCATTGGAATTTTCTCTTTGTTTCTTCTAAATGTTTTTCTTTGTTTTCATCCTTCCTGAGCTAAATTCCCTTGTAGGATTTTGGTCCATTAGAACCTACCTACTCAGGTTTTGGACCCTTGGAAACATGCTTTCCAAAAAACCAAGGTCTATGTCAGATTGTGTCAGGATTTTCTCTCCTTTATCAAAGACTCTGGGATGGAATAGTAACTAACTCTCCCTGTTACCCCTACCTTGCCATCTTAGAGGGTTTTTATTTTCTTCAGCCAGTAGTTTCTTCCCGATATTAAGAATGATATTCAAGAACTTACTAGCTCTTCTTAGGTGGGGAGAAAGGAAGAAAGAAAGAGAGAGAGACAGAGACAGGGATAGTGACAGAGATGGAAACAGATACTGGAAGTCAGAGATAGAGACAGAGAGAGAGAAAGACAGAGAGAAACAAGAGACTGAAAGACAAGCACAGTGATTGAGATAAAGAGAAACAGATAGAAATATAGAGATACAGAGAGAAGGAAAGAGAGACAGAGAACTATATTCTGTCTATATAATTAAAGTTCTTCATTACTATCACATTAGCTCTCTGTGTCAGACTTCTTATCTATTTTCCAAACATTTATTTCCTTTTTCTCTCCACCTGGCCTAAAATATATTCCAGTGATAAAATAACTTTTATTTCTCCCTCCATTGACTTACATTTAAATTATGTATTATATTTCTTTACCTACTTTCTGTATTGAGTTGCATTAGTATACCTTTTAAATATATGATTTATACATCTCTCTTTTCTATTGTTTCTTTTGAATAAACCATTCCATAAAAAGCCATATATTCTAACCTTTAGTTTCTTTTTACTTCGTCTTAGTGATGTCTTTGATGCCAAATTTTCAGTCTTGTGTTAGGGTTTCTAGGCCCTACTGACATGTGATCCCAGGATAGTCTGCCATTGATTTCATTCTTGGCTGTTAACTATGAGCTTCTGGTAGTCTCAGCTGACATCTTTCTTCCTTTGTTATAGCTACATTCTATGGTAGCTAGCTTGGTGGATTTATGTAGATAGTGCTCTCAATTCCATTTTCTTTTTAGTTTTAAAACCTTTTAAATGAGATTTTTTAATACACCCAGAAAGTACATTCTAATCAGTCTTTGTAAGGAGTTTTCTATCTCTGGATATGAATCTGTCAACCCTCTACTTTAAGCTGTGACTCTAAAATCAAAGTCTCATTTTCAGACATTACCTTGTTAACCAGTTGCATGTTACACAAATCAGTTTTCCTCTTCTGATTTTTTTTTTTCACCTTCCGAGGTCTTCAATGGTCTTCTATGTTTGCCTGTTATTCTTCAGATTTATGCTTAAAACTAATATTTGCTTCTCATGTTTCTTCTGGCATCAACCTTTGTGCCCATGTTAATTACCAAATGGGGGAATTAGTCATCTGTTTTGATACATCTTAGGAAGTTCTTTGCAATGTCTTGAATGAATACCCCAGGAAGACAACAGATCTCAAGCAAGTTAGCAGCTAACTGTCTCAGTACTCCTGAGCAAGGATATGCCAATCACCACTTCAATCTTTCCTTGATGCATATTGGATATTTTCTCAACCCCCCTAGTTTCTATAACTGTATAATGTCATTTTTCTTTGGGAAGAGCCTCAAATCTGTTTCTGAGCTTTAAACTCAACGCATGTAATCTTTTCCTTCTCTTTCTCTTTTATCTGTCATTATTCCATTTTTCAACCTCCTGACAAGGCTCAACTCTTCTGCATTAGATCCTCCCCACCCCCCACCACCAGTGAAATCTGATTTTGTTTTCCCTTGGGAACATTTTGTTATCCTCAACAACATGGAGCATGAAGAGGAATTCCTCAAATTCTTTCACTTTCTCATCTGACACAGAGAGAGAAGACTACATTTGAATACTACAACTAGTTACTCAACTTAAGCAGAAATATAAAAATTGCATGCTCAGTATGAGTCATTAGAACATTTTCCCTGTTCTTCATACTGATTGAGATTTCCCCCTTTTAAAAACTACTGGTAGGTGCTTATACATTTACCCTAAGAAATTCATTAAAACTTTTACTAAAACTTGTCAATCCTGCTCTCCCACAAAAATCTTGACATCTTCCTTTTCTAATTTTCAATAATAATAATAATAATTATACTGATAATAAGTAATCTCCCCCCACTTTATTTTCCACCCACTTATTTAACTTTACCAACTTACACTGCACAAAAATTTACTTTAAATTTGCCTTATTCTTCAACTGTTTTACTTATATTTTCATTTTTACTTTGTCTTGCCTTGTCAACTTTCTTCTTTACCTTTTTTAGTATTCCTCTTCCTTTTTAATCCTCCCTAATGCCTCTGCCTTGAAGCTTGCTCTCCATATTGCTGAATCTCTTACCATTGGTGAGAATACCAGGCATATTTCTATATATATATATATTTATATTTATGAGGGGTCCTAGGCATGCTTATTTTATTCCTACTTCCATGAATTCCCAAGACTTCTTTAATACCTCATGAGCAAATTTATATATATAGTCTTTCTCTATTAGAACGTAGGCTCCTTGAAGGAAGGGATTTTCTTTTTTGCTTATATTTGTCCAGCACTGAGCACAATGACTGACATAATACTTAACTGATATGTACCCTAGGTATCCTTCCACCTTCTCTCTCTTTCTCCTTTATTCTCTGTCTCTTTTTTCTCTCTGTCTATGTCTCTCCATCCCATCTCTGCCTCTGTTTCTCTTTGTCTCTGTCTTTCTGTCTATCTGTCTCTTTTTGTGTCTGTCTGTGCCTCTCTCTTCTCTCTGTCTGTCTCTCCCTCCCTTTCTCTCTCTCATATCTTTCTGGTAGAAGATCATACACCCTTTACACTCCCCCCCTCCCCTACCCCCTTTCTCAAAAGGAGCAGAGGGAGAAATGTCCTGGTGCCTCTTTGGAGGAGGCCAGACTTACTGTTTGTCATTGCTCATTTTATCTTTTTTTTTTAACATTTATTAATATTCATTTTTATCATGGTTACATGATTCATGCTCCTACTTTCCCCTTCACCGCCTGCAATCCCCCCACCCATAGCTGATGCACATTTCCACTGGTTTTAACATGTGTCATTGATCAAGACCTATTTCCAAATGGTTGATAGTTGCATTGGTGTGGTAGTTTCGAGTCTACATCCCCAATCATGTCCACTTCATCCCATGCGTTCAAGCAGTTGTTTTTCTTATATGTTTCCTCTCCTGCAGTCCTTCCTCTGAATGTGGGTAGCATCTTTACCATAAATGCCTCAGAGCTGTCCTGTGTCATTGCATTTTATCTTTTTTTGCAGCTGTTGCTCTTTTCATTTGTGTTGTTCTGTTACTTTTGCCATGTATTTTGTTTTCTTGACTTTGCTTACTTCTGCCTCCATCAGTTTATGGAAGCCTTCCTGTGCTTCTTTGTATCAATTACATTTATAGTTTCTCAGAAGTATTTCATTACATCCAGGTACCATGATTTGCTTAGCTATTCTCTAATTTATGTACATCTACTTTGTTTCCAGTTCTTTGCTATGATAAAAATGTTGCTAAAAATATTTTGTTGTATATGGAGTCTTTCAAATCATGCTGCAAGATGATTCTCACACTTCCACCAGTACCCCCTGATCCTGGGACTCTTCCCTTTTCTTTGAGAGTTGGAGAGCCCCTCCAAGAACCTTCTTTAAGAACAAACAAAACAAAATAAACCCTTAACTTGTGTCTTAGATTTAATATTGTTTATTGATTCCAAGGCAGAAAGGCTAGGCAATGGGGGTTAAGTGACTTGCCCAGGGTCACACAGCTAGGAAGTGTCTGAGGCAAGATTTGAACTCTAGGATTGGCTCTCAATCCATTTAGCCACCTAGCTATTGCCTCTACCTCCTCTCCCAGAATCTTCTTTTAAGGAAAGTACCTAGGCCAGTCATCCTTTCATTTCCCATCTATCCTCTTTCCTTTAGACTTAGGCATCCTGCTCTTCAATAAGTATCTCTTTTGTCCCCTTTAATCTTCCTTTTGGTGTGTTGTCTTCCCCCACTAGATTATAAGCTCCTTGAAGGAAGGGACACTTTTCCCATTTCTCTTTGTATTTCCAGTGCCTAAGACATTTGAGGTGTTTAATAAATGTTTATTGACTAACTGACTGACCATTGGACTTTTTATAAACAAAATATGTACGAAATAAACATGGTAGTTTTTGTGTGGTGGTTAATTGGGGAGAGAACTCTGCCTAGCAATGGAAACTTTGGGTGAGAAGATTTTTGCCATTTTATTTGCATAGTTCCAAAAGTCTTCTTTTCCTTGGTGTTTTCTTTTATGTCATTTTTATATAGAGTTCCTCATTAGTTATATGTTGCAACTTGTTCTCATCCAAAATGCACTTTTTTCCATAGCTCCAAATGTGATATTCATTTTAATTCTTCCAAAGCAGTTGTATGCCGTGTCTCCTGGCCTCTTAATATTGATCGAATCTTAGTATTAAAAAGATGGGCCTTTGCTTTCATGGGAAGCTGTGGGTCAATAAAAGAGCTTTGTTAGTGCCTGCTAAGGATGAGCATGGTGAGTGTCATTATGGATTTTCCTTTCTGCCAAGGCATCAGGTACTCTTTCTTGCCAAAGGAAGAATACCAGACTGCCTTGATTAATGTTCTGATGCCGTGTTCAAATTCTATCACCTGGGAAACTAATAACATTAGAGTTACTCTGCTTGGAAAAACCCTCATGCTTTGAATTTGTCATGTATAAAAACTCAAGTTAATGACGATAAGTACATCAAGTAAGAAATAATGCTATTAAGAAATAAATTAATGGACAGACCAATAAGGGGACATATGAAGCAAAAAAGAAAAAAAATCTTTGAATTGTAAAAGTAGAAATGTAATAAGCTCTGAGTCCTTCTCACAGGAGACTAGAGAAAAGGCATTTATAGAGAAGATGAGTATCGGCTTTGAAACCTTTCTCTCTCTTGGATTTTGCCTCAGCTTCAATGAGTACAGAGTCTGGTATATTCTCCTTCTCCACCTCAAACCTTATCTTTTTTGATATTGATAATTGCAACTATGTGCCAGGCAATGTGTTAAATTCTTTACAATTATTTACTTATTTGACCCTCATATTAACCCTAGGAGATAGGTCCTATTATGATTCCTATTTTACAGATGGGGAAATTGAAACAAACAGAGATTAGGAGACTTGCCCGGGTTTGAACAGCTAGTAAATATGAGTTTGGATTTGAACTCGGACCCTGGGCAAGTCACTAAACCCGGTTTGTCTCAGTTTTCTCTTGTATAATATGAACTGGAGAAGGAAATGGCAATCTCCTCTAGTATCTTTGCCAAGAAAATCCCAAATAGGGTCTTAAAGAGTTGGATCTGACTGAAAAATGACTAAACAACAACAGTAACTTGACTCCAGGTCTGGTGCTCAATCCATGTACAAGCAAACATTTATTAAGAATATATTATATGGGAAACACTGTGCTAAGCTCTGGGCTATGGAGACAAGACTTGAAATAGTCTTTGGGTTTAGATTCTATTGGAGGGAACCATGTATATACATAAAACACATCTAAAATATATATAATACAAGCATGGTAATTTCTGTGGTGGTGAGCAGTTGGAAGGGAACTTACAGCTGAGGAATCATCTGTGTGTAAAAAGAAGTGGCACTTGAAGGGAGCTAGAGATCCTACCAAGCAGTGATGAGGCGGGATTGTATTCAGGGTACAGGGGACAGACAGCCTGTGCAAGGCATGAAAATGAGAAATGGAATGCTGGGTATGTGGACAGTCTGACCTCCTCTTTCCTCAGCTTTCTCAACTCCCATGACCTTTGTTTTCAGTCTAGCCAGCCTTGTATGGGAGTGACATACCTTAGACACCTTCCTCCCCTGACAAATTTACCTCATGTTTCCAAAATTCCCAGAATGGCTCTAAAATACTTAGAACAAAGTGAATTCAAAAAGTTCTCATAATGGTAATAATTATAATGAAAGCCACATTTCCCAAAGTGAGTTTTCATTAGCTGTCTCACAACTTTGAAAGCAACAACTACTTAGGGAGAAAAATGCCACAAATGCTCTCCACACATTTTGAATGTTGCGTGACTGTCTTTATTTCACCATTTATGAGTTCATGACAGCTTCAAATTGTATTTTTGTGAAGACATCTTTGATCTACTGCAGGTTTTCTGATTGCTAAACTCAGGAAATAGAACCTGAACAGCTCAAGACATATTTTTCCGGCAAAACTGTTTGCTGTCCCTGCTTTCTTTCTGGTTAAAAGACACCTGCCAGGAGGAGTGAGGTCTAGGGAGCTAATGCTTGATTCAGTCCAGCAATGTCTGTCTCTCTGGCATGTCTTCCCATGGCATGGATAAAGAGGAAACTTGGGTTTTCTGAATGATAAATATTAATTTTAGTCATGAAAAATAACAGGAACCACGTTTTAAAACTTTATGATTATATTATCACAGTATTATTTATAGTTTGAAAAGAATGAACCTTGGAACTAAACTTTTTTTCTCTTAAGTTTGTCATTGCAGAAACATGAACATTTTTTTCTATTTATTCTCTGCTTTATTGTAGTTGGTTGCTGCAGGTGGTTTGAGGAGCAGGAATCGTGCATAATTAAGGAAAAGTACTCTTCTTGTCATCTCTCTGTCAATATCAAACAGGAAGGAGGTTCCTCTCCTCCCTCTTTTACCTGTTCAAGATGGAGATGTTCCTTCCCGTAAACATGGCACCAGAAACTGATATTTTTCTAGTTTTTGATTTAATAAGCTGAAAAGGATGTTGTCCTATTTGCCAAATGCCAGAAAAATAATTAGGTCTTCCCCTCTCTCCCTCAATTAAAATAATCTTCCATAAATGGCATTGTACTGCAAACTTAAATGCCCAATAAATTGGCAGCCTAAACATTTTTTTTGTTAAGGTATTTACAAAAGTAGTTTAAAATGAGGCATTATATATTAAAAGAAGGTAAAACATTTTTTGAATCCCAAATACACATGAAATTTCTTCCTTGTCTTTTTTAAGGTGCTAAATGATACTTTAGTTTGAATAGCATCAGTGATGTCTTTCCCCTTGTTCACTCAGTGTAGTGAAATGGGCAGGCAATTGTATTTGTCTAGAAAAGAACCTGTCATAGGCAAATACATGTCTTTTAGGGAAATGTGCTCTCATCTCAGTTAAACTGAACAAGGTGGAAATCTCCCAATTTGTTAAAAATAATTGTGAGATTCTCTTTAGCTATTTTTGAATATGGAATTAGAATTAGAAACCCCTCCCCCCACTTCCGGTTCTGATTTTGTAATTAGCTTTCTTTATTATGTTAACCTAGAGGAAATTAGGTCTCATTTGGTATGTTTTGTGGTCTAAAACATGACCACAGCAGGTTAATTATATCTTGCTCTTTTTCCATTTGTGAAAGGAAAAAAAAAAACCTACAACTATTTTCCAGAGAATAAATCCTAGGAAGATACAAATGATGTCGGAGTCATGGACTCATTAAGGAAACACAAACATAAACAGATGAAAGAAATTAAGAAATCCTTTAAAAAGAGCTTAAAATTTCTGGACTTTTCCAAAATACTTGTGATTTCCACACTGTGAATATATCTCTCCTCATTCTGACCAAGGGTCTTCATGAGTTGCTGTACCAAAATTATGCTATCACCTGGTGACTAGTCTTCAGGCTATGAGGCTCTAAGGAACTTGACTGGACTGGTCCTTAGGATATTGCTTCTCACTGTATCTCTCTCTCTCTCTTTTTGAGCTTATACTGCTCACAATTTCGCACTATCTTTCTCCATAAGATCTTATGAATAAATTTTATTCTTTTGCTTTTGGCTTCCAAAGCCTTCTCCTTGGCAAATGGTATAAATATTTGCTGGCTTGGGTAATTTCTACAATATTTTGCTCTCCTCATTTTGGTAATCAATTTCTGTCACTTAAATGTCAACATAAATTTGTTATAATCAGTGTCTATGTTCTTCTTTCCACTCATTTTAGCTGCAATAATTGGATTATTGGTCAGGTTTGAGTTTTATTGCACATCATATCTTTTTCTCATTTTTATTCTTTCTTTGTATTAGCTTTGTAGTAATAATAGTTTTTCTCTAAGGAGTTAGTGGTCTGACTATAAGATGTTTTAAAGATGACTCTTACATCAGTAAAAAGGCATAATGAGTCATATTTTATCTATTAATATAGGATAGGGGAATGGAGGAGAGGTGGGGAAGGGAGGGAAAATTCATTTCCTCTATCTAGAACTTGAACTGGCCTTAAAAAGCCATCTAGTCATCCCCTCTAATTTTAGAGAGGAGGAAACTAAGGTCAAGAGAGTAAATGCCTTATCCAAAGTCATGTGGGTAGTGATGGGAAGAATTTGGATTCAGGTCTTTTTGACTCCGAAGCCATGCATGATTGCCACTACTTCTCTCATTTTTTGGTGGGTGATATTATTTGGTAATTGCCATTTTCAGCAACTTCCAATTCATTTCTCAGAGAAAATACCCATGATTTGTGGCATGAAGTTTTAAAAAATTAATTAATAAATAATATTTTTCCATTGTTATGTGATTCATATTCTTTTCCTCCTCTTTTTCTTCCCCTCCTCTCTGAGCTGATGAGTAATTCCATTGTATCATTGTTCAATACCTATCTCCATATTATTAATATTTGCTATAGAGTGATCATTTAAAATCAAACCCCCCAATCATATCCCCATTGAACCACATGATTGAGCATATGTTTTTCGTCTATGTTTCTACTTCCACAGTTTTTTCTCTGGATGTGGATGGCATTCTTTCTCATAAGTTCCTCAGGATTGTCTTGAATCATTGCACTGGCATGAAGTTTTTATTTAGTTATATAGTTTATAAGACTTTTTTCTGCATAAGTAATAACTTTATTGTAACTTGATGTGCTGAAATGCAAAAATATTTTCAGCAACAAGATGCAAAAAAGTATCTGAACAATAAGATCAGCTGATTTAAAAAAGAGGCTGGCTGATTTGATGCAAGTGTTTATACATATATTAGTTTATAAGACGTTGATGTCCCTCATTCCTCACTCTTGAACTATATCATCCAATATATTTTCATTGTCCTTTCTCATCAATTCATCAGTGAACAAACATTTATTAAATACTTACACTGTACCAGGCTCTGTGCTAAGCACTGTCCACCAATGTTGAAATTGTCTTCTATCTTGATTGTATTTAGAAAGTCTTATCGAGTTCTTTGTAGAATTTCCCTGTCTCTTAATCCTTTGCTACAAAGACATGTAGTCAGAAAAGCTGCAATTATTTTCATTGTGCTCTTTTTCAGAAACTCATTATGAGCCCTGAGATATAAAATGATGAAATGTTCAATGAAATTATTTCTTGTCGCTTTTGGATACATGATAAAATCATGAAAATGCTTTTATTCTTGAGGAAGATTTTCTTTCATTTATCTACAAGTTACTTCTTTTGACTTTTTTCCTTTCTTTCTCTTATAGTTAATATAGCAAGACTCTACAATTGATTTCCTTAAGAAATCTGTTCACTCATTGGTTAAGTTTCTTACATTTGGAATACTGTGTTTATAGATGGTTTAAAAACTGTGTGATTCTTAGAATCTTCTGTTTCTTTCCCCATCCCTTTGCCAGCATCATTGCACTAGGAGAAATGGGCATTTTAATTAATTTATTAGGCTGATAGGTCCAAAGCATTTGTCACCAGTGGTCAGCACATTGATGAATGAATCTCTTGGTCCTAGAAAGCAGACACAGTTTGTTGTCATGTTCAGAGTGGTAGAAACTTCCAAAGCTTGTGTGCCTCTGAAATAACTTTCAAGAACCCAGTTGCTACATTCCATATTAAGGCATTAGAGGGGGACTTGATGGAAATTTAATTAGTCTTTCAAATTTGGCAATTAATTTTTATAACTTTTAATTTGTAGAATTTTAAAAAATTAATACTATAAAGTTCTAACTGTCCTAGCTTCTTGGCCTGGTTAACTTAAATAATGAGTTTCTCTCCTGATGTGTTGTAATAAAAAAAGACTAAACTTATGGTTCAAGAAACAATAAGAATGGGGCAGGTAGGTAGCTCAGTGGATAGAGCTCCAGGCCTGGAGTCAGGAGGACCTGAGTTCAAATCTGTCTTCAGAAACTTCAGAGCTGTGTGACCCTGGGCAAGTCACTTAATTCTGTTTGCCTAGCCTTTGTCCTTCTATCTTAGAGTTTCCTGATTACATTTCAATCTTTTGCAATGCTTGTCTTCATGGATTGCAAGCTTGACAACTCTGCACTACAGCACAACACTGCATAGATTAGGAAAAATAATTTATTCAAAGACTTGCTTTTATATTCAAGTAATTAAGTGCCTGAATTCAGCTTTCTAAACCTTTTTTTGATTTGTTTCCATCTTTATTTTATTAATTTGTATTTTTTGCAGTCTTGACTTTATTTGATAGATTGAAAATTAGAATGATATGGAAATTAAGATGGTTTCCTTGTTTTTCTTTTGTATTTCTACCTCCAGAGAAAGAACTGATAAACAGAAATAAGCAAGACATAATTTTATATATACATATATCATTTGTCAAAGGATGCCTTCTCTAATGGGGGGAGAGAGGGGAGTTAACTGTGTATTTTAATGTGTCAAACAAATGCATTTAAATTTAAAATTATTCAAAGCCTTGATTGGGTGTGAAATCCTGGTTGGTATAGTTAGCACTTTTTTTTTCCTGTTTCAATGATAACTCTGTGACCTTGTTTAAACTTGTTTTTCCTTTGAGCATTCTCTATTGATGGGTGAAGTCTTTTAGATATTCCTGCTTGTGAGTGAAACTGTGGTGATTGCATCAAGCTCCAGAACATTGCAGCCATCTAGATAAGATCTATAATCACTCCAAAGTGTCTGACTCAACTGTATGAACAGGAAAAACAAAGTGGATGAAGAATGTCTGCACTCTTAGAATATTACGAAATCAGGATTCTGAAGTCTCTCTCTCTCTCTCTCTCTCTTTCTCTCTCTCTCTCTCTCTCTCTCTCTCTCTCTCTCTCTCTCTCTCTTTCTCTTTCTCTCGTGCTTCTAGAAAGTTTGACATTATTTCAGTAATTGTTTCTCTGAAGGAATATGAGAAATTTTATTTCCCATGGGACACTTTATTGCTATTCAGTTTGTTGCAGTTATATTCTGTTAATGTGTTACTGGCTCCTGGAGTGTTCCACCCACACCTAACTCTATATGATCCTCAGTCATCACTCAGCTTTATACTAACTGCGTTTGTCTTCCAACTTTGAACTACTTCTACTTCAACTCTGTACTAGTCACTTCTGTATTACTAGGGCTGCTAGGTGGTGAAGAGGATATCTAATGGCCCTGGAGTCAGAAGACCTGAATTCAGATTTAACCTCAGATAACTAGTTGTATGATCCTGGGCAGCTCATTTAAACTTTATTCCCCTTAGTTTCCTCATCTGTAAAATGGAGATAATAATAACACCTCCCAGGGTTATTGTGAGGATCAAATGACATAATGCACTCAGTGCATTTTCTGACACATAGTAAGTACTACATATAATGTTAGTTGTTATTATCATTTCATTTATACAGCAATCTAGTATGAAAAACCATACTTAAATTCTTTGATCAGTCTAGTAAAAGACACAACTGTGGAATTCTGTTTACCCTTTATAGCTACAAGAAGAAAGAACAATTAAAAAATACAAATAAGGACTCACAAAGAACTAGGGAAATTCAAGAATTCTGGCATCATGCCCCAAGTTGTTGGCTCTCTTTGACTCTGAGGAGCTGAAGATGGTGGTTATTCATTACCAACACCTGGGGTCCTTGGCTATGTAAGAGATCTTGTGAATTTTTAAATAGAGGCTCAGTGAGGGTTGGACTCATGCCTGAATTGCCCGTTGTGGAAGACACATGACTGACCAAAAGTGAAAGCAGGGCTTTATCAATGAATTCTTTTGGCAAGGATCCTGACAGGTTAATGTTCTGGTTTTGGTTAAAGTGGTTTGATAAGGATTGGCTCAGAGCCTGACAATTATGCAACTCTTTCCTGGTTTAATCTTTCAGTGTGCATCGGTTCAGGTTTATGATGGTTTTGGATGTCCATGCTTTGCACGTATGTGTCCTTTTTATCTCTTGTATATGGTGTGAAGGCTTCAGGCCTTCAATTCTTGAAGTGGTTTTAGAACCTTCTGTTTAGCTTCTGGATGTGAGTGGGCTCCTAAATGAAGGTCAGAGACCTTTTGAGATAAACCATAGCTCCGGAATCTGTTGATGTCATCTCAAAGTCTTGAACTTTGCTTCTTACTTAAGGCTCTGTAATCTGTTTGTTTTGTCTGAGGATTTTGGAACTTCTCAGTTCTGCTTTCTAGCTCTGTCTATTTGCTATGTTTGTTGCTGATGTGTGGGGGCCTAAGAATTGTCTCTCTCGGATTATTTGTTCCCAAACTTCATGAACTCCAGAGAAGTCCAGAGAGTATATACGTGACTATCTGAAATAGTAATGTTTGTGGGGTTTCTTCTGTCTTGTGGGTCTTCTCTTTCTTGCACCATAACTCTTTAGATTCATGTGATACATTAAACCTGTCTTTTAGTAGCAAATTCTCTGACTGGTCACCCTGGGTCCCAAGGAAAAAAATTTTTGTGTGTGTTGTGTGTGCTTTCTGAAGGGAAGGTTGAACTCCAAGCTAAACTTGACTTGTCTGAAAAAGACATCTTACTTCATGTACCCTTGTGATAATTCTAGAACCTGTCAGTTTAAGGAAAAGTAGAATTTTTATTCTTAGGATGATTCTAGATAGGATCCTTTGATCTAGATAAAATAGTGTACTTGAAAAAAAAAGAAAAAAGTTCAAGCAATAAACCTCATCTGTTTTGAAGAAGAGAAACATGTTTAAATGGAATTTAACTCCTTGTGGTAGAAAAACCCTCAACTCCTTGAACAAATAATTTAGTGCTGAGAGTTTATAAAATGCAAAACTGTAATGGATCTAAAAAAATGAGTTTTTTATTTTTTTTGTAGTTAAACAATTGAATGATTATTAGAGAGTGATCCCCCCTCCCTAAATAATGCTTTAAGAAAAAACAAACAAAATCTGTGCCTTTGTATGAGAATCAATACTAAGTATTAGTTCTAAGGAATGATAAGGGCTAGATAGTTGGGGTTAAGGGACTTGCCCAGGGTCACACAACTGAGAAATCTTTGAAGCCAAATTTGAACTCAGAACTTCTGGTCTTAGATCTGACTCTCTATTCACTGAGTCACTTAGCTCCAACCTCCCCCTCTACCCTTGCGCCCACCCTCACCCAATTTACCCTTTAGTGAGAAAGGGAAGATGGAACTGGCATCAGTTAAACCTTAATTTGAACCAAAATATCATCTTCTTCTTTTCTATCCAATCAAAGATCAGGAAGGAAGATGATGGAAAAGACTAAATTTATATGTTAACAGGAGAAGACATGAATGAAATGAATTAAATCAAGCACGCTCTTTTGAACATGAATTTGCTTATAATAATAGGAACAAAATTGTATTTACATTTAATAATATTCCTCTGGATTTATTATAGGTTGTCCAATTGGAAATGAAGAAATTAAAATATTTGCAATATGCCACTTTCATACTTAGGCTTTTATCTGATTCTATATTTCCCATGGAAATTTTGGAAGTACAGGATTTCCTGAAACTTTGTGCTCACTTTATTTTCTTTATGTTAGAAATACATTTCTAGTCTCATAGCCCCAGAAAAGAAAACTCCTTTTCTTCCTTTATTTTTACTACTTTGTTTTCTTTCAAGGCAAATAGTTCAAAATAATTGATTACTAATAGTTGTTTGAATTTACCTTTCCTTCCTAATGAATATTGTTCTTTAATTTTTTCCATACCAAATTCAATTCAAGGAGTAGTTTCTTTTAATTTCTTAGAAAATAGCTACAGAGGAAATGAGATGTCATGGAAGAGGAAAAGTTTTATCCACTGAGTACTCTGTGTGTGTATTAATGCTTTATATTTAGTGAGAAAAGTTCAATTTGTTAATTGGATCATGTTTGAATAAATGATTTTGTTGAATTGATGATGACGAATTAACTAGCCTTTTTACAGCATCTTACTATATGCCAGGTATGATATTTAGTGCTTTATAAATTCTTTTTCATTTGATCCTTACAATAACCCTGGCAGGTAGGAGCAATCATCTGCATTTAATAGTTGAGAAACTAAAGCAAACAGAGGTTGTGTCTTACCCAGAATCACATAGCTAATAATTTTGTGACTGAATTTGAACTCATCCTGACTCTAGGTACATTTCTTTATCCTCTGTGCTTTATCCTCCGTGCTGCCTAACTATCATAGCCTCTAGCAAATTAAAAAAAAAAGTATAGATTTATTTGTAATTATCTAGGACCCTAAAGGAATTAGGTACAAAAAGATAAAATGTGTGTGTGTCTTGAAATTTCACACCTGACCCAGTAAGAAAGGAATGTATTTGAGTCAAGAAATTTTGTAAGGAGCTTAAGTCCCATAGAGCCTAAAGAAGCCCGAGTACTAGAATATTTTAATATAAGAAAAACATATAGAAGAAAATTAATTATTTAATGCAAAAAGTGCATTAATTTGCAAGAGGGATAGAAATAGTGGGGAAAAGGAAAACTAAAATTAATGTTTCAGTAGGAACATGTGAAGCATGATTTGCCAGCTGTGGTTAGGAAATTAAGAGAAGCACATTTTTTCTTTCCCCCCCCAAAAGTGGAATATTACAGACATACAAAAACTGCAATAACTTGTCTTAAAGCTCATATGAATTAGAAGACATTTTCAAGTTATTATAGACTTAAAAAATTGGAATGGTAGGATCAAAGGAAGGAGCTGAGAAAAAAGAATTTCAAATGAACATAGTGAAGATTTAATGCTCAGTGAAAATGTAATAATTACTATAGAGATGGTCCAGATAGTGGAAGTAAATCATAATTGAAAAGTAGAGCCCAACCAGGTATAACAGGAATTTTCTAATTGAGATTTAAAAGTAGTGACTTGATGTTTTTATTTTCTAACTGCAGGAGAAACAAATATGATTTTATAATTGATAGATGATAGGAACCTGAAAGGTCTTGAATTTTTGTCCTAAAAATTCTGAAATTAATTTTAAGCCTAAAAAGTGAATTGAAGTCTTAAATACCCTCCGTGGTAGAAATATTATTTCTTAAACTCTGCCACATGATCTCCTTCACTTTATCTACTAACTTCCTTATCTCTCTTTAAGTCTCAGCTAAAATTCTACCTTTTACAGGAAGCTTCCCTATCCTCTATTAATTCCAGAACTTTCCCCCTTTTAATTCTTTCCTATTTTTCTGGGATATAGTTTGTTATATTGGAAATAGCTTTTGTATAAAGCTATTGAATATAGCTATGTGTATATATTTGTTTCTTGTTTTCTCTATTAGCTTGTAAGTCCCTTGAGGGCAGTGATAGTCTTTTTTTTTAAAAACCCTAATAATCTTTTATATATATCCTTCTATATTAATTTTATTTGTTACAGGGCTAGGCAATGGGGGTTAAGTGACTTGCCCAGGGTCACACAGCTAGGAAGTGTCTGAGGCCAGATTTGAACCTATGACCTCCTGTCTCTAGGCCTGGCTCTAGGCCTGGCTCTGAATCCACTGAGCCATCCAGCTGCCCCCTCAGGGATAGTCTTTTGCCTCTTTTTGTATCTCCAACTCTTAGCATAGTACCTGGCACATAGTGGGTGTTTAAAAATTATTTATTGAATTGCATTGAATACTATGGCCTAGTTTTTCCTTAAAAAGTAGGGAAACTCTCCCTGAAACTTGATTGATCCAGAGACCTAAGACTTGAACTCCTCATTTACTCAGACCTAAAAAAATGAGGTCATGAAAGTCAGAGCTCTTCAGATTTGACAGATGTTATAATGCCAAATACACTTTTGATCAGATGTATTTTCAAAAAGAGATGAGATGGCATACTGAGTCAGGAAGATATCATCACTGCCTTGACTGTCCCAGGAATCTAAATCCATTTGGAATTCATTTAATAGGAATCCTTGCTGAATATCTTTTCATGTAAATAAATTAAGATAATCTATGAATTTTTAATTTCAATTGAGTCATTCCTGACTCACAATAGTCCTATGTATTTTTAAAAAACCCTTACCTACAGAAGAGCTGTAAGGGCTAGGCAATGGGGGTCAAGTAACTCTCCCAGGGTCACACAGCTAGGAAGTGTCTGAGGTTAGATTTGAACCAAGGACCTCACATCTCTATCCTTGGCTCTCAATCCACTGAGCCACCCAGATGCCCCCAGTCCTATGTATTTAAATGAATGTTGAATAGTGCTCTAAACATGATAATTAGAAAATGAATTTTGATTTTAAAGTTTTTAAGTAATTGTGAAAAAAGGCTATAGGGTTCATAAATTTATATACCTGAATATGAACTAACTTTACAAAATAATAAGTCCTATTACTCTTTTCTCACTATATGGTATGATGATGCTTTTATAGTAATATTCTTTCATTAAAGAATTGATTTGATCCTAAAATTAATCCAGATCTCCTAACAACTTATCCTTTCATATATTGGCAATGCCACTTTTAAGAACACAAACTATAAAGCTTGAAAATAATGCAGTTCATAATAGCAAGGAATATTTGCATTGTAATCACCATGCGAAATCCTTTGCCTATACTGTATTGAAATAGTGGATTTTGATATTTTTTCCTTGGAAATATAAATCCTAATATTTGTCATATAACTATGCTAAAGTTGTAAATGACCTTTGGAATTTATTTTAATTAAAGATCATTGCTCATTCTTTTAATTTCCAACATTGAAACTTGCTGTGAGGAAGAATCTCTTTTAGATTCCAAATTTTATTTCTTTATTGTCTGTGATCTTATTTTGATCCTGATAAAAGTATCATGTTGACAAATCAACAATTGGCAATGCAAGTGGAAAATGCTCATGGCCATCAATGGGAAATAATCTAATAATTTTTTTAACTGGCCTGATTTTATCAGGGTGGGGAGCTTCCAGTGAGAAACTGTGTCCAATGCAGCTCAGCATTCCTTTTTCAATTATGGCCATAAAGAGTTGCTTAGCTTCACTAAAAGGGTTCAGTGACTCTCTGAGGGTCACAAACCTCATAGCTATCAGAGGTAGGACTCAAATCCATTCTTCCCTTACTCTAAGGCCAGCTCTTTATACACTAAGCTTTGTTGCCTCTTAGAAGTGATGATGTATAAATCATATGTTAAAGAAAGAATTTTTAGCCAGGATCTAACAGTTGAAGGAGTCCTGTCCCAATTTAACTATAAAAGGTCAATCTCTGATTTTTAGTAATGGAGCAACTTAATGATATTACAACAATTTCCCATTTCCTCCTAATCATAATAAAATAAATTGACCATTTTAGGAGTATCCAGTTGCCTTTTAAGTTCAATGTGAGTATATATCCATCCAGGTGATGGGAAGCCCGAGGATATCAACATTTTGGCCAGTCCCACTGTAACTTTCCTCATGAGATGAGCCCATCATTTGGAGTATGAAATATGCCCTTTCTGTATACCAGATCACACCATTTTTATGTCCCTAGGGACTAGTCTCTTCTAATTTACTTTTAAGGCTATTATTATCTATAAGGATTAATTCCTAGACACTGAAAAAATGCTTTAAGATTGTTAGGGGTATCTTTTATACCTTAGTCTGGCACATGCTAGCATCCAAATGCTTTGCTCCTATTTCTTAATTATTTTCAATTGCCATTCTTAAGGAAAGAAGGGCTAATTAAAACAGAAAATATTGATTCCTCCATTCATTTTAGAAAGCAATTTAGAAATGTATCCATCATGTCATCAATCACTGCATATCTTTTGGACCCGCAACACCAATCATGAAGAAAGATGTACCAAAATATTTATAGAAGTTCTTTCTATGGTAGCAAAATAGTATCCATGAACTGGGAAAGGATGAATAAATTGTGGTATGTGAATGTAATGAAATGCTATTCAACTGTAAGAAATGATGAAAGATAGTTTCAGAGAAATCTGGGAATTCTTCTGGTGCAGAATAAAGTGAGCAGAACCAAGAGAAAACTGTATACAGTAGCATCTAAATTGAAAACAAAAATAACTTTAAAAGACTGAAGAACTTTTGAGTGGTGCAATAACCGAACACCAATCCAGAGGCCTACTGATGAAGCATACTACCCACCCCTGGTATCATGGTGATGGACTCAAGGTACAGACACATTTTTGAACATAGTCAATTTGTAGATTTGTTTTACACAAAAGTTTTTTTTTTTTATGGAAAAGTTTTAGGGAGGAGAGGGGAATTAGTGCAATGTTGTAAAAGAAAAGAAATTTTAAAATTATAAAAAGAGGATATTTAAAGCATTTAAAATGGATAGAGGAGAACAGAAGGAAGTTCAGAAGGAAATTGATAACCAAGACAATTTCATAGCAGGTTGAATTTATTACATACTTAAAACAGTACAATAATAGGGATTCGTGCTTCATAATCTGACTTTACTCTTCTACTTTGTATGTCAAAAATACTCTTTTTTGGTTTTTGTTAAGTTCAAAATTTAAATTTTTTTTTTAAAAAAGCAAAGATTGACTTGCTCCAATTTCCCCCCCCCCTTACAGTCCAATAGTATTATATGAGCTGATCAATTTGCCAAAGTTATAGTGCCTGAAGCAAGGCGATTTCAATCCCACCCTCAGAGTGGTGACTTTTTGCAATTATATATAGATCAATTTTATTCAATATTAAAATGTGATTCCTATGAATATGTATATAAATTTTCAGAGTGGGAAGAAGTCTTTCCCTATAAAGAACATATATTGTCATAGTAAAAGACACTTGTGAGAATTTATTTCTAGATTTGATACTTTCTGTCTTTAGTGACAATGATGCTTACTTTATAGGACAAGTTTGTCATGGAATGACCACGGCTCACAATTTGATGTCAGGTTAGCAGATGTTTTTATTGAGGAGCAAAAAAACACAGATACAGGAGATTTTTGAGACTTTTAAAGAAAGAACAGAACATGAAGGAGATTTTTTTGTACACTCAGAAAAGCATCTTGTTTCTTCTATCTGCAGTAGCCTAGGAATCTGGCTTATCTAAATTTAAGTTTTCTGAGAGAGACCAACTTTACATGAGAATATGGAAGGAACAGTAGTTAAAGGATAATTTGAAAAGCATTTTGTTAATGATAGAATGGGAGCTTTATAGAGTACAACGCAAGGAAAGAACAAAGTGAGGGAGGGACCCAGGACCCAGGATGTAGGTTTAATGTGGCATGAAGGAGTGGGGAGTGATGACAGAGGAAGGGAACTTCTTCTTAGTCTGTGTCTCTGAATCACAGAGATTCTGAGTAGATAGGAAAGTTTGCTGATCATAGGACAGCAGATTGTTCCACCTGTCCCAGGAACAATGATAAATGGCCTCCTGGCTTTAGCTTGCAGCTTGTTTTTGTTATGATTTCCTGATTAGGAGTAAGAAGTAGAAAGGGGATTTGGGATGGGGAGGAGGAGGTTTATAGGTGGTATTGGAGTAGATACCAATAGGACCTGTCTAGGCTTTGACTGTGTTCCTAGTCTGGTAGCCAGGGAGCTTGGTGGAAAGGAGCAGGGGCCAGAAGGTGTATGTGAAGAAGTCTGAGTCTTGGCCCTCAGTGATTATAGAAGACTGAGGCATGACTAATTTAATCATATTCTATTCATGAGCGAGGGCAGCTCATGGTTCCAATACTAACATTGAATAATTTTTCCTCCCTCTGATTGGCTCAAATAGTTGTGCAATGGATTATATGGAAGGAACCACCCTTTTTTCTGTTGATAGGATTTCTTCAAACTACTATGGAAGAGATGTTATGAGAGGACCCAGTCCTTCCCCCCACCCTTTTTTTTTTTGCCTATTAACAGAGGCCATTTATGGCCCTTTCCCCTATCAACAAAGAACTAGGATCAGACAGGAATGTGGGGGGGGGTTCCCTTTTCCTGGAACTGTTAATGGCAAGGCACATGGGAACCACATGTTGTCAACTATTTAGAAGTTGTGCAGGGGGGAATCATATGGCTTGAGTGGTGATAGTTCTTGAAACCCAGCTTCTGAAGGAGTGTTGTGAGTTCTTCCTTAAAGATTACCTCTCTGGTAACCTTATGTTCTAAAGTTACAGAATTCAACTTTGAACCATAGAAGGGGGGTTTCCTGGGAAGTATCTGATTCCAGAATCTCCTCTTCCAAAAGGGAAGGGAGTTGCTGTGACACTATCTGCCTCCAGGTTCCTTCTCTATCAATATCAAGCGCAGGAGTTCTGGAATATAGCCTTCTCTATAAAAACAGATATTTTCTTGGATAGAAAACACAATTATGCATGTGGTCCCCAAAACAGGAAGAATAGTAAAGAATTGAAATCAAAGTATGGGAATGCAAGAGACCTGGATTTTGGACCCCAAGTTACTCAGTTGGTATGGGATTGATAGGATTGGGAATTAACTGTTCAGTATCCAACAATGCATTTTCCTTTGAAAAGTATTACCATTTCCTTTCCTCAGAGTATCATCATAAGACTGGATACTTGCATGAGTTTCTGAGAGGTGAAATAACTCATTTCAATATTTTTTCTAGCAAACTTTGTGTTTTATTTCCAAAATGGTACTATGTACCACAAGATGGTACAATGAACCTAGGTAAATATGCATCACTGTGGAAAGTGGAATTCACTGAAGAGGGAGAAAAATTGGATTTGTATATGGACAAATGTGTGCACACATATGCATGTGTCCTGTTATTTTTGCATTTATTCTATCACTTGGTAAAGTATTTTTGCATTTTTGTGAAGTAATAAAAAATGGATCTATATTGATATGTTCCTTACCTTGAATGTTTGTATATCTAGAGACCCTGTTGAAAAGGCTTAGACACGAACTATATCCAAATTCTAAAAATAATTATATTGAGATTTTCAATAATTTTGGTAAATTTTGGTTTTGGACAAAAAATTTGGGTAAATTTTGGTTTTGGACAAAACAATTTAAAGAGATGATTTCTTGGACTGCCTTATATATTCAGTCTAGTCCAAGTAAACCCAGAGTTAGAAATGCGGAACCATGGGAAACCAATGTGCTACTCTTTAAGTATGGGCATACCCCAACACTCTGACTTTAGCCCTTTCCCTTCTCCTCCCTTCCCTTTCTCTTTTGGTCAATCTTTACTGGCTTCTTATTGCCTCTAAAACAAATAAAATCCTCATCTTGACATTTCAAGCGCTTCACAATCTGGCTTCCCCCTACCTTTCCAGACTCGGTTCTTCCTATAGTAGGACCCTAGGGAGAAATGTATTTTTATAAAGATTATTAGTGTTTGGAAAACACTTATTAAATGCCTGTTTCCTGGCAGTATTGCATTAGATTCTATATAGTCATTAAGCCAGACATAGTCCTTGACCTTATAAATTTACAGGTTTACAGTGTTTCTTGAACAAACAAGAGAAACCAATTATGAAACCAATGATCTGTTCTCATTATCTTGAGCACATTTCTTCACACCTGTAGCTTGTAGACTGCCAATGCCTAGAAATTTGGAGTATGTACCGTATTGCTGTTTGGAGGTTTAATAATCAGGGGGTCACATGATCATCAGAACGTGGGATTTAGAGGTAGATCATTTAGTCATTTATAAGTATAAGTATAATTGGGGGAAGGGCTAGCCTATGAGCCCAGTATTTGTGAACATCAGACTGATTTCCTGGAGCGTGTGCAGACATTCTGTGACTGGTTCTGGTTCACTAACCACATGGTACAAAGGAGCCTCTATGATTTGCTATGGAGTCAGAACTGGAGTGAATTAAAAAAGCCCTAGTAAGCCTGAGCCTGTCCCTTTTGGTCTGTCTCCTTTCTGCCTGGCTGTGTTCCAGTAAGAGATGAAAGACAATGATGTAAGGGGAGAGGCAGCCTTCATCTGAGGCGGACATGTAGCCCGTCAATACAGGTGTTGGTTCTTTGCCTTGACATTTGCTCTTTTTTTGTTTTAGTAAAGGAGATTGGAGATGGCTATGTGAACTTTGAAAGGTCAGGAAAGTGAGCCATGAGGAGCAGCAGGAGCCTAGCCCCATGCCAGATTTTTGCAGTTAGGTTAGCATCAAGGCCTTTGGGACACAGACTCAACAACTATGCCGAATTTATGCTAACCAAATGGGGCTAATGCTATGTATTAACTTTAGTATATTTGAGCCTAGGTTTCAGTTTCTGGGAAGATGCAGAGGAGCCTGCGCTCCTCAGGTTTTGGGGGAAAGTGTTTATATTTCTATTGTTGTTATGTCTGCAAAAGAAATATCACTTTGTAAAACGCTAATTGCTGTTAATTTGTTAATTGAACTGAGGCTTCAATAAATGGATAGTAACAGAAGAGGGAAATATACCAGAGTAAGAGCTTGAGACAATAGCCTTATGGGCATTTGTGAGTTGTGTCTTCCTGAGCAAGTCACATAGCCACTTTCTGCCTCAGTTTCTTTATCTGTAAAACAACAACAATAATAGAACCTACTTTTCAGGGTTGTTATGAGGATCAAAGGAGATAATAGATGCAACAATCTTTGCAAACAATAAAGCACTATATAAATGGTCAAAAATGCTGGTAAATGTTTAATGACTAGCTCTCTAGGAAAAAAAATGCATATGATACATTTTTAGTCTTAATGATAATTAATTGGCATTATTAACATTTTATCCATCATTTCTTGTATCTATCTAGACAATAAATTAAATACATTAACCTCCAAATTGTGGTCTTTGCTGATTTTCAAGGTGTAAATGCTCATCCTTAAGATTCAATGAATTCACTAAGCAGTTGAGGTTGGCTCCAACATACTCTGGGTCTTCATATGACATAAATCATTTTGGAAATTGCTCATTTAGCAGCAGGAGCAGTTGAGTGGTGGTAGAATCCAGTGGTGAAGGTTATTCATGAAAGGGAATTGTCGTTGGTGGGGTGAGAATGGAGAGTGAGTTTCTCTCCTTTCACCTCCCATTTATTAAAGGATAACCACATGAATTTCAAAAGGTCAGAAGATCTGGAGTTCCCATTGGAGTGACACTAATGCCCCTGAAGCAGCAGTGACTGTCAACTGTAATTGCAATGGGAACTGAGAGATGTACCAGTGACAAACAAGATACCCAGAAGAAAAGCTGATTTAGGACAATTTGAGATCCCACCCGGTGGAGGCCAGAGAAAGGTATACCTGAAAGGGAACTTCGTGGAGACTCCATAAGGAAAGATAAAGATTTTCAGTAAATGGGAGTTGTTAGGTGGCCACATGTGTTCTTTATGATGGAATTTACTTTCCCTAGATGCCTTGTCTGTTTAAGACGAGAGTACAACTCTGGTTTGAGGGGATATTATTGTAATAACTGTTTTTGTTGTACCTGCTTAGTAAATATTCTTTCTAAAAGCTAATGGCTCCCATTTGCTAAGCAGTGAAGAGCATACAGAGTCTCATGGATGACAGTATTAGAAAACATTCCTTAGGGTAATTCTTAGAGCCTGAGAGGAGAAATAGTCAACCACTTCCCAAAATTCCAGTTTGCCAACAGGCATGACAGGTGGGTTTTAGCCCCTTTAGGGCTAAGGATTTTTTGACCTGGGATTTTTATATCTTATTTATCTTTGTATTTTGTTATTCAGTTGTTTTGTTCATATCTGATTTTTTGTGATCACATTTGGAGTTTTCTTGACAAAGATACTGAAGTATTTTGCCATTTTCTTCTCTAACTCATTTTACAGATGAGGAACCTGAGGCAAACAGGGTACATTGACTTGCCCAGGGTCACATAGTTAGTGACTGAGGTCAGATTTGAAGTCAGGTCTTCCTGACTCCAGGTCTAGTGCTCTATCCACTGTGCTACCTAGCTGCCCAATCTTTGTATTTACCCATTGCATAACACCTTACTTAGAAGATACCAAGTAAATGTTTGTTGAGTCAATGCATTTAATTCAGTTCCATGAATGAATGAGTGGACTAATGAATGAACAAACAAATAAAGACTGATTCCACAGTAGCGGTAGAAGTTTTTATAGAAGAAGGAAGGTGATACACAGTCAAGGATTTCAGCAGGAATGTAGGAGAAAGACTCAGTTTCTGAACAGAAAATGGAACCAGAAGAACAAAGGAATAGGAGTTAATGCCCTACATATAGATGCCTTTTTGAGGTCTTACACACAAAATATGTTTATGGGAAAAGTTTGTTATTTTGGAGTACATTTATCAGCAAAGCAGAATGTCCTGTGGGTTAAAGCATTTCCTTGCCCATCAGCAATTGAGGAAGGCTAAGTACATGTTTAAAAAGGAAATTAAGTTAAATAGCTTTTGGTATGTTTGAATGAGAACATACATCATTTTTGCAAAGCTCCACTGATATTCTTCAACCTGACAGCAGTATCTGACCACATTTCCTCCTCTTTCCCATAATGAATGAACTTATGAACTGCTTAGGCAGTGTCTGGGTTCCAGACATTTTAATAGTCTTGGCTCTAATTTAACCTTCAGCCTAGAGGAATTCCTGTTAATTTTGTTTATTTTCATTATTAAACTTTTCTTTACTTTATGTCACATATTTCTGGTGAAAGCAATGGTTAGTTTCCATTTGAAACACTGGCACTTTTGTATTGAGTATTATCAATCCTGCATTCACCCAGCACCAAATAAGAACCTAAAAGTGAATTGCATGACATGTAACAAAAGAACTTAATAACATGAAAGATTCTCTCTCTCTCTCTCTCTCTCTCTCTCTCTCTCTCTCTCTCTCTCTCTCTCTCTCTCGTTTCAGTCATTCAGAAATTAAATGTAAAGAAAGAATGTATCACTTGTACTCCAATGTGATTTTCCCCCCTCCATTGTTGCCATACTATATTATGCAGTAACACCAATCTTGATTTTCTAGGAGCACTTGCTTCAAATATGTTGAAGAAAAGTTTAATTAATTATTTTTTAATGTGGAGCAAATTCTTGATTACTCTTAGATGTGTAGAGTGTGTGTGTTTATGCATTGCCCATTTAGGTTTAGGTTAGGTGTATCCACAAAGCCTTTCTAAGATAAAGCTTGCAAGAAAGCATGACTGGATAGCTCAAGAATGTCTTCTGCCCATCCTTCTTCGAGAAAGACTTTTGATCCCTGTCAGAAAGAGGGAGAGACTGAGGTCTTGAGGTTTGTTACTCCAGTTTCCACAGAGAAGGGGCCCAGGCTAAAATTATATATCTCGACTCTGCTAAATCTTATTAGTCTAGGGAAAGGAAATTTTAAGTTCAAGCTCTACTCTTGCTTGCTCTCCCTTAATAGGGAAAGAGTACCCCAGGCTATGGATCAACACTTGACTCCTCTCTTCCCCCAAGTGTCAATTACACAGTGATACAGAGTATATAGCAAATAAACCTGTTTATTCAAGTTGATTGCAAACACAAATCAAGGAAATTATGTTGATTAAAGTATACCAGAGAGGGCAGCTGGGTGGCTCAGTGGATTGAGAGCCAGGCTCAGAGACAGGAGGTCCTGGGTTCAAATCTGGCCTCAGACATTTTCTAGCAGTGTGACCCTGGGCAAGTCACTTGACCCCCATTGCCTAATGCTTACCATTCTTCTGCCTTGGAACCAATACACAGTATTGATACCAAGATGGAAGATAAGGGTTTTTAAAAAATAAAAACAACGTAAACCAGAAAATACAGAGTGAATGAGCTCTCCCTCTGTTTATGAGATGCTTGACTCTTTCCCATAAAATCATTTAAAATTGTACACTCAGTAGATGTAACAAAGTTCAAATACGTCCTCTTCTTTAGACATCAGAGCTTCTGTTCAGGAGCCAGAACATGTGTGTAGCAGGTTTTTGGAAAAACAAGTCATCACCATAGATAGTAGTTATTACTGTGATGAACAAGAGCAGGAGCATCGGTTGACAGAGAATCTTAGGTAACAGACCCCAGATAACTGAGCACATAGCCTAGTGACAATGGTTTCGAGCTATTCTTTAATGAACTCTTGTTTTCATTTTTTTTCTAAACAATTTCTTTGAAAGTTACATTTTGATGATAGCTTAATTTTGCAGTGTTTAAGTAACCCTTGTGATATAATTTTATCATATCAGTTAACCTGACAAGGCCTTAGAAAATCAGCTCAACCCCAAGAATTATAATGTTTATAACAAGTTAATCTTGGTAATGAAAAACTTACAGCCAGGTGGCTAAGTGGTGCAGTGGATAAAGCCAGACCTGCAGTCAGAAAGATCTGAGTTCCAATGTGGCCTCAGGCATATATGATCCTCAGTAAGTCATTTAACCTCGGTTTGCTTGAGTTTCCTCATCTGCGAAGTGGGGATAATAACAGCACCTCCCTCCCATGGCTGTTGTGAGGATCAAATGAGATAATATTGGTAAAAGTACTTAGCACAGTAACTGGCACATAGTAAAGGCTTTTATTATTATTATTAATGAATAAAGAAATTCTAATAGATTGGCTTTCGATTTAGTCTTGAGTGCATAGAGATTAGACAAATGCAGTGTTTTCAGTAACGAAGGGTCACATATAAAGCATGTGTATGCATTTGGCTGGAATGAGCCTACAACTGTTTCAAAAAAGCCTTGCCCAGACGTAGGAAATAGCCCCTTGCACCTGCTTAAGTGGTGCACATCTGTGCTTTGTTGGCAGTGTCAATGCAAAGAGACTAGAGCTAAATCTGACTCCTTTATGACTGTCCCTGTTACCTCATCCTTCTGGTGATGATTTTATTTGCATTTTCATTGTCAGTTTCCCTTCCTTCCTTCTTCTCTTTCCCCAGAAATATATATTCCAAACCTATCGGCCCCACAGTGTACTCGGCTGAACGGTTTTCATTCACTTCTGCAAATATTCGTCTCCAGTGAGGAGTTGTGGCCATGGTCCGTTGCAGGATAATGATACTTCACGGATCTCTCTTCAGTGCTGATGACTAACCCGTATACCTGGCTCTGCTGTGACTTACGAACTTGTGACGAGGCCGTGACAGTCGAGATGTTTAGTGTTTGCCTCCCAGTGGGAGCTAAATAAATATTGCGGACAGCTTGAGAAGCTGTTCTCCTGATGTTTCAGCCTGTGGCACAGTGTGTAGCTAGCTAATAGGATCCTTTTTTTTAATATTACTTATTTATTTACCAATTACATGTCCTAACAAATTTCCACACACGTTTTCCCAAGTTTTATGATAGAACTTATCTCCTTCTCTTTCCTTTCTCCTCCTGGTGGTGGCAGGCCATTCAATCTGGTTTGTTTGTGTATAGAATAAGTTTAAATTCTAGGACCCCAAACAAAAATTTTGGGAATGGCTTTCCTCTATACCATGCCTTGTCATTTCTTTTCTTTTTTTTTTTTAAGTCTTACCTTCCGTCTTGGGGTCTACTGTGTATTGACTCCAAGGCAGAAGGGTGGTAAGGGTAGGCAATGGGGGTCAAGTGACTTGCCCAGGGTCACACAGCTGGGAAGTGTCTGAGGCCAGATTTGAATCTAGGACCTCCCATCTCTAGGCCTGGCTCTCAATCCACTGAGCTACCCAGCTGCCCCCTTTGCCTTGTCTTTTCTACACTGCCACCTTCCTATTTTTATTTCCACATGCGTCTGGTAAGCTGGAAACAGGCCTAGGCTGAAGATTCCCTTTGTCTTCGGGAAAAGAAAGAAGAGGGGGAAAGATAATTAGTTAATTGGTCCCTTAATTTTTAACTTATGCTACCCAGCCTCCCAGAGAACTCTAAACTGGGGACATTTCTCCCACTGCATCCTCTAGATTCCATACTATGCACTCTATCTTTCCCAGAATGTGCAAAATGGAAGATATTAGGATAATTAACTTTCAGTTTTTTCTTCTTGGGGGAGCTCTTTTCATCTTGGATACTAGAAGTCAGAATTAGCTCCTATTAATAGTGCTATGGTAATGCAACATTACTTTTTTGTTCATTTTATTTTTTAAATGATAAATTAAACTCAACACTAGAGAAGTATCTTCTGTGACCACAACTACTTCCCTGGTAGTGAGTGTTTAGGCAGAGTTTTTACATTTTCTTGACTGCTGACCTCACTTTATTTATTTTTCTTAATGGGATATTTCAACAATGTGTTGTCCTTCTACCATGGTTCTCCCAAGGACATTTAGCTTGGCCAAGAAACTACAGGAATTATACCAAGAAACTTACACTTACCTTCTGCTTAATAAATGCTTCCTGATTGACTAAAACGGAAAATTGCACTAGATTAGTAGTTTCTATCCTTTTGGTAGGGCAGCTAGTTGAAACAGTAGAGTTAAGATCTAGTTCTAATATGATCTTGGATGCTTACTAGCTGTGTGACCCTGGGTAAGTCACTTAATCTCTGCTTCACTTTTTCTTGACTTAAAACAAGTATAGTAAAAGTACCTACTTTCTAGGGTTGTTGTGAAGACCAAATGAGACATTATCGGTAAAGGGTTTTCACTATGCCTTCCCTTTCCCCCTTCTTTTCCCCCTTCTGCTTCCAAAGGAAATTTGTAAGGAAAATTCCTGTGTAGGTATCAGTTAGACTAGTTGATTCTTTGGAGAAATATGGTAGACAAGTGCAGAATTAGAGGTAGAACAGCAAAATTCAAAAAAATTTTTTCCTACTTCAAACTGGTAGAGAACATCTTAGTTGCTTTGCAGTAGAGGATAATTAGGAACTTCTCATTGTTGCTTTTTTTATTAGATTAAGTTTGTACTTTAAATTTATTATTTAAATTCAATAGTAGATATTACTATTATATAGTATAAATATTACATAGGGAGGATTTTGGGGTTAATTCTCTCTCTTCACATATATGTCAGGAAAGAGTAAGATGTTTGGATACAGAATTTTTGGCAAGTTACCACCCTTATCTTCATTTATATATATGTATACATATACATATATATCGGAAAGAGTGGTGAATATGTATGTTATTTATGAACTCTGGCGAAAAATATGTTAAATCAACCTGAATTAAAAATAAAAATCTATTTGAAGCCATATTATTTCTCTACTACAAATTCCATATTAAACTAACCATAGATAGTTTAGTCTACAGCTTGTGGAATAAGTAAGAATGTGTATGTGTTGGTAGGAGGCAGAGAGGGAGTTAAATGGAATGTAGTCAGGGTTATGGAGGTCAGACTTTGCTTGAACATAATTTCTTGTGTTAAGAACTTTTAAATAATTAGAACAATCTAACATTTGAATACACTGTCGTGAGATAATAAGCTCATCATTTTAGGCTGCTGACCATCTCTCAAGAATTCCAGAAAGGAACTTGAACACTCTATACGAACTTGTTCTGTATAGCCTTCCCTTCCCCCCTTCTTTCTTTCCTCCCTCCCTCCTGCCTCTTATTTCCTTTTTTGGATAAAATGATTTAAAGGAAGCAGTGTTAGGATAGAAGGCAAGGAGATGGTCAAAGTGAATGGCTACTAAGTCATTTGGCCCGAAACTACAAATCTACCTGGTTTACCAGTTATTTTCCATCTGCTTTTTTCCCCTTTCTGGATGCCAACTCAATCTCGTTTGTAACTTGTATTTCCATATTTTAAAGTTCTATTAATTTACTAGCAAAGATACTTCTTTCTCAGAGGCAAATGCAACTGCTCTAGGGTTTTAGTAGATACTCACAGACAGTTACTGTGGCCTGAAAAATTCATCAATAAGAAGTCTTTGCAAATTAGCTAGGTTAGTCCTCTGAGGACAGGCACAGAGGCTATTATTGGATCTTTACTGCCTAGGAACTAGTACAGAATATTTCAGATGATTTATTTTGAATAGATTTGACAAAGATTGAATAAATCCATCTCAATGTAGTTTACTTGTTTAGTTACAAAGATATCTTTCCCCCTCTTTTTATCTTTTTTTTTTTCCCTTCCATATGCTGAGAATATCTTACCTCTCACTCCATAATAAACAAGTCACAGTGCTATTCTGACTCTCTCTTTTAAGGGAAATAAAGTAATCAGGTCAAGAACTGGAGACTGATTTCTACTGGATAAGAACTTTAGGGTCTACTTATATACTACAAATCTAAAATAGTGCTTGATTTTGCTAGGGCACTAAATTGCTTGCTCTAATTATCTGCTACATGGATTGATCCTTTTTGGGAGACAGAACCTGTCATTTCAATTTCACTTGGGAAAGATTAACAAGAGAAAATTTCCCCTTGGATACTGTCTCATGTGTTTTTTCCTCTCATCCCCCTTCTTTGTGGTATGGAATACAGCATGATACAGTGACTATTATAGACTCTGGAATTAGAAGCAGAAGATCTAAGATCTTGACTGCCATGTTCTTTCTTTGTGCCCTTTGGGCAAATCACTTAATTTCTGTAAGAATCAGTTTCCTTAGTGATTGGTTTGTAAATTACTAAGATAGTAACCTAATACCAGCTATCTCATTTTATATTCCTCTTGAAAGTTGTGAGTTTTATTTTAAGGGGAAATTTTTTTTTTGATAAAGGACCAATCCTTCTAACTTTTGTTCAACTCTCCTTCTTACAATTTCACATCCTAACCTATTTTCAATTGTAATCTTGAAATAATAACTTTTCTATTTTAATTAAGTGGATTCATTAATCTTTAGTATCAGATTTTCTGCTAATCTTTCATTCAAGTCAGAATAAGTATTCCTGAAAGAAAAATTATTTTTAAAAGCCCCCTAAAATCTTGGATAATTTGGAATTATGAATTAGACAATCACTAAAAAATTTCTGATTGAAGTGTCAGATTAGGTTTTTCAAAATGCTTTTAAAACTTGGTGATATGTAAAACATTGAAGTCAGTTAGCATTTGAGTAGTTTTGTTATTTAAAATCATGGCTGTTGGTCAACTTAATTAGACCAGAACTCAGCAGAAAAATTCCTTTTTGTTCATAGAACTGAGATAATATTATATGCGCTCCCTGTCACAGGGTTGTTTTGAGGATGAAATGAGACTATTCATGTAATGCACTATAAAATATGAATTATTTTCCCCTTTCATATGGATGCGGAGAGATAGCTGTGGTAGAAGTAGATAGTGAACTGGCCTCGAGTTAGGAAGACCTGGGCTCTGTTCTCACCTTCTAAACAAAATGACTCTTTTACTTTGGACCTTAACCTCTCAATGCCTCAGAAACCCTGTGATGCTCTAAGTTGCAGATCAGATGCTATCACCTGTGCAGGCAGAGTGAATTTCCTAGGCTCATTAATTCAGAGGTCTGAGATTGGAAAAAAAAGGTAGATGTAAGTTACCATTTTTCTCCTAGAATCTTATAAATATGGCATCTCACAATTTCCTTGATTTTTACTTGCGTGAGGAAGAAATATAGATTAAAAAAAAGCTAGAACTGGTTGCTTTCCCCTTGTAATTATAATCATTTTTTGTTTATCTTCATTCACTCTCTATGTAATGCAGCTAAGCAGAAAGGATCTTGCTTTCAAACCAGCTTTTCAAATATTATTCTAAAATAAATTCTCCATTTGGAAAATGTAACTCTAGCTCTTATTTAATTCTTGTCTGACCAAAAGAGAGAGGTATGTCAGTCAAAATAGAAACTGACCTTAACAGACCTAAACCATGTCTTTTTGAGAGGTTCAAAAATTTGGGCAACTTTCCCTATTCTTGTTTTAATTTCTTCATCTCTAGATGATGTAGCAGCCAGAATGCTCAAAGAAGGAAGTACTAAATATCTCATGAAAGAATTTGATTTCTAGCCCAGTTTTCAGGGATTTCAGATATACTGGAGTAGATTCAAGTGTGCAATTCAAAAAATAGATGCTTATCCTAACAACTCTGAAATGTTGTGAGATTTGGTTATCACTTCTAATAAGGAAAGGTAGGAAGGAAGGAAGAAATCTGACAAAAAAAATCAAGGCCTTCCAAATAGGACGCTCTTGGATGGGTTCTCTCTCTCTCTCTCTCTGTCTCTCTCTGTCTCTCTCTGTCTCTCTCTGTCTCTCTCTGTCTCTCTCTCTCTCTCTCTCTCTGTCTCTCTCTCTGTCTCTCTCTGTCTCTCTCTCTCTCTCTCTCTCTTTGTCTCTCTCTCTGTGTCTCTCTCTCTCTCTCTCTCTCTCTCTCTGTCTCTCTCTCTGTCTCTCTCTCTGTCTCTCTCTCTCTGTCTCTTTGTCTCTGTCTCTGTCTCTCTCCCTTCTCTTAGTCTGCCTCTTTTTCTCTATCTGTCTCAATCTGTCTGTCTTTTCATTAATGTCACTGGTTGGGGGTGTGTGGAAAGAGACCAGTAATTCTGACACAACACCCAATAAAGGCAAAGTCTAACTTAGCTGACTTTAATTTCTCCAAAATATTGCACAGTATTCTGAGATTTCATTATATTTTTGCCAAATAGATGATATTTAATTTAAAAACCTTGATATTCTAATGGATTTGATCATCTTCAGGCTCTTGTTGACTATTAGTCCTCAGGATAAAGTGAGGTATTAGCATAAGGTACCAGTGTTATAATACTTTGGTTATCCAAGTAAAACTTTATAAGGAGACTCTTCTACAACCCACCAACTTTGGAAAAACCTCTTGCCACTTTTCTTGTGGGATTTTCTGAGCAATCCAGGGTATCACTAAAATAGCATAAGGCAAGAACCACAGAGATAGAATTAAAGATATGGGGAATCTCAGGAGTCCTCTGGTCCAACTCCCTTATTTTAGAGAAACTAAGGTCCAAAGAAATGAATTGTTCACAGCTTTATGCCTCAGAGCCCAACCCAATTGCATTGCTTTTATTTTTCATAGAACTTACTTTTTTTAAACTCACTTTCTGTCCTACTAACAATTCTGAGACAAAAGTGGCAAGGGCTAGGCAATCAGGGTTAAGCGATTTGCCTAGATTCACAAAGGTAGGAAGAAAATTTGAACCCAGGTCTTCCTGATTCTTAGCCTGGTACTCTATTCACTGAGCCACATAACTGCTCTATATGTCATAGAATTTAGAGCTGAAGGAACTTAGAAATCATCTGGTCCTTTGGAGGAAACTGAGGACCACAGAGATTAAGCGATTATCAGTAGCTCGGTAGGGGTTCAAACCCATGGCCTCTGACTCTGACTCAAGTCTTTTTCCGCTCCACCACAGCTGCCCAAAGAAAGAGCCAAAAAAACATTGCAGCAAAGGGTCACCTCAAGGTTGAGGAAACAGGAAGACATTTTTATTGTATGAAGACAAAAAAGACAGGAGAAAAAGAAAATAGTCTTTTAAATGGGTGGTTAGCTTCACACGGATATGCTTCGACCCTTATGTTTAGTGCATTGGAGCAGAGCAACAATGAAAATGAGAAGAGCTAATGTCTCTCTCTCCTTCCTCAAATGAGCTAATTTAATTGATTAGTTCCTTTAAGTCTTTGGTGTTTTCCTCATCCAATCTGAAACAACTTTGCTGAGGTTTGGAATTTCTTCCCCAAGCTTCATTTTTCCAACATCATTTAAAATAGAATCGTATACTCCAACTGGATGTTATTTCTATGCCCAGATGTAAGTGAAAGCTTTCTAGTGTTATTTATTGTTTCTGCTTTTTATTAAACCTACTATGCTTCTCAAATAAGTGAAGACACATTATTTAGATGAGTTGGGCAACTGGACAAGAGGTTCCTTGGCTAGCTTTGTCTCTATCTCTCTGGGCATTAATGGAACAAATGATGTTTTCACATCTTAAGATAAGCTCCTAGACTGGAAAATCTCTCTAAAAGCTTTTGCCAGAAGAGAGACCAATTTCAATAGAACATTTTATAAATCATCTTTGCCCTACCATTTACTTTGGGGACTTAGGTAGCATTTAACTCTAACATAATTTTGGTCATTCTGAGATATTTTCAATAACTAAAATTGTGTATCTAAAGTCTTATCTAGGGAGAATCTTCTGAGTACTGAACATTTTATTTGTCATAGAATGGGAATTACTCATTAATTCTCTCTAGATTTTGTTATTCATGTAATAATTGAGTATGCTAGACTTTAGTAATAAAGGTTCTGGCAGAGGAAACCCTCTCAGTAGTATTACATTTGAAACCAATGGCCATATTTTAGTGGTAATAATAATATCTTTATTTCTATAGTACTCTGAACTTAACCATTTTTGCCTTTAGAATTTCCTTTTTCTTCTCAAATTGTTGCTGGGACTAAGAGTTGGGATTATTACAAAGTCAGTAGGGCATGTCATTGTTATGGACCATTTTATTGAGGAGAAATCTGAGATTTAGAGGGAGCTCTAAAGTCACATAAATTGGTAGTTGCATTGAATTAGAACCCAGAAATTGTGACATTTAGTTCGATGCTCTTTTTCCTACTTCCTCCTCATTTATCAAAGTATATGTCACATTTATCTAATTCTAATTTATCTAATTAAAGATTAGAGATATTGTTCCCCTCAGACTTTGGTGAAGTAGTTAGAGCACATATAATTATTTCCAGTTTACAGATGAGGAAACGGAATCTCAGAGCTATTCACGCATTTTAAAGGGAACCTAGGATCTTTTTTAGGTATATCTGTTAGAGATGAAGTCAATTTACTGAATTCCTATTAGAGGTAGCACTAGCCATTGACAGATGGATGGCTAACATTTGCTAAAAGGAATAGATTTACAAAAGCATTCACTAATACTCAGTTAATTGTCCTACTTGTTGGGTTCATTAAGAGGTTCTGAACTTATCAAATAAAACCTTTGAATTTTAACAAATTTTATAAAATGTTTACAATTTAAAACAAGAAAAGAAAATCCTAAAATCAGAGATATTACTGTTCAAGGCTACAGGCCTTAAAGCAGAAAAGGAAGAAATGGCCTCAGGAAAAGAAATGTACACAAAACTATAATTAACATATAAGTAATAATCATTATGCAGGAACTGCTTACTTAAACTTCTAAACAGAAGCATGGACAGAAAAGCAATTAATGTTTTTCTTAATTATGATTTTTGGGAGATGGACTTTAGTTAATTATTTCCTTCCCATGTTCGCTACCCCACTTCTGCCTGAAGCTATGTTCTTCACAAACATGTCTACATGAAGCTGTGCACTGTTTATAATAGTGATTTGAAAGTCTAGTTCATACAGAATTGAAAGCTAGTGAACCTAGATTCTGATAAGATGCTATTTATACTTTGTGCTATTTTTTTAAACACTCAGACCCAAATGGGTTCCTAAATTTTGAATGCTTGGGGCAGAGGTTTGCTCTCTTCTGAATGTAGCTCTGGAGAGGTCAGTGGGAGCCATGTGCCTCTGTAGGGAAGAATTTGGCATTTCTGTCTAGGATATTTTTAAACTCTAAAAATGAAAAAAGAAAGTATGGTAGCTTTTACTTTTTATATAGCCATTGTTTGGTTTATTAAGGAATGGTTCCTAATTCTAGCATATTCTCTAGAATTCAGGTATTTAATGGATCATGGTATTTTAAGAAACAGAGAATACATTTCTTTCTTGGAAATTCCCATGTGGATAGGTTTATAGAAATCTGAAAAATTGAACAGGATGCTTAAACTCTTTTTTAACTTTTATTTGTTTAAAATCTGTGTCCTACATATCATTTTTTTAAGCAAACATACACACACACACACACATACGCTAAAATTGAAAGGCAAAACAAAATAAAGGAAAACCTAATTTGATTATAATCAGAACCTGCCAGGAATACTGTATAGTCAATTTTACCAGCTCTCTTAGAAAAGATGGTAATTATTTACACTACATCAACTTGGGTCAATCAGTCAATTAAGAAACATTTATTAAGTCCTTACTCTGTGCATGACTAAGCACTGAGGATGCAAAGTAATCTTTGGCTCAAAAGACCTGATTGGATGAGACTCTCTTCATTGATGCAGACTGATTACTGAGACACTTCTCAGATTGAGGAAGAGGAGGGCAAAAGTAGACGAGAAAAGTATTCTTGATTAAGTTGGACTTTCAGCTTCAAAAGAAATTTGGTTTCTTCCAACCTCTCTTTAGCCCTTCTGAGAAGAAGCTAATGTGTAGAAGAGCTGGCAATCTCTCACACATCCCTATTCTGAGCTTGTTATAATAGAGATTTTGGGCAATTTCCCCTTGGGTGAGCTTTGGGACTCTCACACTTGGTTGAACTGATATTTTGCTTTCAACGGGAGAACTTCACTCTGTATATGTCTATGTTCTCTTATGTATGCCTTTTTCTGATTTCTGTTTTTTGGGCTTGAATTATTTGCCATTTACTATGGATATTCACTGTAGAACTGGCATTGGATGGGAAGAGAGTCAAACCTTGGATATATAGCTTGGGTCTGACTTTTCTATTAAGGAATAGTGATCTGGAGTGCAGCTCAAATCTAAAATTACTTCTCCATGATGAACAATGTTTAAGGAAGCAGATATAATTTTAGCCTAGGACTCCTTCTCACTGAGGAGAGCAGAGGGGCCAGCCTCTGACCCCAACCTCCTGCTGCTTCCTTTCCTGAAAATAATTAAAGTCTCCTTTGGAGAAGGTCTATTCTTGCTGCACTATGAACCACATCTAGGCAGACCACCTGAGCCAAACTAAATAGTACCCACACACCACAATCTATACAAAAGAAAGGCAAAAAAAGTCCCTTTTCTCAAGAAGCTCATGTTCAAATGAGGGAGGCATTATGTAAATATCTAGTTTCCCACAAAATATATACAGAGTATATGAAGGTAATCTGAAAGGAAAAGGAATTAGCAGCTGGGAGCAGAGAAGCCAGAAAGACTTTCTGCTGAAGATAAGATCTGAGCGTATCTAGAAAGAATCCAGGGAAACTAAGAGTCGGGTGTAAGGGAGCAGACAGAGCCTTCCAGATATGGGAGGCAGTGGGTGTAAGAGCACATTGACTGGATATGTCATATAGTGTTTGAAATATTGCAAGCTATTTCAGTTAACTGAATATGAAAATCTTAGAGTTGAAAGAAATCGCAGAGAACATCTAGACCAGTGTGTATCTGATCAAGAATCCTCTCTGCAGTACACTAGACAAATAGTTGTCTAGCTTTTGCTTTAAGACTTTCAATGAAAGAGAATCCATGAGGCAGCTAATGGCTCAGTGGATCAAGAGCCAGCTTTGGAAATGGAAGGTCCTGGGTTCAAATTTGACATCAGATACTTCATAGCTTTGTAACCCTGGGCAAGTCAATTAACCCTAATTGCTTAGCCCATATCGCTCTTTGGAACTGATGCTTAGTTTTGATTTTAAGACAGAAGATAAAGATTTCTAGAATAAAAAAAAGAGAGAATTCACTACAATAGTTCCCAAATTAGCCTGTCCACTTTTGGTCAGCTTTCATTGTTAGGACATTTGTTATTGCACTATGTCTAAATCTCTTTCTTTAACTTTTACACATTGCTCTTAGCTCTGCCTTCTTGGGCCAAATGGAACAAATTTAGATCCTTTTTTTTACTTGATAGTCTTTCAAAGAACAGAAGCAAATTAGTTCAGTGGAAACAAGGCTGGGTTTAGAATGAGAAGGACCTAAATTCCAGATCTTCTGTTTGTTCTCTGTGTAACCTGAGACAAATGATTTAATATCTCTAGCTGAATTTTCCTTATCTGCAAAAGGAGATGATTTGGATGAAATTAATTCTAAGTCACCTTCCAGTTCCAAATCTATGCTAAAAAATCTTGGTATACTCTATCTACAATATTCTTTTAATCTACAAATCCAGTAACTATCCAAAAAGGAAGTAAAGTTAGACTAGCTTGAGTTGTTCTTAATGGAGTTGTACTGGTTCTTGTTAATTTTGCTTCTATTTCTAGATTTTTGGGGCCCAACTCCTTTTAGATACACTCTAGAAATTTCCCAGGAATGAGAGTCATTAGTTTATACTTCGAAGACACAATTCTCTTCCAGTTTTTGAAAACTGGGACAATATATGCTCTTCTTTTGACCTATACTGTGCTGACATTTTCTTTGGTGCATATATTGAATTAATGTAGAATATTTTTTTGGTCCATTTCCAGGGTCACTATTAAGATGGTAGTGCTTTCAATGAAATAGAAATTGGGGAAATGAGATTTTTGTGGAAAAATGATGATTCGTTTTTGGTTATGCTATATTTGAGGTGCCTTAGGGATATCTGGGTGGGTAATTAGATCAATGAGATTGAATCGAACTTTAAAAAAATCATCCTGTTTGACTTACATAATATTCACATAGGATGAGAGAAAGTATTGAATATGAGTAAGAATATGATCTTAGAATCAAATTTGGATTTGAATCCTCGCTCTGCCAATGGCTAGTTGTTTGAAATGAGTTATGTCATTTAACTTTGGATGTGTGTGGACATGTAACTTTTCTAAGTCTCACTTTTCTTAGCTATAATGGGGAGGATTAGTAATAAGGTCATTTTCCTGGGCTCCTGAGAGCAATTTACTCTCATCTCAAAAGAAGATTATGTGCTTTATGTTAATTTCCCTTTTAAATCTCTCAACCAAATTTCACTGCTTCAGAAGAATCAACATTGGAAATATCAGGGTCACTGTGTAGACTTCTGAGCTTGTTTGTTACCAAAAAAGAGGACAAGTGCCCCCGTATTACAAAGAGAAAAGCCTTATCAATTTTTTCCAGATGATTTCATCAGTTCCCTAGAGATATCTGATGGTGTTCCAAATATTCAACTTGAGAATTCACAGCTCATTAGAAAACTTGGGAATGAAGATGAATATCTAGAAGATAATTTTTAGGATGCATTTCTCTCTCCATTCTACTTGGTAATGAAAATGTAGATTAAATGGTTATATAATGGAATGTTCTTTCACAAAGCATTAGATATGAGCCCTATCATTAAAGAATTTATAATAAATTTTAGAGACAAAAGGAGAAATATTAAATAATTAGCCTTTTACATGTATATACATCAACAAATCTTTCGTAGGCAGAAATCATCCTATAGTGCTAAAGAATAGATTCTCCTAAAGTCCTTCTTTGATTCCTTTTTGTAGTTTGGTAGTGACTCTGGGTTCTTGAAACTATGGTACTGAGATCATAAGCTCAGGCAGGTTCCTGAAAATGGAAATAACATTGATCAAATATAGAGGGCCATTATCAAGTTAGCTTCAGAATGAGGAAGTTTTTGACTAGCAGTTCATCATCTACTAAAAAGCATACATGTTTGGGGATATATATTGGTGGAAGAAACAACCATAGTGACTAAATCACAAATCTCTGAAAAATTGAAGTCAGGTACAAAAAAGGCTCATAATCATGCCCTTTTTTAAACCCTTACTTTTTAATCTTAGAATTGATACTAAATATCAGTTCCAAGACAGAAGAATGGTAAGGTCTAGGCAATTGGGGGTAAGTGACTTGCCCAACGTCACCCAGCTAGGAAGTATCTGAGGCCAGATTTACCCACATCCTCCCAAATCCTGGCCTAGGACTTTTGCCACTGAGCCACCTGCTACTGCCATAATCATATCTTTATTTTAGAGATAAACTAATAGCTTTGAGCAAAGAGGGAGTGACATTTTATATAGGAAAGAGTTAATGATCACTGAACATCAATCAAGACAAATATCCCTCAAAGATCACCTGCTTAATTAATCCTAATCTCTGATCATATTGTAAAAAAATAAAAACTATAGGCATTTAATTTTTGTAGGGTTATTTTTTATTAAGTAGAAAGAAAGGTGTTCTTTCTCTCATGGAGGAGAGACAAAAGCCTGAGCTCTAGCAGCCTCCTTCAGCTGAAGCCCCTGACAAAAAATGCCTTGACTGGAAGCCTCTCCTCTGAGAGGCAGATTTACCCAGAAATCCACATCCTACCTACGTCAGCAGGAGAGTAGGGTGCTTGGAAATGTAGTCCTGGGACACAAAATTCTGCTTACACAATATATTTGTATGAGGATAAGCCTAAATCCTAATATATAATAAGTAGCTGTTGTCTAAAGAGTAGGACCATGAGAACATAGAGATGTAGGTAGTCTGGGGACATCAAAGATTGAAAAGCCATTTTTTCAGAGACATCATGAAATCTAGCTTGGTCTGGTATTCCTCATTCTGTCTCCAAATAACAGAAGTGATGATAGAATTATACAACTTCAAGAGTTAGCCTGGGCTGAAAGGGTCATATAGCAAAGGAAACTTAAATAGGGATCCTCTCTGAAATAATCCTCAAACATTACCACTCAGCTTTTGATGGAAAAATTCTCCTAAAGTCTTCTTTATTTCAAGATAAATTTGCCAGAGTCCTTCAAATAATCTTTATATGGCATCATCTCTAATGGTGCCTGCCATTTTGATATCTAGGGCCTGGCCCATAGTGGTACTTAATGAATGTTTATGTCTGACTAATTGAGATCTGAGGACTTAAACTGGATGAATATATTCAAAACTGCCATGGTACTTGGGAGCCAACAAAGACCTTTGCCCATGCAAGGGCATGACATAAAATTTGAAAGGATCATTTCCTGTGTTTCTGGTGATACTTTAATAGTGTTGACATTGTCACCTACTGTCATGCAGAGGTTAAGTAGGTGATGGAGGTAACATTCTTGTAGTGGAAAGACAACAGGATTTGTAACCTGAGGACCCATATTCAAGTTCTAGATTTTCTGCTTACTGTGTGTCCTTGGAAAAGTTCAGTAAAACCTTGTTGTCAATTCATGCTTTTGTTTGGCTTTCAAAATACAAGCACTCATCATCAGAAGGGCCTTAAATGTGATGAATAGGTTTTCCAAAAATTTATTTGTGGGGCATTGAAGGATGTAATTGTGAAAGGGACATTAATAATGAAAGGATTTTGGCAGAGACGGAGTCTAAGACTTTGATAATTACTGTTCAGTGAAACCAGTTAAGATGACTAGTCCATCAATTAAGAGGAAGTAATCTTCCAGATATTGCATTTCTCCCACTGTATTTTCCCACTACAGGAAGAGTGCTTATTTTAAGAAGCAATCTTGTCAATATGTTGGAAGTCTGACTGGTCTACTTTTAATCACGAAACAGAAGTTAGTATTGAGGAAGTGATTTCTATGATGACAAGGAAAAATGACAGGGTATTATGAATTCTTAATTTGTAGTGTAATTGATTGTAAATTGTTTCCACATTTTTGAATAGGAGATGATAGACCAGAACTTCAATCAAAGAATCAATCTATTCCTTGATTTGCTGGGTGTATATATAAATAAGTATATATCTTTTAAATAAAAACTTAAAAGTGAATGATTTTACTTAGAATCACAAATGATGTTCACTTGCATGAACATCATTATACTACATTTCAATGGTTCCTATATCTATGTCTAAAAAAAGTCTATTCTCAGATGCATACTGAAGTGATGAAAAAAGTCTGGGACTAAATATTTGATGGGATAAATTTCCCTTTGTAATGTGTAGAAATGTTTTCCTTACCCAAGTAGTTTACCAGGCAAAATCCAATGGTCTATTCCAATTTGATTGGTTTATTAAAAATATAATAATGACTTCTTGTAGTGTAACTGAGACTTGTAGGAGATAAAATACAGCAGTGGAAGTGATTATTTTATTCAAAAGTAACAGATAGGTAAAATGGAATAGTATTGTACATCAAGAAACTTCGTTCTTGTGTGGAAATCCATGGATTTGTGAGGGAAAACAAGGTGGAGAACATTTAGGTGAAAATCAGTGAAAGGAGAAATGGAAGCAAAATTACTGTGGGTATATATTAAAATATTTCCAAGAAAGGAGGAGGAGTTGTGTGATGAATTCTGGCAATAGATCACAATGCTGCTATGGAGCAGCCCTGGAGTAGGAATGGAGTCATTCACTTAGCTTGTAGTTTTCTGGATGTCTCTCTTAAAGGAAGAGAAGACAAGAAATTATTGAATTGTTTTGCTTACAATTTCATCTTTTAAAAGGTAAAGGTGAAAGGTAAAAGGATCACTGGGTCTTTCTATCTGATTTGTAGCTAAAACCCTGCTATGTGTATTTTCTCCCCTTACTGGAATGTGAGCTTCTTGGGACCAGGCATTGTCTGGTTTCTTATTTGTATACTCAGAACTTAGTACAGTGCTTTGTACCTTGTAAACATACAACTCCCAGGAAGAATGATTCAATGACTTAGGATCCTGTAGGGAATGTCAGATTGGGATGGATGAAATGTTTTCAAGAATTAAGTTCTGATTACAAAACCAAACATGATTCTAAAGAGAAAGAAAAAGGGAAGCTGTCTAAAAAGACAAATATGGTATCAGCCATCTAAGATTTTTTAAGAGAAATATAGAGAAGAATGAAAGGAGCAATGAATAACTAAAGATGAATACAAAAGAGTATGTTTCATAGCCTTTTTTTGGCATGAGCATTTGTTCCAGCTATTATTTTATTTTTTAAAACATTTATTAATATTTATGTTTTAGAAAAGTTAACATGGTTACATAATTCATGCTCTTACTTTCCCCTTCACCACCTGAGCTCCCCACCTGATGGCTGATGTGTATTTCCACTGGTTTTAACATGTGTCTGTTTCATAACCTTTTAAGACCACTGTAATGTGAAGGATGCTGACAAAATGAGATGATGTTTGCTAAGACAAAGGAAAAGAATAAAAAAACAATACTAGGTACAAGAAATAGTTCAAAGAACCAATTAAGTAATCAACAACAATTTTTAAGAGCCTAGTATTGTCAGAAATTCTGCCAGGAGTTGAGAGTATAAAGATAAAAATTTTATGGTTCTTGCCACCAAAGAGATTACATTCTTTTGAAAGAGATAACATGAACACATATAAATATGTACATGATATATCAGAAGGTAAATTCATAAATTAGGAATATGTGTGCCTAAATAAGGTATTTAGTAATTTCAATGAAGGAACTGTTAGGGAGGAACAGTCAGGGGCTTCTATCAGAGATAGCATTTGTCCTGAACTTTGGAGGAAGTTTTGGATTCTAAGAATGAAGTAAGTAAGAAGTGCATTCTAGTTTTGGGAGGTAGCATGCGAAAAGGCATGGAGATGAGGGATGGAGTGTTGCATGAGAGGAGCAGCAAGAATGTCAATTTTGTCTAGACTGTAGATAGCAAGAAGCAATGTATAAAATTCTAGACAATATAAAACAAGTCTTGAAAGCTAAGTTGGAGTCAAGATATGAAGGGCTTTAAATTCCAAATATCGTAATTTGGCTTTGACTTTAGAGATAATAGGATGCCACTGTAGTTTATTGAGCGGGGTAGTTACATAGGAATTCCCATGATTTAGGCATTTTGGCACCTGGAATATGGACTGGAGAAGGGAAAGAGTAGAGAAGAAAGACCTAACAGAAGGCTGTTGTCCAGAAAAGAAGAGACAAGAACCTGAAATAGGGTGATGCCTGTTAAGAGTAGAGAGAAAGGAACAGGTGTGAGATATTGAGGATGGAGAGCCTATAAGACTTTACAACCTGATGGGGATATAAGTGGTTTGGGGTTAGGAGTCAAGGATGACTCCTCTGCTGTATACTTCAGGGAAATTTGCATTCCTGCCCTACACTATTGAAATGTTTCCTAACATTTGGAGTTCCATGCCCAGTTCTAAGTAGTGTATCACATTTTGTAAAAAAAGTAGCAAATTGGAGTTTTGCAGAAGACAGTGATTAGTGGCGGTAGGACGATGAGGAATAATGTAATCTGAGATTTAGTTGAAGAAACTGAATATGTTTAGCCTGGAGAAGGAAGACATGCAGGAAATGCTTCAGGTATTTAGAGGCCATCAAGTGAAAGAGGGATTAGGGTTGTTTTGATTATCCCCAGATGGAGGAGCAAAGAGTAGAAGTTCCATAGAGACAGATTTAGATGATGCAAAGAAAAGCTTCTAAAAATTTAGAGCTGCCCCAAAGTGGAATTTTTCTGGCTCAGAGATAATATATTTCCCATCTCTGGAAGTCTTTAAGCAGAATCTACATCACTTGTTGGTGTTATTACATAGGGAATTCCTATTCAGGTACAGGTTGGACAAGATAAGCACTAGGGACCCTCTCGATTCTGACATTCTGTGAATCTATGATTCTAATATCCTCTATCCTTTCAATAATCGTAATGTAGGTGGAGAGTGATTTTGTGCCTCTTGGCATTGAAGTGAATTAGCCAAAAGTAACTGCTTCTTCTGTAACTATATTAGTTTTCTCTTTTGTCCTTGGGTAATACGAATAGGAATAAGATAGTGTGCTAGGTTCAAAGGACTTATTTTCAGACACTCAAGACATCTAACCCATCTATCTCCTGGATTTAATAATAATTTTTGTGTGTGTATTAAGTCTGTTAGCACACCAGAAATATGGAAGATAACCCTATCATAAAACATACATCTTAGGAAAAATATCCATTAATAAAGGATATTTGTTTTTAGATAGTAAATTTGAGAATGCCAAAGACACAGGCATAACAGGTTTGTTCTAGGTACATCTAGGAGGAAGGATGTGCCTTGTTTTGGACCTGGGTGCCTACTGTCACATCAACCAATTATGTTATGAAAATGCTCAAGCATTTTGAGAGATATTACAGTTCAACAATGGTTTCTCAGCTTTCCCTTTATGTACGATGGCCCTGCTGTGATATTTTCTGGTGATGCTTCATCAGTTTCCCATTTTTCAGGAATTCCAGGGAAATGATAGACAAGAAGATAAGGTATTTTCTGTAGCCTCCAATCCCCAATGGATCTATGGTCATCACTATTGGTTGAAGGGCTGAAGAAAGGATAGAAGGAAAGTGGAATGGGGGACAAATGATCCCATGGCTGACTTTGTAAATTTATTATTCATCGTATAAAAGTGGAGGAGGGGAATTATTTCCATGCCATTGGCTAGTTTCTATAAGATGTTTCTTATCTGTATAATGTCAGAGCAGTGGGAAGGAAACATCGACATAAAACAAAGATGCCATTGTTTGCCCATGACCTGAATTTTCTAACTCTCTTAGGCCAGTCTCAGAACTTTCAAGCAAATTAATTATGTACAAGCAGTAAACATGCAAACATCCACCTACTAGCATTTGTTGAGTGCCCTATATATTTGTATGTCTTGGATGATGAATTGGCAGGCCCTGCTAGGAGGAAGAATGAACAATGTTTTCTCTACAAACAGAATAGTAGGCAAATATTGGCTAGAATATGAAGAAAGCCCTAATTTACAATATCTCAATATTTGACTGATGTTCACAGTGAAGTATAACAATCCTCGGAAGGTCTAAGTAATATAGCCCTTCAATTATTTAATTTATATAATTTAATTATTCACCAAACATAAGAATAAACAAATATTTTGTGCATAAAGGCACATGAGCACGCCATTTATTCATCCATTAAATAAATATTTATGCTAGCATATTGCTGAAAATGACAAGATTCAAAGATACTGTTCTACACATTTGCCCAGTCCTTTATTTTTTATATAAAGAAAGCTTTATTGTATTTAAAATGTTTTTAAAACCATGCTTAACTCTTGTGCTGTACAAAAGTAGACAGTGGCCCCATTTTCTTTCTTTTCTTTTTTTAAACATTTATTAGTATTTATTTTATAGAAAAGTTAACATGGTTACATAATTCATGCTCTTACTTTCCCCTTCACCCCCCGAGCTCCCCCCTCACCATGGCTGATGCATATTTCCACTGGTTTTAACATGTGTCATTGATCAAGACCCATTTCCAAATTGTTGATAGTTGCATTGGTGTGGTAGTTTCGAGTCTACATCCCCAACCATATCTGCCTCAACCTATGTGTTCAAGCAGTTGTTTTTCTTCTGTTTCCACTCCTGTAGTTCTTCCTCTGAATGTGGGTAGCGTTCTTGCCCAGTCCTTTATAAATGATATTGATTTCTCTCCTATCAGGTAGAGACATACAACTGAAGCATACACAACAACTATTTCAGATAATATTTTAAGTTGTTATTAAATTTTTCATTTTTTTATTGTAACTGGAAAAATGTTCAATTAGCTTCATTTTTTTTAGATCCTAGTTTTTTTTTTCAGTATGGATAATTCCATTCTTCATACTGCAATTACATAGGCTTTTCTCTTCTAAAGAGGAAAAATCCTCCTTAATAGAAATGATTTGCCCCAGTCCTTCTACTGCCCTGAGAAATATACATTCATCAACATCCCACGCTTCCCCCAGCACATATGGAAAAGTGTATCTTAAATTAATTCCACAAATGTTTTTAGAAGAAAAGGTATTTTCAACTGTCATAGCAAGATCTTCTGTGTGACAGGAGACTTGGAACAAGGACGGAGTATGGCTCAACTATTGTTAAAGGTTAATGTTTCTATCATTACATTCCTTTTACTAGTTCCCATAACCAGCCAGCAGTGATAGATAAAAATATGAGCTATTTCTTTGTGTTGGCAAAACTGCAATTCAAAAAAGACATAGTTTCCTAAGTTATTTTTAAACTATACTGTTTATAGTGTTCTGAGTTTGGCTAGCTGAAAAAAAAACCCACCTTTAAAAAAAAGAAAATTGTTTAAGTCCTTGGTTAAATAAATATAGTGTAGTATTCTACTACTAAGGATCAAGGTTTTTCTATAAAGCCTTTGGACCTCAAGGATTGAGAAATCTTTTGGGAATATATCTATATCAATATTTTTAAAAGGGTACATATATTGTTATTTTTATTTTTTCTTAAACTTTAATATATTTTAAAACATTATCTGAGAGCTTCATTTATCTTTTACGCAACAGAAGGAAACAAATGAGCATTTATTAGGCACTTCATATGTGCCAGGCCTTGTAAGTACTTTACAAATATTATTTTATTTAATTCTCATAATGACCTGGTGAGATAGGAGCAATTATCATCTCTATTTTACAGTTGAGGAAACTGAAGTAAATAGAGATTAAGTCACTCACTCAGGGTCACACAGCTAGTAAGTGTCTGAAGCTTGATTTGAACCCAGGCTCTTCTGACTTCAAGTCCAATGTTCTATCCATTATGAAGCCTGGCTGCCTTTAATAGCTTTGGATTTCAATCTTGAATAATTCAATATATTTTACAGTTGTCCTGCTGCTTGGTAAACAATCAGGCAATTATTATTGATCCCTTTGGGAGCCAGTTGAAATAAAAATCAACTGTTGTTTTTCTCTTTTCCCTTTGCTCTTCTAATCCCTTCACTTCCACTATCTTTTCTCTATGGTCACCTTTTTCTCTCATAGCTCACCTGAAGGATGAGAGAGAGAGAGCTAAATGAGTCCACAAATGCATGATGAACACACTTTTTGACTCATAGCTTAAGCATGAGTTTTGAAAGATTTTTCATTGTTCATAGAGGAAACTTCTGAGAGACTTTACTTTGGGTATATGGCTAGTTTAGATTCCTTTTGATTTTACATAAAAGTTATTTCCAGAGATTATGCTAACTACCCAATATCCTTACAAAGAAAAATAGTTAAATGAAAATAACTGACACAATGACTATGTCTAACAGCATAGGCAACATTTAGTACCCATAATCCTTCGCTTTCTACCAAAAGGATGAAGGCAGGTTTCTTTATTTAATTCCAAGGAGGCAAGATTGGTTATTACACTAACTCAGAATTTTAGTTTTCTTTTCATTTAAATAATTATAGAATGTGGCTCATGTTAGTTGCTTCAGAAAATTTTCTATACAGGCATTTCTTTATCCAGAATATGAAAAGACAGTTTTTGGATGAAGAAATCAAAGCTCTGTGTAACTATGTAAAAAAGGCCCTAATTCATTATTGATTAGAGAAATTCAGATCAAAATATCTCTGAGATATCATCTCATTCCTATCAGATTGACTAAAATCATAAAAGGGTAAACAGATAAATATTGGAGGAGATATAGAAAAATAGAGATGCTAATACACTGTTGGTGAACTGTGAACTCATCCAACCATTCTGGAGAGTAATCTGGAATTACTCTCAAAGAGTTATAAAACTGTGTATACCTTTTGACCCAGTAATAGCACTATGAGGTTTATTTCCTAAAGTGAGCAATGAAAAAAGAAAAAAAGCTATAGGTTCTAAAATATTTGTTGCAGCTCTTTTTGTGTCGGCAAAGAACTAGAAATTGAAGGGATGTCCATCAAATGGGGAATGGGTGAATGAGTTGTGGTACATATTTGTAATGGAATACTATTGTGCCATAAGAAATGACAAATAAGATGATCACAAAAAAGACCTGGAAAGACTTCTGTGAAATGATACAAAGTGAAATGAGCAGGACCAGAAGAATATTGTACAAAGAAAAAACAATAATGTATGAAGATCAACTGTGACTGATTTAATTGCAATCAACAAGACAAGGATCCAGGACTCAAGGATAAGGGACTCATGATGAAAAAGGACATCCACTACCATAGAAGGAACTGATGGAGTCTGCACACAGATTGAAAAATAACATTCTTCACTTTATTTCTTCCATGAATTTTTCTCTAGTGTAAACAACACAACATGATGAACATGAAAATATGTATTATAATATGCGTACAAGCTACATAATATTGCCTGCCTTCTTGGGGATGATGAGGGAGGGAAAGGAGGTATAGGGTTCCAGATATAAATGAATCATGAAAATTTTAAAGATGTATTCAAAAGCTGACTCTAAAGAGCAAAGTGTTCATGGAGAGACTTATGGATATATTTTGAATATTTCACATGATTGACTTCTGGATCCTTGAATTGAATTGGGGCTCAGATTTTGTGTAACTCAAACTTCTCCCCATGTCTGAAGTCTGGAAGGCTGGCATGCAATTTCTATAGCTTCTTTGTAATGGTGAAAACACATACTCTGCATTTGAATGAGATGGTGCCAGGGCTGTAGAGGAAGTAGGACTTCCAAATGAGCTCCTGGTCTGGGCACCGTCTATGCCATTGTGTTGGGATCCTTTCTTTGGTCTTGTTGTTGATTGCCAATATGATGCTAATAGTTCTATCACAGCACCTGTTTGATTGACAATACCATATCTCCCATTTCTTGAAACTTCAATAAAATTCAGTCCACCTGTCTGACTCCAGACTCTCTCACCATCAGAGGAGGAGCTGGCAGGCTGGACGAGATGTTGAAGAATCCTGAGTCTCTTTGCTTGTTTTCTCTACTCATGTCCTTTCTCCCTTAATCTTTAACCCTTCCATTTGTATTCCCTGAGTCTCCTGCTTCCCTTTCAGGTGCTCGACCTATGCGAGAAGATCTTGTAGCAGCAGGCTGCTACAGAAGGAAGGGGAAAAAAAGGATGAGACATAGATATCTGAACATAGCTACTGTGAAAATGTGTTCCTCTTGGATAAGCATATTATGATTTATTATACATTTATAATAAATAATATATGTAATATTATTATGTTACATATTTTGTTACATGTAAAAACATAAAAATAAATGGAACTCAAAAAATGGATTTCAAATGAGATGAATGTCATTTATAGTCCCCTACTGCATTTGCAACATCAAGTTATATCCATTAATCACAAGAATTTATTAAGTGCCAACCATGTGCCAGACACTTTGCTAGGAACTAAGGATTCAGATAGAGTCAACTAAATTTGTTAGACCCTCTGAAAAAGATATGCACTTTGTCCCTTTTTATGGGACTGAGATAGGGAGTTATTTGCACCTGGCCTCATAAAAATGAGTTCTCCTCACAGATAGAGATCTGAAAGGGAGAGGGTGAAGTTCCTAAAAGAAATAAATTTGATTAATTGGATTTATTTGGCTTCCCCATAGTTTCCAAGGCCTGCCACACCCCGTGCCTTGCTGGTCTTGGAGAAATTAGATATTGCCTTCTGGCAGGCCAAATGGCTTTATTTATGGATCTCTCTCCCATCACACAACTATACTAGGTGGGTTGACGAATGGTGAAATTTGAGCAGGAGCTTAGGACAGTTGTAGTTTTGGCAGATTTTGCTGCCAGAGTGTATAGATGCTATAGAAATGGAGGGAGGAATTACAGAGCATGCCTCCCTGCTAGGTGCTTAGAGGAGGATGATACCAAATCTGGGAGTCTGGGTCCTGAGCATGGGATTGATTGGAAAGTCATTGATGGGGATACTTGTAAAACTGCACTGGGATATCAAGCATCAGTGAACTAGAGTTCCTTCAGTCCACCCAAGCCTGAGGTATCTTCTGAAACCTCTACCCCATTTGGATCATTTAGGGGGCGGCTACAGAAGGTTGTCCATAGAGGGAAGGGTACTATGGATTCAGTATTTGTGTGGGTCCATTCAGCAACCTCTAGGCATGTATCTTTGGATGGAAATTTTTAGTATTATCTGAATCATTGCACCTAGTTAACACCATGTAATATCAGATTTCCAGGGCAGGTAAAAGATACATATTTTTTCTAGTGATGGAGTTGAAGGAAGCTGGAGTACTTTCATTCTACCAGATCCCCTTACAATAACCCTGTGAGGAAGGCACATGGTACCTGGTAGCTTAACGATGCATGGGGAGTTGAAGGAAGTCATTAGACCCATCTTTACAGCTGTTTCTGATCTTTTCAACATTGTCGATCAAGTAGCCCAGGTCCAGAGTGACTGGTATGGGGCTCTCCCCTTGCCTAAGCTTTTTTCTCTATTTCTGTGGCTGAAACTAGTAAGGAGGAGTTAGCTTTCACTCAGGAAGGAATCCAATTTAACTTCACTGTTGTTCCCCAGAGCTTTAGAAATTCTCCTTTAGACTGCTACATTAGGCAGGTGGAGACCTAAAAGAGGCTTCCTTTCCAGGGCATTGTTTCACCTCATTATGGGGATGACATATTGTTGGTTGAGCCAGGTGAGGCTGTAGTGGCAGTGGTCCTAAAACAGACAAAAGGAGGGAAATCAATCCTAAGGAAATTCAGGGTCCACACTGACTGTTCACATTTTGGGGAATTCAGTGGGTGAGGAAAGCCCAGAGGATTCCAAGCATAGTCCAGGATAAGCTATTGATACTTGCTTCCACAAACTTTAAGAAGAAATGCCAGAGACTTGTTAGATGCTTTAGATTTTGGATAATCCACATTACTCGCCTAGAAATCTTAATGTCCTTCATTTACCAAGTAACTCATAAATTAATGTCCTTCAAATAGGACTCTTTGTCTTTGCTAGGCTTTGCTAGGCTGTTTCATGATCATTTAAATATTATATTTGGAGTTTTCTTTTAATGCTGATTGATAGTGAAGTCATACCATTTAAAAGACTATAACATCTCAAAAGAGAAAATAGTCTAGATATTGTAAGGGTGAAAAAGGGGTTTTATGGGTTCAATATATTAAAGATGGTCACCAGAGGATTGAACTATTGTCCCTCAATTAAAAATAATCTCAAATCAAAATTGACTTTTATGGAAGTTTATTTACATGAGAGAAGAGAGAGACTTTCATGTAAATAAATATGAGAGAGAAAATTAAATATAAGCACAATAATTTTATTTTATTTTATTTAAAAACCCTTACCTTCCATCTTGGAGCCAATACTGTGTATTGGCTTGGCTCCAAGGTAGAAGAGTGATAAGGGCTCAGCAATGGGGGTCAAGTGACTTGCCCAGGGTCACATGGCTGGGGAGTATATGAGGTCAGATTCGAACCTAGGACCTCCTGTCTCTAGGCCTGGCTCTCAATCCACTGAGCTACCCAGCTGCCCCCAAGCACAATAATTTTAAATGCAGTATTTCCTTCTACTAGCATGACAAAAGGTTTTCCTGTGATGCCACTGAAACTCAAGGGGAAATCCAGGAATCTTTGAGGTTTAATATGTTGAAGGTTCTGGTGTGCTATATCTAAGGAGGATAGGTTTATATTGTGTATAGAGAAGAACATTATTATTCCTAATAATAATGACAACAACAATTGTAATAAGGTTTAATGGAAGCATGGCACCTAATTTGGACCTAAAAGGAATAGAATGAGAACAGATAAATATGGTGGTAGAGAGTAGAATATCAATTTTAGACTTGAGGGAGCTTATAAATAAAGACTTGCATATGGGAGAGAAAAGAATGAGAACAGGGATGGCAAGTAGTTTTGGTTTACTGGTATGCAAACTACTTGAATAAGAATAGTATAAGAGGATTCAAAAGGCAGGTTGGAGACAAACCATGGTCTCAGATTCCCAGAGTGGAAATTTATAATTTATTTGATAAATATTAGAGATTACTGAATTTTTCTGAGTAGAACACTGTACTAATCTGAGATATACTTTATGAGTGTTATTCAGAAAGTGGTATGAAGGATGGATTGCAGAGGGATATAAGTAGAGAGAAACACTTTAAGAGATTGTTGCAACAATCTAGGCAAGAAGGGATGAGAGTCTGAGCTAGAGGGGCTGCTATGCAAGTGGACAAGAGGTCAACAGATGCAAGAGATCCTGCAGAGTTTGAGTTGACAAAGTTTGGCAACTGATTATTTATGAAGGGCAAAGAAGAAAGAATAAAAGGTTGCACAAATATGTTATGGGGAAGAAGATGGTACTATTAGTAGAAACAGAGAAAATGGGGAAGTAGGATTATTGGGGAAGATAATGACATTTTTGGTCATGCTGCATTTAATGTGTAGTTGGAAATTGGGAGTAACTTGCTACCATGTTATCTGTTTTTCATATGACCTTGAACAAGCCTAAGGGACCAGAATAGAAGAAGCCTTTGTGTTCCATTTCTTTGGTGGATTTTTCTTGGGTGACTAAAACTGGATGAATATCATCCTTGGAGACCATTTTTATACAGCAACATTACACAAAACTTAAGAAAGCAAAAATTTAACCAGATTATTGACGACAATAGCAACATGCAAAGAAAAACATCCTAGCAGCATAATGGAGTGCTGAAAGGTCAGTGATGACCTCAGAATAAAAAGATTCAGATTGCCAGTAAGGGGTCACATTAAAAAAATATACAAGCTAAGGAAAAACAAACATGTTCACTCAATTTTAGAACCATTCTGAACTTTTGCTGAAACTCAAATTGTCTCATTATTTTTAGAGAAGTGAAAGTTCTTAGTATTAGGAAAATTTATATTCTATACTCCATGATTGGTGAGGCTTAAAACAAAACTACAGAACTCTTAAAAGCTACTTTTACTTAAGAGTCCATCTGAGGTCTTTCATAACAAAAAATTAATTTCTGGAGGGATGTTCTTAGGAACTATCTTTTCTGACTTCTTTACAAACCAGATTTAATCACAAAAGTACAACTTTGGGTTCTTCTTTAAACCAAAGTAAGCTTTCATGCTTAGTTTCAAGTTTTATTTATTGAATAAATTGAGTTTTCTTGAACTTGTTTGTAGTCATGGTGCTTTCATTGAAGACTACTTTGGATCTACTAGTTAGGAATAACTAAATTGCAGGCAGTCTTTTTCTGGAATTTTAGAAATGCTTATCTTCCTCTTATCATTATTTCCCAACTAAATACATGAAGAATATAGGAAATATAGAAAAGACAATTAAAAACAGATGACCATGGTATAATTTCCTTTAGGAAGAACAAATTTAGTTGAAAGGCAAACATGAAAAATGGTAGGTTGATAGTCTGGGGTTCAGGTACCACTTATGACCAAAAATCAGTAAGAAAAAGACCTCACAATGTAATAAAAAATCAATGAGAAGAAAAGGAAAAAATGAAATGTCACCAAAAGACTATTATCAAAAAAGGAAACAAAGTCCAGAAAACCATAGTATCACCTCTTTCTTCTTCTGCTTCTGCTATTCCTCTCAGTTATCATAATGCTACTGATAGATGCTCATGCCACTGTCACTGTTCTGTGTGGTTACTAAATTCAGAGCAGTGGTTTAGATTTTATCTTTAGAGAAAATATTAGTTCAATATATGCAAAAGAGTGCAAACCTTTGAAGTCCTTTCCCCAAACCTTTGACAAAACCCAACATTCTTTTTAAAAATCAATTCTGAAAGGCATATGTGTATAAGAATCCTTCTTTGAAATAGTCAAGTGCATGTATGTACAAAAGAATATGTAATTTTTGCAATGGAGAAATATTGGAAGCTTTTCTGCTACAAACAGGGATAAAGCAAAGATGCCTCTATCCCACTTTCATTTGACCTAGTCTTAGAAATGTTAGTTAGCTATGCCAATAAGACAAGAGTATGAAAATTAAGATGTGAATTCTGGCAAAGCAAAAAAAAAAATACCCATTTATAGATATTAAGAATTGCTTAGAAAACTCCAGAGAATTAGTAAAGGAAATATTTGAGGTGATTAATATTTTACTAAAGTAATGAGACATAAAGTAAATATAAAAAATAAATAGACTTTCTCTATAATATTATCAAAAACCAAGAGGTCTGGTGATAAGGCAAGTACCAATCAAAATAACTAAAGAATGGATAAAATATCTAGGAGTTAGTCTACTAAGTTACGCTCAGGACTTAAATAAATACAGCTTTTCAGGAGGGAGAAGAGAAATAATTAAAGATATTGTAATAATTAAAATGAGTTTGACAAATATAAGAATTAAAAAAATTGTTGTGGACACCATTTATAAAAATTAACTCTTAAGTCGGTATGCTGTTAATAGCTTTAGTAGCTTTGTAACAGCAAGGTAGAGATAGTAAAAGGGGGAAATGGAGGAAGGAGATAAGGAATTTTCTATCCTATCACTTTAAGTCTGCTCTGAAGAAATCTGGCTCACTCTCCTGATAAAGTTCCAATCTCTGGCCAGAAGAGTGGGAGAGTCTCAACCTCCAGATTCCAATCTCCAGGTAGAAGTCTGCAAAAGTCTCTTCAACCCAAAGGCCAAAAGACCACCAAAGAATTGTCCCAGGGTCCCAGAGGCTCCTGCTTGTATGCAGTTTTCTCCACCTATCATCTCCTCCTCCCTTCTCAGGAATCAGTCACAGTCTCCCAATTTGCCCAGCACTGCCTGGAGGGGGTGTGTGGGGTGTAGGGATAGGGGGGTTGGGGAGTTGAAGGGGTGGGGGGTTGGGGCAGTGCTTGTGGTCTTTTAGGGTATGAATTTCCTTTTCTAATAAAAGGTTCTTAATAAGTGTTAATGACTAAGTGTGAAAGGCCAGGGGGACTCCAAGATCTTCATTGATTAACTTAAAATAGACAAAGAGAGTTTCATGCTCAGGCCATGCCAGTGTAACACTAAACAATATTATTATATAAAAAAATCTTGCAGATTTAATATTATGTGAAGTAAAGTATCATGTGGATACTTTATGGAGCTAGACAAAATTTTTTTGAAGAGACAAAAGGAAAAAAATGAGGAAAGAATTATAATGAAAAACACATTATTAGTCTTCAAATCATAGTACAAATACAAGTTACCAGAACTATATAGAAAAATTTAAAAATCAGGAAAAGTAGCATAACAAAGAAAACCCCAAAATGATTGTAAATAGTAGTCAAGAACATAAGAAGGGAAGATCTTGGTGTTTTACAAGAACTTTTGGAAAAACTGGAAGCAACTTGGCAAAATTGTGTTTAGAGAAACAAGTATATTCTATACCACAATAAAATCTAGAGGAATATGTGATTGGCATCTTAAAAAAAATATACCAGAGTAATAGAATAGGAATTCTTCACAACTATGGCTTGGGGGAGAATGGTCAACCTAATAAGCAATGAGATAATTACAAAAAATAAACATATAGACATATACGATTGCATAAAATTAAAATCTTTTATATTACAAAATTAATGCAGAGAGAATAAGAAGAGAAACTTGGAGGAAAACATTTCTTATCCTTATCAATCTATAGATATAAATGATCAATTTCCTTATAAAGAATTGCTACATATGAAGGTTTCTGTTTTTGTTTTAAGTATTAATAACAATGTTCTACTGAGACTTTGGGAACACTCTGTATATAAGATTTAGAGCTATTCTTTAATAGAAAAATTAGCAAATGATAGGTACAAATTGTTTTTAAAAGAAGAATTGAAAACTACCCATGACACGGTATAATGGAAAAAGTTCTGGTTCTGAAATTAAAGGACCTAGGTTTGAATCTTGCCTCTGACACTTACTGTCTGTATGATCTTGGGTAAATAATTTTACTTTTCTATGCCTCAATTTCTTCATCTGCAAACTAAGACTTGGACTAAACAGGCTCTATGTTTTCTTCTGGATATATGATCCTATGGTTATATGAAAGCATGCTTCATTTGCAAAGAAAAAGAAAAAGAAAAATTTAGATAAAGCTTAGGTTTCTCTGTTTGCTCTGCTAATTAACAAATATGGTAAAAAGCTAAAGCAGTCATTCTTGATGGGGTAAAAGGAAGTAGTTATCTAGTTTTGCTAGACTTTCAGTGATGAGGACCTCCCCACTCCCCATCTTGGAAAGGCAGTTCATTTCATTTTTGAACCATTCTACTTATTAAGAATTTTTTCCTTCTATCTAGTCCAAATCTATTTAATTTTAATTCATTGCTCTTAGTTCTACCCTCTCGAGCTAAGCAGAAGGAACCTAATCTTCCATATGACTTTATATATTTGAAGATAGCTTTTGCATCCCTCTCCTTAAGTTTCTTCTTTTAAAAAAAAAGTTTTGATGTTTTTTACATAGCAAACACTTTACAAATTATCCTCACTCTTTAAGAAGTTTCTTATAACAAAGTAAAACATTTAAATAAAAGTAATAGTCAATGACCTCATCTGAAAGTGCACACAGCATTCCACATCCATAGCATCTCCTTTGTCTATTAAAAAACAAAAAGCAAACCAGAGATTTATTTCCTTGATTTCTTATCCACTACCACATTGGAAGAAAAAAGAAATATGAATTCTTCATAACAAATATGCATAACCAAATAGAAAAAAATTGCATAGTCAAAATATAGAAAACACATTTCCTAAATGGATGTGTAAAAATAAATGTTTTATTCTGTACCCTAAATCTGTCACCTCTCTGTGGTGGAAAGCATGTTTTTATCACTAGTCTTGTAGAATGATTAATGATCACTTTAGTGATCTTTACTCTTACATCTTTCATAGTTGTTTTGTTTTGCAGTGTTGCTACTGCATAAATTGTTCTGGTTCTGCTCATCTCAATCTTCATCAGTTTATATAAGTCTTCAGAATTGTTATTTATAGAATGTTGATATAATTTAAGTTATCCTTTTGTTTCTGTATCACTGCATATAATTTTTCCCATGTTTCTTTGAAGTCATTTATTTCTTCATTTTCTCAATACTCACAATGGTATTTCATCACATTCATATAACAAAACTGTATTATAATATCAAATATTAAATGTATGGGGTGTGTATGGGGTATTAAGGGACGAGGAGTATCTCTGGTTTGAGCGCTTACCAAGTCCTTTTTTTAGGGCTGTTCATCTACCTTTGATGCCCACCTTTCACTCAATTCTTACCTGTAGTTCCAAGAAAATGAAGAGTGCACATTGGCCATACCCTAGAAAAACCATTTGGGTAGGATGACTAAACTAGGTGACAGGACTTAATCCCATTAGTGAGTTAGTGGAGATTCTACCTCACACATGTGAAAACTTCCCTTAGTGGAATGGAAAGTTGGGAGGAATTTGTTCCAGTGTTCATGAAGGTGGCTAAAGCAGATACTATAGAGTGCTTAGAACTTGGTCAGACGGGGGTGTAGCTGGGTAGCTCAGTGGATTGAGAGCCAGACCTAGAGATGGGAGGTCCTAGGTTCAAATCAGACACTTCCCAGCTGTGTGACCCTGGGAAAGTCACTTGACCCCCATTGCCCACCCTTACCACTCTTCCACCTAGGAGCCAATACACAGAAGTTAAGGGTTTAAAAATGTAAAACAAAACAAAACAAAAAACCCCAAAAAACAAAAAAAATTGGTCAGACATTAAAGATGCCAAGGTCATCCATTGCCATTGCCAGTCATCTTTCCTTTTGTCTTGCCACTGAGCTTCAATGACTCTGGGAAAAAGAGTGAGGCTGATGATTTTGTGCAATTCTGCCTCACTTAAATCCAATTTGCACATTAGTCAAGACATCACCCTGGGATGCCATTGGTCCTCTTCAAAAATGAAGGATGGTCAACAGCAACAATTTGACCATCTTTTAATTGTTTAGTATGTCCTTAATTTACAGTTTTTTGCTACCACAAAAAAGCTGGATCTAATGGAACACACTGCTGGTATATATACATATACAGTCATAAACACATGCAAACATATGTATATATGAATATATATTTGTATATATATACATTTGTGTATATATATATATAATTTCAAAATTGCTTTCTAGAATGATGCTGTTTACTTATAGGTCCATCAATGTTTTATCAACGTGCCTTCCACCCCACCCCACCCCTATCCTCTCCAACATTTATCAATTTCCTTTTTTCTTATTTTTTTTTGCCATACTAATGGGTGTAGTTTTCTCTTCTTGAGGTTAAACATTACCTGTTCCTTCAAACAGTCTTTATATAGTATGGTTTCTAGTACCCTGACTATCTCTAGACTCAATCCAATTTTCAGTGTTCTTCCTAAAAGGTTTTTTACCAGAACTGAAGATATGATCTAACCACAGCTTACACCAAAACAATCACATCCCTTGTTCTGTTCATTATTCATCTTTGTAATCTAGCCTAAAAAGAGGTTAGCTTTTTGGCTGCCATCTCACATTCTGGTTCATGTTGAACTTGTGGTCTAGAACATTCAAAAATACAGATCTCTTCTAAGATGGTCAGTCTCCATCTTGCTAATTGCTTTCCATCTTGTTCATAAGGAAGGCATAACAATTTTGTCAAATGCTTTGTTGAAATCCAGGTAATATCATTTTGACTGACCAGCTTCACTTTTCTTTGAAAGGAGACTAAGGTTAGCTTGATGTAATCTGTTCTTTTTTTTTTTTAAACCCTTACCTTCCATCTTGGAGTCAATACTGTGTATTGGCTCCAAGGCAGAAGAGTGGTAAGGGTAGGCAATGGGGGTCAAGTGACTTGCCCAGAGTCATACAGCTGGGAAGTGTCTGAGGTCAGATTTGAACCTAGGACCTCTTGTCTCTAGGCCTGGATCTCAATCCACTGAGCTACTCAGCTGTCCCCTTTGATGAAGAATTTTGACAAGAATCAAAATAATGCTAATGAACCTTTCAGGTAAAGAATTCTCTCTTTTTCTTTTTTGGAAAAGAACAGCATTCTTCCTCAATAATTATTTTTATATCAATAAGTCTTTATTAAGCTCTCACAAAATAAGATAACTTTTTTTGATTTGTGTAACTTGTAATAAAAATGTTGAAATGCACCAGAGAAAATCTATAAATCAAAATGGAAAGAGAAAAGGCTTTTCTCATAAACTAAAAAGAAAAAAAAATTAAAATGCAAGCCTCTTTCTCTTTTCTTACCATATCCATGTTGGTCTTAATCTGAATCTCTTTAGACTAATCAATGATAAAGGAAAAGGAGGACAGATTCTATCAGAAATTATTACTTCAAGAGAGACTGGAAGCAGCCAGCTTGAATTAAGTCCAGGTTACTAAACTTGCTAGCTACACGAATATGGGCAAACTATTTAACATTTGAACGTCAGTAGTCTCATCTATAAAATGGGGATTATATTTTTACAGCCTCCTAGCAGGGTTGTTTTAAGGTAAACAAATTTTCAGAGATAAACTCGAATGCACTATATATTAATTAGACTTGCAGTGCTTGTCGTTTTTCTAACTTTCTTGGACCAAAAGTGGAGACAGCATTCTAAACTCTTCCTAGATAACTCTATTGCCATTTCCAGGACTTATTAACATTAGAAAAAGTTAAATCTTAGAAAATCAGCTACTAAGGACAATAGACAAATGACAGAGATGTAAGGAAGTCTGCAGTTTAGGAGAGTTTCAAGAATTAGGAAGCTGGACCTTCAGATTAGAGGCACATGAATAAGAATAAAATTTCCTGACATTTAAGAAATTACTAGTAGTTCAGTTTGTCTGGAGAATAGAATAAATGAAAGGGAACAATGTGAGACAAGACTGAAAAGATAGAATGGTCTCTACACTCAGGGAGTTTATCTGGAAAATAATAATGAAATAACTAAAAGGTAGAATTCAGACAATTTTTAGGCACAAAGCAAATCCAGACTAATAAAGTTGTATTAATACTACTTGCTATAAAGCCAAAGGCATTCTAGTCCATAACCAATACATTATTGAAGTTTTCCATTATTTTTTAAATGTAAAAAATGTAAAAGCTGAGGGAACGAAATTATATAGCTTCACATACATGTTAAAATGAATCGGTCCCTGTTCAGTTTTTCATGCAAAGATTATGAAACCTAAATTTTACTGTTTAGCACTATATTTGTGGATGTTTGGAATGTTAAAGTAGGAGTAAAGGCTTTAAAGATTTTCATTTACATTCAGGATTTAAACCTGATGTACAACTATGGATGCATTTGTGACATCCAGTAGTTGTACAAATGATGCATGGTGTTATGAACTTTGTACAAAGAGTCTTGATGAGGAAAAAGTGAGAACATTGTGTCAGAGAAAAAGCCTAGAGCTCCCTATGCAAAGAACTTTGTCTAGTTGAGAGACTATATGTTATAGATAAGAAATGTCTAATGATATAAGGGTTAAACACAAAAGAGCAATTATGAAGATTTCATAAGGTAGTATTATGGCTAGATTGCTACATGAGTGCTATAGACAATAAATATTTTGAGTTCAGAGGAAAGACAAATATACATGCATATATATATATATATATCTGTATATCAGTATAGGTTATAGTAGAGGCTTCATGGAGGAGAGACTTAAACTGGACTGTGATGTCTTGATGCAATATAACAGAAAGTCCTTCTAGGCTAGTCAAAGTGGATAGAGGCAAAACAAAGGTGATACCTTTGCTAGCAGCATTGAGAAATGACTCTAAGGGGACAGTGGTGGAGACTGGGAGAACAACAAATTTGTGGAAATTTGAGAAATAATATGAAGACCTTGATCAAATCAGGACTGATGTAATAAAGGGGGAAGGCCAATGTAATAGCAAAAGAGTTTATTGTCTAAATAAATCCTAATCCTAAAGGATTTAGGGAAACATGTGAAAAGAAAAGAAATGGAATTTGACAAGGGACTAGTTGTGTGTGCAGTAGAAACATTTAGGAAGTATTACTAAATTTGTTTCAGTTAATCTTCCTATCTTTTTGAAATGGTAAGAAAAGATTGCATTTTCCAAAATGCTCAAAGCAAAGCAGCATAGCAGATAGGTATGAAGATGGAAGAGCCAATTCAGGGGCACTGAGTCAACCATGATGGCAAATAAAGTTCTATATTTGTGGAAATCACAGAATTACAGAATTTGAAAGTTGGAAAGGACCTCAGGAATCATTTAGTCCAACTCATAAACTAACGAAATCTCCCGGATAACATACCTGGCAAGTGGTCATCCAGTTTCCACTTGAAGACATCCAAGAAGGGAGAACCCGCAGCCTCTCAAGGCAAGCCAGCCCACTTCTGGATAGCTTTTTTTATTAGCAAGATTTTCCTGACATCAAGCCCAAATTTGCATCTGCAATTTCTACCAATGAATTCTGCTTTAACCATTTGACAATTATCATGTCTCCATTGAGTCTTCTCTTCTCTAAGCTAAATATCTCTCAGACCTTTGGACCATCTTAAACAAAACCCTTTATCGTCCTGCTTTCCCTGCTCTAGATATTTTCCAGCTTTTCAATGCCTTCCTTAATATGCCTCCCAGACACCCTACAGACATTTTTCAGAAAAACAACTATCTAGCTATGGCTTTTCATTGTATATATGTAAAGTTGATAATTACTACCCATATGCAAGATTGTACATTTATCCTTCTAGAATTTCATGTTATGAACTGAGGCCATGTATCTAGCTTGTCAAGATACTTTTCGGACTCTGTCATTCATGATGTTATCTCAACCTAGGAGCTTTATGTCATCTACCAGTGGACAAATAAGTCATTTATGGTTTTAACCATTGTAAAGATGTTAAATATCACAGATCCCAGAGTACTCCACTAGAGCTATCTTCCCACATCAACATTTTACCATTAACAACTACTATTTGAATAAATTTAGCTAAATAGTTTTGAATCCATCAGATTATGTTGCTATTAAACTATATCTTTTCATCTTTTCTACCAGAATAGTATGGGATAACACCAAAAGCTTTGATAAAATCTAGGTAAAATGTTATCAGCAGTGGTCTCCTAATTTACTAGTCCAATAATTCTGTCAAAGAAGGAAATAAGGTTACTTTGGCATGGGTTGTTCTTGCTGAAGCTGTGATGTAATCTCTGTTTCCCTTTCTAGATATTTGTGAACCACATATATATGTGTATATACATATATATTTCAATGTTTTATAGAATTTTTTTAAGAAATAAAAGTCAATATCACTGGCCTATCATTTTCAGCTTTTGTGCTTTCCTTTTTTGAAAATGTGTACAGTTGGCCTACTCAGATCTTGTGGTGCTTGTCCTGTTTTCCACGATCTTTCAAATTTCACTGAAAAAGGCTTAACATTCACAAGTGTCAGTCTTTTTAGGACCCAAGGATATATTTTTATCTAGGTCATATGGCCTAAATTTATTAAGGGCAGCTAAGTTCTCTCTTACAATTTCTCAAATACCAATTTTGTTCATAACTTTTGTCCTCATTTCCAGGGAAAAAATTTTTCTTCTTTGTAAAGAAAACAAACAAAATAATAATTTTGCTATTCTGCTTTTTGTTGTCAGCAATCATGCTCCTTTCTACCTCAAGCAAAAGTTGTAATCCTATCTTTGATAAGGCTGCTAAATAGTATAGTGGGCCAGAAGTTAGGAAGTTCTGATTTCAATCCCAGCCTCAGGTACTGGCTGCATGCCCTGGGGCAAGTACCTGCCTCTTCAGTTTTCTGATTCATAATATAGGCATAATCATAAAATTCCCACCTCACAGGATTGTTGTGAAGACTGATAAGATAACATGTAAAGTTCTTAGCATATCTTAAAGAACTCTAAATACTAGCTATTATTATTTTCTTATAAAATCTTTTTTGTTGTTTTTACTGTGTAAAGGGAACCCCTTCCTCCTAGGATCATCAACTTTCTGTTCATCCTAGCCACAAAGGCAGATCATAGTCAGATCCCCAGCCAGAGACCTCCAGAGAAGAGACCCAGCCTCCTCTGTGGTCTCATTTTTATAGTCCTCCTTTTCCATGTCACATCATTTCCCTTTGCACTGGTCTACATCCTCAGTTCATTTTTAGTCTTAGCATTCTTGATACTATTTTATAAGACTATACCACACTCTCATCTTCATCTTTGATTATCTGACTTAGTTTCCAGCTTCTCTATTTTAAAAATTTTTTTCTTTTAGAAAATTTTTTTCCATGGTTCCATGATTCATGTTCTTACTCTCTACCCGCCTCCCCCACTCCCTGTAGCCAATGCACATTTCCATTGGTTTCTTTATGTGTCATTGATCAAGACCTTTTTCCATATTATAGATAGTTGTACTAGGGTGGTCATTAAGAGTCTACATCCTAATCATGTCCACATCAATTCATGTGTTCAAGCAGTTGTTTTTCTTCTGTGTTTCCATTTCTGTAGTTCTTCCTCTGAATGTGGGTAGCGTTCTTTTCCATAAATCCCTCAGAATTGTCTTGGGTCATTGCATTGCTGCCAATACAGACATCCATTACATTGGATTTTACCACAGTGTATCAGTTTCTGTGTACAACATTCTTCTGGCTCTGCTCCTTTCACTCTGCATCAGTTCTTGGAGGTCTTTCCAGTTCACATGGAATTCCTCCAGTTTATTATTCTTTTGAGCACAGTAGTATTGGAGATCATAGGGAAAAAAAAACATGCACAAAAATATTTATAGCTGGGCTCTTTGTGGTAGCAAAAAACTGGAAAATGAAGGTATGCCTGTCAATTGGGGAATGGCTGAACAAATTGTGGTATCTATTGGTGATGGAATACTACTGTGCTCAGCTTCTCTATTTTTTAAAAAGTGCATCTGCATTGGTATCTTTGGACAACTACCATTTTTCTTATGCATTTGAAATAGGAGACAAGAATAAGTCAATCAGTCTAAAAGTACTCATGAAATACCTACAAAGTGCCAGACACTGGACCAGGCACTGTGGATTCAGAAACAAAAATGAATATTCCCTGCCTTCAAAGAGCTTGTAGGGGAGACTTATACATATAGTATATAAATATACACATGATTATTACAAAAGAGATACAATATTTTTGTAGGGGAGCAGGCACTTATAGCTGGTGACATTAGCAAAGCTTTCATGGTGAGGTATGGAGATGGCAGATGGAGTGTTGTGTGTGAGGAGAAATAAGATCAGTTTTAATGGACTCTACTAAGTCTGGAGTAATGAAGACTGAAATTCAAAATCTGCCTCAGATACTTGTTAGCTGTGTGACTATGAGCAAGTTACTTCACTTTGCCTCAGTTTCCTCATCTATAAAATAAGAATCATAAAACATCTACTTCCAGGGTTGTTGTGAGGATCAAATAAGATAATAATTGTAAAATGTTTGGCACAGTGTAAGCACTATATAGATATTAGCTATGAAGATGATGACTCCAAAAATGTAGATTGAAGATGAAGGATTTGCATTCCTAGCAGGAGAATTCATATTTGCTTGTAAAATTTATTAGGGAGCCACTGGAATTTTCTTGAGCAGTCAAGTAACATGATCAGATTTCTGTTGTTGAAAAATTATTTTGGCAGCTACACGGTGTGATAATGAGATTAAATTTACCTAGCCCATTCTTAAATCTAATCACCAAAAGTGTAAACAACTCCACTTAATTCTCAAGTGGGGAGGTCTGTGACTCATGTGTACAAAAATGGGAGATGAATCAGAATTGACTGACTGCCCTCTAGGCAGTCCTAAGAAAAATGTCTGTTATGTTTGGACACATAAACTAAGAGGAAGGCGCAGGAAGTGAGGAAAGAAATGGCCTGGATAAATTAAGAGAACTTCCAGGCCTCATCCTTTTTGGACTCTTCTTCTTGTTCGTGACTTGGACCTGGAGGAGCACTGGACCTGGGACCCTGAGACCTTGGTGAGACTGTTCTTAAATCTTTTCCTTAGAATTACTTGTGGTGAGTATAAAGACTAAATCTTCCTGGACTTCTCTAAAGGAACTTCTCTTTAAAAAGAGATTCTGTGACTGAAGCTCCTGCTTCATTCATCCCCAGCTCTCTGGAGCCCTCCAACCTTGGGCTCAAGGCTGAGCCCCCTTTGACTGAGGACTAATTAGATCTGCCTGAGTTGAACAAGGGGGCTAGAGCAAATTACTTAGTGTGTTAGATTACTTATCCTATACTCTTTCTCATTTTCTTTATTTTATTTCCTCTTCTCACTTGTAAATAAACTTCCATAAAAGTCATTTTGACTTGAGGTTATTTTTTAATTGGGGACTGATAATTATTCAATTCCCTGGTGCCAAACCTTTTAATATCCACCTAACCAAAACACCCTTTTACCCCTTACAATGGAGGATAGATTGGGGGAGGGGAGAGAATTGAATCAGGGAGACTAATTTGGAGGCTATAGACTTAGAATCCAAGTGAAAAATAATGAAGACATGAAATAGAATGGTGGTTGGGATACTTGAGAGATGGGAATGCATTCAGAGATGTTGGATAGAAATGACAGAACTTGACAGAAATAGTTAGGGACAGTACTGCAAGATTTCTCTTCCTTGGCTCTCACCTCACCAAATAGATCAATTATGGTGGCATTTTCTTGTGTGAAAGATTACAGATCATAGATTTAGAACTGGGAGGATTACGAAAGATATCTAGTCAAATCTCCTTATTTTATTAATGGGAAAACCCCTGAGGTCCCCAAAATAAGATTATTTAACCAAAGTCATAAAGGTGGTAAGAAGCAAAGACAGGATTTGAAACCAATCATTCCAGTTTGAATCTGTTGCTTTACCTGGTTTGAAGTCCCCTGGACAAGATGCCCCTCTCAGATTAAGCTCATCATCTCTTATCTCATCATCATGCTACTAATTCAAGTCTTAATTGACACCTCTTCCCTCAGTCTTTTCTCTCTTCTAACTGGAGAATAGAGTACTCCTCCCAATGCCTTCCTTTATAGAAGGCAAAGATCAGATATTTGATTCAATACACTTGCATCTCTTTCTCTGCCTGGTTTCAATTCCAAGGAATAAAATGTCTCCATGCTGAGTATTCTCTGATTTTTCTCTAACCCCACTTCTCTTTCTCCTTTTGTGTGTTGTTGCCCCCATTTAGACTGTAGACTCTTTGAAGGCAGGGCTATCTCTTTATTAATTATTCCCCCTAGTCCTTAGCACAGTACCTGACACATAGAAGGTGCTCAATGAATGTTTATTTGTATTAATTGTTTTAAATGTTTAATTGTATTAATAAAATAATAAAATAAAATTGTATTAAATGTTTAATTGTATTAAACTGAATGCCACTTGATGACTGACAGGTGGTATAATGAACTCTGGACTTGGAGTGAGGAAGACCCAAGTTTAAATCTTGCTGCATTCTTTTATTAGCTATGTGACTTTGGGTAAATCACTTAATTTCCATTTTAGGGTCTTTATCCGTAAAATGAAGATAACAATGTTACCAACCTTATAGAATTGTAAGGAGGAAAAAATGAGGTAATATATGTATATATTACCTCATTTTTTCCTCCATATTTATATACTCACAACGCTTTGAAAACCCTAAAGTGTCATATAAATGCCAGTTGTTGACTCCAAACCTAGCATTCTTTTCACTTCATCATTATAGAGAGAGGAGACCTTACTGGTCCTCCAGGCCAATCTTCTTCTTTTATGGATGATGAAATGCACTTCCAAAGACATTAAATAGTGCCCCAGAGAACATAGGTACTAAGTAGCAGAGTTAGGACTCAAATGTTGATGTTTTGATTCCAAGTCAGGCTCTTCACTGTGCCACAGTATCTACTTGATGAGTTCCTCAAAAGGGATTGATATTAGTTAGGGTTGGGAATTTAAAGTATATAGAAAAAGCTTTTCACTAAAGTAACCAATAAATAGGTTGTTGTTGTTGTTGTTGTTTCTTGACTCTATACAAACTGATTTAGTGGACATGCAAGAAGGGGACAAGAAAACCTGCTTTCTACATGTTAGTTACATCTGGGGTCCCTGCTTTCATCTGCTCAGGAGAAGGGAAACCTCATGCTTGCAGGATAATTGATTTCCAGTTAATGGTCTTGGCTCATGCAATCAACCTGTTCTCGATGACTCACAGATGTTAGAAGGTTGTGCAATTTATAGTCAAGTAAACAAAGGAAGGGGTACACTCTAGAGTAGAGAGAGCAAACCCCAGCTACTTTGAATACCCCTTTCATGAGAGGTAAGGTAAAAGTGCAACACAATGATTTGAAGAATTCCTTTGGAGACATAGATGGCACTCAAAGAAATTAGGCAATTGTTCCAGTTGTCTCTGCTTTGTATGTCTCTTTTTCTCTTCTTGGTGAAGTGGTTGGTATAACTGGCTTGAATCACTTCTGCTGGGCGGCTTTGTTTTTATTATATTTGCTAATCACTTTCACTTATCTCTTTCCTCTGAATCCTGATCTAATAGACAGTTATTCGGTGACACTATCTCTGGTGATGGTTCGAAAATTTAGAGCTATTAAGGACGTTAGAGGTCATTTCATCTAACCCTCTCATTTTACAGATGAGGAAATTGAAAGCCCTCAGATGTTAAGTGACTTGCCCAAGGTTACACAGATAGTAAACTAGAGACACTGAACATGAACCCAGGGTGTCACAATCCTAATTCAGTGCTCTTTTTACAGTGCCATGCTGATTAGTTGGACCTGGCAATGGGACATCTAGTTGAAGATATCAAATAATTATAGTGCCCTTTGGGATTACACTAGAGGTAAATTCAGGATTGGAACAGTAGATTTATGCATAATTAAATCCAAGATTACAATTTAGCCTTTTCTGCTGCACTTATAAATTTTTCTATTTATAGCTAAGAGCTCCTGGATTAGTATGAATGCCCAGGATATCGCTTTGTGGTCCCAGAGAGGCAAGAGTGGCATTCTTTTCCATTGTTGTTTAGTCTATTTCTGTCTCTTAACCTGGACATGGCTCCTTCCTGGTTTTCAACACATTTTTTACAGTTTATTCCAAAGTTATAAATTTAAAACACCATCCTCTAACAAGAAAATCTTATAGTGACTGTACTGGAAAAAAACTAAAAAAACTTTGTTTTAAATAATTTCTTGCTATTCTCATTTCCAAGAAAATAGTTTATACTCTAAAATGTTAAAAATTGATACTAACTTCAGATTCTTAAGTCAATTTATTATAAAATTCCATTCAGTCTGTATTTATTTCAATTTCTTGCAAAGCAAAAGCAAAATAAATTATAGCAGGATTATTTCACTTCTAAAAATATTTCTTAACTCTCTCCTTTGACCTTAATAGGTGTTTGGGGATTTGCAGTTGCTAACATTTTCTGTGGGGACCTTTCTTTGCTCAGGTAGGAGGCAGAGCCCCTTAAATCTTAAGAATTGCTCCTTCTGCCCCTTCATTTCAAATCTTTACCCTCTTGGCAATTAAAAATGGCCTTATTAGGATTGTTTAGAAAGGGAAAAAATGTATATCCTAAACTAAGGCGCCAACTGCTACATTCCCTAATATTTCCTTACCAACTGCTAAAGAAGTGATACCTTTCTGACTATGACCTAAAACAGTACTTCCCAAGTGTTTATTGATGTTTTTTTTATATCAACAAAATTTCTCCCTGTATCATCTTTTCTTTTCCCCTCTCAGAGAGAGCAATCCCATAAAATGAATGGTTTTTTTTAAAAAGAAGAAAAGGAAAGAAAAAAAAGGTCAATATATAAAAAAAATCTGAAAATATCTTGTGTAACACATCCATTGACCTTATACTCCTATAAAGATTAAGGCAGTATATATTCTCATATCTCCTATTTGAGACATGCTTATTTTTGAAGGTTTTTTTGTGGTTCTATTTACATTGTTCTAAGTATTTTGTGTATTATGTTCTTGGCTCTTCTAATTTTAATTTGCATTAGAGTATCTAATAGCATCTTTCTGTATTTTTCTATATTCAAATATTTGTTATTTCTTAAAGTATAGCAGTATTCTATTATGCTCAGGTACCACAACCAGTGTGTCTATATTTGGGCAGCCGTTGCAACAATGACAATTGCCACCTCTTCTTATCTTTGCTAATTTGTAAGATGTGAAATGAAACCTTAGAGTTGTTGTGACTGAACAACAACCGCATATTTAATGTATTTACATATATATTCATATATACATATACAGGTATATGTCTGTTCATTGTCTATATCTTTTAGATATTGAGTCATTATCTGAGATATTTAATAGACTTTTCCCATTTATTGCCTTTTTAACCCTAAATAGGATAATTGTGCTTATGTCAAAAATTTTCAGTTTTATGTAATGAAATTCAATTTTTTTTAAATTGCCTCTATCTTTTGTTTGTTTAAATATACAATTTCTGTCTATAGCTGTGAAAGGCACATGATGTGCTTATAATTTTTTATGGTATGAACTTTATATGAAGGTCATGTATTTATTTAGAATTTATTGTAGTATTATGACATAATTTATAGTATAATGGGTTGGTCTAAGCACAATTTTCCACACTATTTTCCAATTTCCCAGAAATTTTTTAAAATTTCTTTAAAAAATTAAAAAAAAGAAATATAGAGTTTTTTCTAATTTGTGTTTTCCAGTGCATAGAACACTGACTATCCCTTGCCTAATCTCTTCTATTGATCTCTTTCTCTTTTTAAAAAACAATACTAAATTTCTTTGGTGACTGCAGTTTTATAATATTGTTTATGGTCTGGAAATACAGTTTCTTCTTCATCCCTATATTTTAAAATCTTTATTTCACATGATCTTATAGATCTTTTGTTTTGCTTAATGGATTTTGTTATTATGTTCTATAAAGTATCTCTTTGATTATTTGATAATGTAAGTTAAATTTAGTAGGATTGTCATTTTATTATATAGGTATTACCAATATAACAAGAATAGACTTGGGGTAAATTACATCAGCAAGACAGTATATGATAAACCCAAAGAGCCCAACTTTTGGGACATGAATCCACTATTTGACAAAAACTGCTGGGAAATTTGGAAAACAATATGGGAGAGATTAGGTTTAGATCAACATCTCACACCCTATACCAAGATAAATTTAGAATGGGTGAATTACTTGAATATAAAGAGGGAAACTATAAATAAGTTAAGTGAACACAGAATAGTATATTTGTCAGATCTCTGGGAAAGGAAAGATTTTAAAACCAAGCAAGAGTTAGAGAAAATTACAAAATGTAAATTAAATGGCTTTGATTATATTAAACTAAAAAGCTTTTGTACAAACAAAAACAATGCAGCCAAAATCAGAAGGGAAACAACAAATTGGGAAAAAATCTTTATAACAAAAAACTCTGTCAGGGGTCTAATTACTCAAATATACAAGGAGTTAAATCAATTGTATAAAAAATCAAGCCATTCCCCAACTGATAAATGGGCAAGAGACATGAATAGGCAATTTTCAGGTAAAGAAATCAAAAGTATCAATAAGCACATGAGAAAGTGTTTTAAATCTCTAATAATTAGAGAAATGCAAATCAAAACAACTCTGAGGTATTACCTCACACTTAGCAGATTGGCTAAAATGAAAGAAGGGGAGAGTAATGAATGCTGGAGGGGATGTGGCAAAATTGGGACATTAATGCATTGCTGGGGGCATTGTCTTTCTATTATTGCATCTTGAATTTTATTGTTTAATAGAAATGCAGCTTCGTATAGTGTTATATAATGCATATATTATTCAGCAATCCCATTGAAAAGATACCATATCACTTTTAAGGTCTACTTTCTCTAGCAATTTCTTCAATTTTGTAGTCCCCTTTTGGTTTTCTTTTTGCTAGATTTGTGTAATTGAGAAAGGGACATCAAATTTTGCTGCCACTATTGTATTACTGTCTATGTCTCCTTGTAATTCAGTAAATGTTTCTTTCAAAAGTTTATATGCTAATAAATTTGATTTGCAAATAATTTCTTTTAGTGTAGTTTTATCATTTATTCCTTTTTATTTTGTGAATTTTAATTTTTTTGTCTGATACTATGATGCTGACTTACTTTAAAAAAATTTTACTTGATTCATAGTAAATTTTGTGCCATTCTTTGACTTTTATTTTTTGGAATTCTTCACTTTATATATTAAATGTTAGATTGTAAGATTTTATTTTCTTATGCTATTTAATTTTATTGAATTATATAATCTATGCATGTTGATAAAAATTAGGTTCATATTTTCCTCCATTTTCTTCAATATTGGTTTTTCTTTGGGGCGGGGGAGAGTGAGCATTTATTTATTTATTTTTTGAATTTTAATTTTGAATACTTTCCCATAGTTACATGTTTCATGTTCTTTCCCTCTCCCCTCTACCCCCATAGCCAATGTATAATTCCACTGGGTTTTACATGTATCATTGATTAAGACCTAATTCCATATTATTGATAGTTGGACTAGAGTTATTGTTTAGTGTCTACATCCCCAATAATATCCCCATCAGCCATGTGTTCAAGCAGTTGCTTTTGTTCTGTGTTTCTACTCCCACAGTACTTCCTCTGAATGTGGCTAGTTTTCCTTCTTATAAGTCCCTCAGCTTTGCTTTGGATCCTTGCATTGCTACTAGTAGAGAAGTCCGTTATGTTCGACTATACCACAGGGCATCAGTCTCTGTGTACAATGTTCTCTTGGATCTGCTCCTTTCACTCTGCATCAATTCCTGGAGGTCATTCCAGTTCACATGGAATTCCTCCACTTCATTATTCCTTTGAACACAATAATATTCCATTAGAGGGTTAGCATTTAGATTTTTCCATTTCACTTCTTTTTTCTGTTGTGCCTCCCTCCTGGAAGTATCTCTTCTTCAAGTAGACAGAGTATGGAAATATTGTCCCATGTCCCCATTTGTGCAGTTCATTATTGCCCTTCCCTTCCCCATGATACATTTCCCCTTATTTGCATTAAATTTCTTCTCTGAGTCCATGCCATTCCATCCTTCTAGATCAAAGTTGCTTTGAGGAATTGTTACTTCACTTTTGAGGCACAACACTGTCTCAGAAGTAGTGGTTATTTTAAGCATCAAATCCCTAAAGATTATACCATTTGTAAGGTATTTCCCATGATAGACTATTTTTCTCTCAGGTAGAATAATCATTCAGTGGGACCATTTCCCATCAATGAAATAAGATGCTCCACTTTCCTTCCCTCTATTTCCCCATCTTCTTTTGCTACATTACTCATTATACTATAAGTCCATCTTCTTCATGGGAGACTTAACAGGTGTTATTTTCTCTTCATTTTTTATCATTGACTTGACTAGGGTACATCACATATTCCCTTTTATGTTCTATTCCCCCTTTCTTCTTCCGTGCAACCTCCCATTCTGTGGGTTAGTACTATACAAAGGTGTTATGATGGTTAGTCCATGGTATTTCAGATCTGTACCTCTACCATCACTTCTTTTTAAGTTCAGTTTTTCCCTTATGTCCTTGTGTATTTCTAGAAAGAAATATTTTGATCTTTCTGTTGTTAGTTTGTTGTTGTTTAACTTCATTGAATGTCTTTCTCATTTCCCACCTCTTTTTTCCTGAGGCAAATTATTTAATAACTTGACTGCTTTATTTATTTACCTTTCTTGAATTTCTGTTATCTGGAATATTTTAAAAGTAAATAATATGTTGGTTTTCTTTGCAGAAATACTTCAAATTCCTCTCTTATTAAATGTCTGTCTTCTCCCATTGATGATTAGGCTTAGCTTTGCAGACTGCATCACTTTGGTTTTTATGCAGAACTCCTTTGCTCTTCATAACACATTATTCCAATCTCTCTCTCTCTCTCTCTCTCTCTCTCTCTCTCTCTCTCTCTCTCTCTCTCTCTCGTTCCTGGTGGGTACAGAATAGTGTTATATGCTTAAATTTTCCTTTTCTTTATATTTGAAAGTCTTTCTCTTGGTTATTTGCAGAATTTTCTTTTTGTTAGTGGAATTGCTAAATATAATAGCTATTGTTTTGTAGTTTGCAGAAGAGTGGATTTTCTTGAGGCCATCTGTAAATTCTTTTGACTGGCAGATACTGTGCTTTGAAGTTTTGTGCAGTTTCCTTGTATTATTTCTTCTATAATTATGTTGAGATTTAAAAAAAACAAAAACTCATTTTCTCCTGGGAGTTCTATAATCCTTAAGTTGTCTCTATGTATCCTCTTTTTAAGATTAATGTTTCACTTCTATAAAGAACATCTTTTAACATTATAGCTTTTTGTGTTCCAGATTGTCCTCAACTTCTGTTTTTGTACTCCCAAACTCCCGTTTTCTCTTTCGTTTCTTTGGTGTGATTTGCTCCTGTCAATTCTAGTTTATCCAGTATGACAAATATTTCTGTTATTCAAACCATAAAATTTGCTTTTGTGTTCTTTTTTTCTTTCTGCAATCATTAGGGAAGATTCTGCTTGTTTTCATTCTACCTTGGGAATCCACATGGTCTTATGCTTCATCTTCCTTTTTCTTGGAATTCAGAGATGTTTGGAGATGGCTGCAATTGCATTATCTCTTGTGAATAATTTATATTTTGGAAAGAATTGAGAGCTAATGAGGATGGTAAAATGTTTAGTCTTCCATCTTGTTGGTTGAATTAGTACTTTCCATGTTATCTTTGAATAAATACCATACTTCAAAGTTAATTAAAATATCCTTACACTAATTCTTCAATTAAAAGATGTCTTACCCAATTTACATTTTCTCTTTTTCTTTTCTTTGTCAACAATATTAAGGTTAGTTATTAGTCTTTAGGCAACTATGAGGGCAAAGACTGATCTTACCTAAATTTTATGTTTTCCCTAAGGCTTAATAAGTTAAATATAAGAAATGCTTAATAAATATTTGTTCTTTTGTTCCATAATACATTCTCTGCAGTTGGCAGATAAGTAATTCCTTTCCTAAACTCCATTTAGGTCATAAATAATTATGCCTAAACATGATTTTTTTCCCTCTTTGATAGTATATCTAGAAAGGTATGTACAGTTATTAGAGGAGGAGACATTTAATTAAAATTGCCTTTTTAAGCAAAGTTCAATTAATGTGATCTGTCATCTTACCCAATTAAAGCCAGAAAAAACACTGCTTTTCAAAGTAGAATATTTCCTAAGCAAAATATTGCCAAATAAAACCAAGGAGTTTTGGTGGACTTCATAAGCTCAATATAAAACAAACTATTGTAGCAGCCAAAAAAAGTTATGTAATTTTAGGCTAAGTCAGTAGTGTATAGGACAAAAGAAATTCTGCTGCCTTAATCAGACCTCATGTAGATAAGTGGTCTTCAATCTTTTTGTCATGTACTCCTATTAAGAAAATATTTTAAGTATGTATTCTCAATATGTATATATATGCTAACATAAATTAGATCATGTATTACTATAGTGTCTTCTATGGAATGTTTCCAATTTATTATGTACATAATTGTTTGCAACTGTAGTCTTTTTGAGATCAGGGATGGTCTTTTGTACTTATTTTTATCTCCAGCACCAAATAGTGTTTGGCACATAGTAGACACAATCAATATTTATTGACTGACTTCTTTATTGATAATTATGTATATTTTAAACCTACACAAAATGGAAATTTTTTTAAAAAGCTGAGATAAAGTTAAAATTATGGTAGGTAACCAGTGCAGTTATTAGTAAGGAAGTGATATTGTCAGGCCTCTGCTTAAAAAAATCACTTTGGCAACCACGTGGAGGACAACAGATACCAATTAGAAGATATTGCTACAGTCCAGGTGAGAAATGAAAAGTCCTTGAACTAGGGTAGCCACTATAGGAATAGAGAGGAGGACATTTGGGAGAAATGTGAAGGTGGAAATAATATAGATGGGGCAACTGATTGAATATGGGCGGTAAGGGTAGTAAAGAGTTGAGGAAGGTCCCAAAGGATGCCAGCCATAGTTAAGAGGTAATTTAAAGACCAGGGATTGGGAAAATGGCATGAAGGGATGGATTTTATCAGTATATTCTGGGCAACTGATGCTATGGGTTTCTGGGTAGTGGTTAGTTGACAAATGCCCTTAGAGACTGACTTTCATATTAAAAAGGTAGAGGTTGAGAGTTTAGACAGTAGAGGAGGGGGAGAATGTTAGGGGATTAAGGCATCCTTGTGTGGGAGATAAACTCTATGATTGGCTATCTTGAGGGGATGTGCAATGCAACCCTCTTTCCATCCTCTTGAGTCAAACAACCCTTTGGATCAGGCCACATGCCATCTTCCACTCCCATTCCTCATTCCCATGTTATGGCTCTCATTTTTATACCTTTAATAAAGAGTATTATATTTTGGTATATGTGCCACATTCTAGGTAGGTTATGCTAGAGGAAATCTAGACAAGAGCAATGAGGATGAGAAGATAGCTGCTATCTAGATTTTGAGTGAGAAGTCCTAGGTTTCAGACCCACTTCTACTACTTAAATGTGCATTGCTGTTATAAGTGCATTCTGTGGTCCAGTAAAACTGGCCATCTTGATGTTTTTCATTTGTGCCACTCCACCTCCTGTCTCCATTCCTTTTTAGTAGACTGTTCAAAAGGTCTGAAATGCACACTTTACTCTTGCTTCTTAGAATTCCTAATTTATTTCAAAGCTTAGTTAAAATGCCACATCCTAAAAGAAGCCTTTTCCAATCCCTCTAGTTGTTAGTGCTCTCTCTCTGCCCCTCAAATTTCACTGGTGTGCAAATTATTTGGGAAAGCAATGCCTTTTAAAATGGTTTCATTTTTTGTGAGTAATGGTCATTTTCTGATAGAAGGCTAACTTTCAACATTTCAACTCCACCAGATGAAACTGGAATTAGCTAATTATCCTTTTTAACTTAGTTCTTTGTAAGTAAGATGCTCGATTTTATGCCATGCACCAGCATTTTATTCTTTCTTTTGCCATACAATGATCCCTCACCTACCGCGGGAGTTACATTCCCAAGACCCATGCAATAGGTGAAAATCCATGAAGTAGTGGTGTTACATTTATTTTATATTTTAAGGCTTTATAAACCCTTCTCACTCTCCTATAAATCTTTTCCACACTTTTATTAACCTTTCTCACACTCATAAATACTGAGCCAATCAGCGCTGAGGATATAGAACACAGCTCTGTGGTTGGTTGCTTTTTATTCATTAGCCAATAATGTGCCATGCACAATTTCGAACTGGAAAACTTGTGCAAGTAGTAGTGGCCCACATAGGGCATTTTTGTTGTGTACACTACATCCGCAAAATCCCATGATATAAAGAAAACTGTGCAATACAGAATTAGATGAAATAAACCCAATAACCTAGCAATACAGTAGGGACAACTGTATTTTTAATTCTGTAATTTTAAAGAATGTATATTGCCCAAAGATATTAAAAAATTATAATTCCTAACCAACACGTTTCAGTGACAGAGATATTGCAGCAGCTGTTGCTATGGGAAACTCCAGGTTCCAAGGATTTTTCAAATCCATAATCAGATAAGGTTAGTTTCTTTTTTCTTTTTCTTTTTCAAAACCATTACCTTCTGTCTCAGCATCAATACTGTGTATTTGTTCCAAAGCAGAAGGGTGGCAAAGCTTAGGTAATGGAGGTTAAGTGACTTGCTCAGGCCCCCAGCATTAGTTTTACTGAAAGCACAATGGAAAGTTAAGTTAAAAACAAACAAACAAACAAAAATGTCAGGAACTGGTAAACAATTTCTGTGAAAGAGCTTAATTTTTAGATACAAGGCAAATACCTTCTGAAGATAGCTCTACCTCTACCCTGATAGCTGAGGGTTAGAGGTAGGGTTGTAATTGAATTCTTTACAGTAATGGTTTTCTGATTTTGGGCCTCAAGACTCCTTTACTCTCTTAACAATTAGTGAGGATACGCCAAGAGCTTTTGTTAATATAGGTTGTGCTTATTTGCATTTATTTTATTAAAATGATAATTCTTTGGTTGTCATTATATTATGAAAATATGAAAACTTTAAGAACCCCTGAAAATGTCTCAGAAACCCGTAGAGGTCCCCATTCTCTACTTCTAGAACAACTGTTTTAGTACAGCACAGATTTTTTGAAGTTAAAGGAACAGCAAGAAGACAATTAAAAAATAGCTACCCATTGTTATGAAGAAAAAACCCTTATTATGAGCAAGACAGTACAAATAAGGCAGTAAGAAGCTAGGCTAACTCCCCACACACAAAAGGAGGGAGAATGACTTTCCTGGTAATATTTATTAAGTTCTTAAGCTAAGGGCTGTGTGGGTGTATTGATAGTTCTGCTTACCAGTATTAATCATGGTGGGTTATAATTGTCTAGTTAAAAAATTTTATTTGAATATACATATACACATATATGCATGTTTATTCACATATACGCACCTATACTAACATACAGCTGTCATGTGGTGATGCAATGGATAGAATGCCAGGCTTGGAGTCAGGGAAACTCATCTTTCTGAGTTCAAATCTGGCTTCAGACACTTATTGACTGTGTGACCCTGCCTTGGACAAGTTACTTAATCATGTTTGTCTTAGTTTCCTCCTCTTTAAAATGAGAGAAATTCCCAGGTCTTTCAAAGTTGTTTCCCTTTGCAATGATGCTATTATGTATAAATCTTTCTAATGATTCTGTTCACTTCTTTCTGCATTCGTCAATAAAAATCCTTCTTGTTTTCTCTGAAAATATGCCCTTAATTTTAAAAAACAGGAAGAGTATTGCATTGCATCTATGTATCTGTTTTAACTTATTCTGCCATCCTGCAATTGCTTAGAATCTGCTTAACTTCCTATTCTTTGCCATCTCAAAAAAAGCTAAAAAGATACTTTAAACATGCTTAAAATTTATTTTGTTTAGGACAATGTCTTTCTTAGTTTGCTTCCATTTTAATCTATTCTTCTGCCTTTTTTGCTTTCCTTCCTGTTTTCCAGTAGAGGGAAATGTACTTCTGTTCTCAACTCCTTGTATGTGTATTCTTCTCTCCTTTGACCAGTTCAAATGAGGGTGAGGTTCAAGTGTCATTTACTTTCCTCATCCTTTTTCTCCTTGTGTGTATTGATTTCTCTTTGTGCATCCTGATTATGTGAAATCATTTTTCCTAACATTCTTCTCACTTTCCCTCATTTTCTTTCACATTTTTTTAATGCCTATGTTTGAACTTCAAAGTTTCCATGCAGCTATGGTATTGTCATCAGGAATGCTTGGAAGTCCTCTTTTTCATTAAATATTCATTTCTTCCCTTGTAGGATTTTACTGTTTGTATATGTTATTCTTGTCTGTCAGCCTATATCTCTGCCCTGGAATGTTATGTTCTAAACTCTCTGTTCCTTTGAAAAAGTGCCTGCTAAATAATTTGTAATCCTGACTGTGGTGGCTAAGTACTTAAACTTGTTCTTTTTAACCTCTTTCAGTGTGTGTATATACGTTGGAAGCTCTTGTTTTTGGTTGTAATGTTCCTGAGAAATTTTCCTATTATGGTTTTCTTCAGGAAGTGACCAGTGGATTCTTTCTATTTCTACTTTGCCTTTTAGTTCTAAGAGATCTTGGCAGTTTTCTTTTAGGGTTTCTTGAAATATGATCCCTGGGCTCCTTTTTAGTTCTGGGTTTCAGGTAGTCAGTGATTTAAAATTTTTTTCTCTTTGATTTGTTTTCTAGCTAATTTGTTGTTGTTTTTTAAATTAGATATTTTACATTTCTCCTACATTTTCAATCTTGTTATTAACTTCTAATTTCTTTCTGTTTCAGGATGCTGATCAAGGCTGAACAAATGACTCATTGTGACTTTTTCTTGGCTTTCCTCAACAGGATTTAACCTGTTGAATTTTCTAGATGTTTGGAGGAGTTTTATGGGGGTAGTTCTGTGTACTTCTTGCTAATTTTCTGTTTTGGTTTTGTCTCCAGCTTAGTGATTTCTTAAAAACAATATTATAGAAAGAATCTTTGTTCAGGTGTACATTGTACTAGTTCATTTCCATACAACTCTAATTCTTTCCATAATGCAGTATGGTATGGGGTATGTGTGTGTGTGTGTGTGTGTGTGTGTGTGTGTGTGTGTGTGTAATGACCCCTCTATTACCTATAGGATAATTTCCCAATTTTTTTTGGTCAGAATTTAAGTCAGTTCTCAACAAATTGGTTACAAACTTCTTTTCAGATATTAGCCATTCCTCTTCTATGTGAACCTTACCTTTTAGTCAAATGTGTTTGCTAACTGTCCTCCCCAGATGCTTTGTGCTTTCCTATCATGGTGTCTTTTTTCATGCTATTCCTTTTCCTGGAATGCCTTTCCCTTACCCTATCTTTGCCAACTTACTTAAAGATCTGGCTTAAACACTTCCTTTTCCATGAAACCTTCCCATGTCATCCCAGTCAGAAGTGATCTCTTCTTTTTTTAAACTTTTGTAGCATATTGCACATCACCATAATCAAATGCTTCCTATATTACAGACAGGTTGTGTTGCATAGTAGATATAATGTTGGCCTCAAAGCCAGAAAGATCTGAGTTCCCACATCTATCCCAAATTACTGTACGATGCTGAACAATTAAGTTAAATTTTCAGTGCTCTGGGCAAGTCTCTAAGATCTTAAGTGTCTTTTCTTAATTAAAAAATACTTCTCTTTTGTCCTAGAATTGATATGCAATAGAGCCATGAGGGTTAGGCAGCTGGAGTTAAGTGACTTGTCCAGGGTCCCAAGAAGTGACCAGGAAGTGTCTGAAGCTGTCTTTGAACCCAGGTCCCTCTGACTCCAGGGCTGGCACTCTATCTGCAGAGATCTGTCTTCCTTTAGGATCGTACGTTTCACAGAAGGTAGTAACCTGTGTTGGTAGGAGTTTCCTTGTTAGAGAAATCTTTATATTAATGAAATCCCAAGTTCAGTCCTTATCCCTATCCTATTTTTTATTAGATATTTGTGCCTGTGCCTTATGTCCTTTACTAGTTTTTAAGTTCTTGGAGATCAAAGACTGACATATATCTTTTTATGTCCCTTCAGAGTTAATATTTCTATCCTCTCCTTCCCATTCCCTTTGCAAACTTCCTAGTTTACATCCTTAACTCTTCTATTTAGACTATTGTAATAGTCTTCAGAGCTTCTGGCTTCCAGGCTATTTCATTTCTAATATAGTTCTTGCAATAATCTTCCTAAAGTAGCCTAGATTATTACTTTTCTCTTCAGAGACCTTCAGTGGTTTACCATTGCTTACTGAATAAAAAAGTAAAAAAGCCAAAACTCTTAATTTGGACTATTTTGTCTCTGTTTCTTAATGAAATGTTATTCAATTTTGATTTTTTTATCCTGAATGTTTTTATTTCTCATTTGAATCAAAAGAATTTAAAGATCAGTGCAAGAAATTTAAGTGCTGAACTCATTGCTTTAGTTCTTTTTAAAATTTTTAAAAATTTTTTATTTTTTAGAAACATTTTTTCCATGGTTACATGATTCATGTTCTCGCTTCCCCCCCCGCCCCCAGTAGCCGATGTGCATTTCCACTGGTTTCTTCCTTTGTCAACCTATTTCCATATTATTGATAATTGTTCTAGGGTGGTCATTAAGAGTCTATATCCAAATCGTGTCCACATCAACCCATGTGTTCAAGCAGTTGTTTTTCTTCTGTGTTTTCACTCCTGTAGTTCTTCCTCTGGATGTGGATAGTGTTCTTTTCCATAAATCCCTCAGAATTGTCCTGGGTCATTGCATGGCTGCTAGTTCAGAAGTCCATTTCATTCAATTTTACCACAGTGTATCAGTCTCTATACAGTGTTCTTCTGGCTCTGCTCCTTTCACTCTGCATCAATTCCTGGAGGTCATTCCAGTTCACATGGAATTCCTCCAATTTATTATTCCTTTGAGCAAATAGTATTCCATCACCAGCATATACCACAATTTGTTCAGCCATTCCCCAATTGATGGGCATACCCTCACTTTCCAGTTTTTTGCCACCACAAAGAGCATGGCTATAAATATTTTTGTACATGTCTTTTCCCCTATGATCTCTTTGGGGTACAAACCCAGCAATGGTATGGCTGGATCAAAGGGCAGGCATTCTTTTAGTGCTCTTTGGGCATAGTTCCACACAGAATAGTATACTTGTCAGATCTCTTGGAAAGGAAAGATTTTAAAACCAAGCAAGAGTTAGAAAAAATTCCAAAATGTAAAATAAATAACTTCGATTACATTAAATTAAAAAGATTTTGTACAAAAAAAAACCCAATGCAACTAAAATAAGATGGGAAACTGGGAAAAGATATTTATAACAAAAAACTCTGACAAAGGTCTAATTACTCAAATATACAAAGAACTAAATCAATTGTACAAAAAAATCAAGCCATTCTCCAGTCAATAAATGGGCAAGGGACATGAATAGGCAATTTTCAGATAAAGAAATCAAAACTATCAATAAGCACTTGAGAAAGTGTTATAAATCTCTAATAATCAGAGAAATAATGCAAATCAAAATAACTCTGAGGTATCACCTCATACCCAGCAGATTGACTAAAATGACAGCAGGTGAGAGTAATGAATGTTGGAGGGGCTGTGGCACAATTGGGACATTAATGCATTGCTGGTGGAGTTGTGAACTGATACAACCATGTTGGATGGCAATTTGGAACTATGCCCAAAGAGGACTTTAGTTCTTGAAAGAATGAAATCATCATTGTATCATTAAAATGCTTATTAGGGGGCAGTTGAGTAGCTCAGTGGATTGAGAGTCAGACCTAGAGACAGGAGGTCCTAGGTTCAAATCTGGCCTCAGTCACTTCCCAGCTTTGTGACCCTGGGCAAGTCATTTGACCCCCATTGCCCACCCTTACCACTCTTCTACCTAGGAGCCAATACACAGAAGTTAAGGGTTAAAAAATGCTTATTAGGTATGACCACTCATCAATTTTCAGGTTCATTATACTTCTCTGTTGGTAGTTTTTCTTGGTGAGATTGGGGATAGGATGGGAAAAACTGTGGTTCAGTGGAAAAAAGTGCTGAATGTTGATCCTGAGGTCCTGGCTTTTAATCCTGCTTACTACATATGTGACCTTGGGCAAGTCACTTAACCTCTGTAATCTCAGCTTGTCTATAAAATAAGGATATTGGACAAGGTAAATTTTAAGGTCTCTAACAACCTGAAATTTAGTCTTGCTTTGTCCCATCTCTATGCCTTTTCTAATTTTGTCTTCTCCTTGAGACAATATTTGTAATGCACTTAGCAGAGTTCTTTACTCTCATTAAGTACTTCACAAACTTTTGTTTCCTTCTTCCTTATCTATCTTTGTATCTCTAGCATCCAATAGGTAGAGCTATATTTTCTACAAAGAGGCACTTAACAACTGATAGTTGTTGAATTGAAATGCAATGCATGAATGGAATGATGGCTAATGATTTTAGCCATAATATTCCCACAGAATTGTTTATATAGTCCCACTTACTTGAGTGCCTATTCTCAATTAATTATCTTTAATGAATAATCCTTTTAGGTTTACTTATTTGTAAGGAAAATTGAGCATGCATTGTAATATTTAAATTATATTCATATTAATTTTTGTGGTTCCATCCATCTCTCCCCTTTAATTAAGTTCTTACTTGGAAATTACTCACTTTCACTGATAAACATTGATCTTTTACCACGTTTCTGAAATAATATACTTTTCATTGAATTACACTTGAATCTTCTGCTGATGAAACTAAAAAGGCCATAAGAATATAGTGCAATTTGAGAAGTGTTATATTTATATTTGTATTAAATTACAATTAAGCGTTATAACTCCCTTTCAATTCCTAGTATTTTATTAATCTCCTCAGGTTTACCTTTCCTATCTTGTTCAATTCTGTATTACCTACAGACGCTGAATAGGAGCTGCTTTCATGGCTTTAAGTATAGGACCAGCCTTCATACCTAAATCATAGGAGACTAAATGGAAAGCATACAATTCTGAACCAGGATTGACACCCAGGACAAATCTTCACAAAACTGGCATTTTTCCACCTCCTCCTGCCAACAACTCCTTCTTTCTCCTTTACTCCTCTCCATTCCTAGCTAGCTATTAAGTTAATAATGCCTATTAAAGTGTTAACTAATAACAACTTGAGGTGCTACCCTCTCCTGGGGGTGTTTAAATTTTAATAGAGAACTCAACCACCAAATGTCTTCAAGATTAAATAGAAGTAATCTCAAAGGATAGTATTTTAGGTTCCCTGACATAGTAGCCATTTATTTAGTCCCCTTTAGATCATATCTTATAGAAAATACATGGGTGCCCCTCTTGCTCACATTTCCCTCCTTGCTTCCGAAGTTTAGAAAACCCTGTTTGAGGCCCCAGCTATCTTGTTGTTTTCCACAGGATTAGAATAAGATTGCAACTAGAACAAATACGTTTTGTAGGTACCAATACACCCTTTGAACTAGATTTAAAATCTGTCCCTTTCTCTTGCTACATAAAAATAATCTAACCAGCAGGGAGAGCTCATTTCACACCTAGCTGCACTACTATGGGACTTCTTTGACTTTTCTACCATGTCCCAGTTAGCTTATTATTAGGAAAATTTCACCATCTTGCATGATCCCATCAATCTTGGTATTGTACCTCATCATTACCCTTAGCCTTTCTGGAGCATGGAGCCAAGAATTCCCAAAATTCTATTTAAGGAGGCAGTTCAGTTCAGATATCTCCTCATTTTGTACCTATTTGCACTATTCTTGTATTTCTCTTACTTCTTCACCATGTCTCCATATTATATACCTTTTCTCTTCTCTCTTTTCAGCTCCTTTTTGTGTGTTGTTTTCTTCCATTAGATTTTAAGCTCTTTTAGGTCAAGGACTGTCTTTCTTTTTCTGCATGGTGCCTGAAACATACTAGGTACTAAATAAATGTTAATTAAATGAATGAATGAATGAATGAATGAATGGTGAGTTGAAGTACTGGTTGTATTGCTAGATTTGACATGATAGTATTGATTTGCTAAACCACACATATTTAGGTGAAACTCTCTAGTTTGTTACTGGCTTTATAAGGCATTCTTACTCTTCTGTCTCTCCCCATTCCTCTCCCCTCCTCACAGGAGTTTGAAATGTGGTAGGAAAGCCCCAAGTTACTCACTAAAGGAGCAGTTTTTATTTTTCTACAACGCTGTGCTTTTAGGCTCATTGCTTTCTTTTCCTCAAGGGAAAGGAAAAAAAAAGTATATCAGGTAGGTTTTGCAAAACTTGTGAAAATCAAACAGCTCCCAACTCACTTTTGTTTTTCTTGGCTCTGGCCCCAGTTCAGCTTAGCTAAAAAACATGTCTTTTTTTCTCTAGAAGGGGATCCCTACCTCTGATTCCCTACTTTGTAGAAAGAAACCCAGGTCTTTCTATTTTTCAAAAGCCTCTCACTTAATTCATCTTTCCCTGCAATTATTCCTTATTTTTCCTCCTCCTTGAGAAGTCCATCTATAGTTAATGCTTCCACTTTCTTTCCTCTCATTAACTCTCAAGTCTGGCTTTTGACCTCATCATTCAGTTGAAACTACTCTTTCCAAGCTACCAATCATCTCTTAATTGCTAAATTTAATAGCTTTTTCTTAATCTTAATCCTTCTTGACATCTTTGTAGCTTTTGACATTGTGTCTTCTTTCTAAATTTTCTTTCTTCTAGTTCTCCTTCTACTTGCCTAATCTCTCTTCAGTGTCTTTTGCCATATTTTCAACCAGGTCCTATCTGATAATAGTAGGTATCTCCATCTTGAACCTTTTTGTCTTCTTTATACTCTTGTGCATAGTAATTTCATCATCTCCTATGAATTCAACATTCATCCCTGTTCTGATGATTTAAAAATCTACTTATCCATGCCTAACCTTTCTGCTGAACTTTAGTCTCTTATTACATATCTCAAACTGGATATTCTAGACATCTTAAACTCAATGTATCCAAAATTGTATTAATTGTTCTTTTTTTCCAATATTTGCTTTTTCCTAACTCCCTGATTACTGTTTAGCACATCATCTCTCTGTAACCCAGGCTAGCATTTTTGATATTATCCTTAACTCTTCACTCTTAATAACCCTTCCTGTCTAATCAGTTGTCAGGTCTTGTCGATTCTATGTTCATAATATATCTTGTGTGTGCTCTTTTCTCTCTTTTGATACTGCCACCACCCTATGGAGGCTCTCTATCCCTCAGACCTATTGCTGTGGACTGTTGGTTGGCCTTCCCTTCCTCAAGGATCTCCTACTCCTGTCCATCTTCCATACTGTTGACTATACTAAGCTCTTTACTGCACTTTCAGTTGACTGGAGCTAAGCTCCCTGGACTTCACATGTATCTTCTTATTCCTTCCAGTATTTCTATAGTTTTGGAGTAATGTGACTTTTGTGTCATCTGTCTCCATATTAATTTTCTCTGGCTAGTAGTGTATACTGAATGCATAATTGGCTAGTGCTGGTACCCATCTCTGGAAAGCATCTAAGTTGGCACCCATCAAAATAGAAACCAGTGGATTGTTGTTTGTATACCAGTGGACTTTTACTCCATATACACAATCTTAGAACTTTGCAGTAACAGCCCGTTTTATCACCAAGCACACCAGTTTGTGTGAGGGGTAATAAATCATAGGGTTAGTCCTTTGTTGGAAAATGCAATTAGTTTCTGATGGTTATCATTCTCTTAGTACAAGGCTGTTCCCATGTCCTGGAGGCAGGACAAAAGGCTTGCTTGGATCTTCATAGGCCAATGTTAATAAATGTGTGAGGCCATATAATTAGTCTTTGAAAGCTTGTATGTATTTGTTTATCTAGTGAATTAACTTTGAAGGACTTAGGACCTTTATTGTTTTTCTGCTTTTGGATTTCTTCCACTATATATGTATGCATGAGTAAGGTCACTTAATGGATTAGCAATAGCAGCAGTCCTCTTAATGAGTCTGTTATAATAGCCACCGATTCTTAGAAAGGTACTTAGATGGGAGGAGGGGGGGTCAATAATGAGCCAAAGAGATAAGTGAATTTTCTAAGCTGTCCCTAAGATTGAATATCTCTTTGAGCCTAGAGCTCTGGGGACCCTGGATCATATTACTATAATCTCCTCTATCATGAGATTTATTTTACTTTCCTTTGGCTTCTGGGGAATTGCTCTTTAAAATTTTTTTTCTCCTACCAATTTGACTACTCCTCAGTTTTCTCCAATAGTTCTTCTTCTGTTTTCCCCTATTTCTGGGTGTGCCCAAAGATTTTGCAGTTGTCTCTGCACAATTTGCCCTTTGATGGTCTCATTTACTTCTATGGCTTCAATGATCCTTCATTCTGATGACCTTTTCCAAACCGTGGTTTCCTTCCTGACTTTCACACCTCTATTTTCAACTGCCTTTACTGCTGGCATCTCAAACTCAACTTGTCATCTTTTCCCTAAAACCTATTTGATTTATTTCCCAACTTTTCCTATTTCTGTTGATAGTGAAATTATCCAACGAGTTCCCCAGATTTGACAATTTGGAGTCATCTCTGTCTTTTCCTTGGCTCTCAGTTTCTATATCTTATTAGCTGCCAAGTCATTTCAACATCCATTCCTTCTTTAATCACACAAGCTCCCAGCATAGTTCAAGTTCTTTCCCTCTTATTTGGATGATTATGATAGCGTCTTAACGGGTTTTCTGTCCCCAGTTTCCCTTCTCTCTAATACATCCTTTATGGAGCTATTAAAATAATCTTCATGATGCATTCATCTATGTCACTACTCTGCTTAAAAAATAGTTTTCCATTGTTTAAGGAATTAAAATAATCATTAGCTTAACATTTAAGGCTTTTCGTAATCTGATTTCAGCCTATCTTTCCAGTCTTATTTTACTCATTTCCTTTCACAGCCAAATTGTTAGCCATTCTTTAATCTCATTCTGGGATTTTGCCTTTTGCCAAATGGGTAAAATTTTTCATGATCCCCTTTCCCTAGGCTGTTCCTTTTCCTTTATCCCTCATAGGCACCCATCCCCCTAGTTTGGCCTGCATTTTCTATTCTGAAGTCTCATGTCACATTTCTCCAACCAGGGGCTGATTCCTTGACTTCTCCCATTGGAATTTTTTTTTTTAGCTTATCACCAGAGGTTTTAAAGAGTTAAATTTATTTCATCTCATAGATTAAACTGGGCTAATGGGAGAAGAAAAGAACATCTTTTCAGACAAAATGTGTATTTTAATTGAAGATTTCTGGTGATACTCTCTGCTTCTACTTCCCAACTGTCTTTGTTTTACTCTATTCTAATGGTAAGCATTTCAAGTTAGATAGGAGGACAAGAAAGTAATTTATTATAAAGATCAGAGGAAAGTATCTTTGTGGAGAATGGATCTATCCAAATCCCTTGGGAAAAAATTCTCACTATGTAAGCATGCGATGACTTTGTCTATGTGTAAGACAATCCAGAATTCTGAGTATATTTTCCATTACCTTTTGCTGAGGTCCAAGAACACGGGGCCATTTCTTGGTGGTTAAAATTGCCACCTTTCCTCCTCCAACTAAAACCTCCACATCAAAGTTAAACACTTATTGAACTGTTATAAAAACAATAAATCATTCCAGACGTATTTAGACTAACCACACTCCCTATTTGTTCTTGAAAAATTACCCCTTCTTTACAGTCAGCCACATTTGGTATCAGTGGGTTGTTTTGTTTTGTTTTTCTAAGGATCTCTTCAAGCAAGACCAGTGCAAGTGGGAGAGAATTGTTCTTTGTTCAATTGCAAACAAAGCACAGGGGAGAAAGGTAGCCCCAGGAGAATGTTTGAAAAGAGATGACACACTTGGGCAATGGGTTCATTTTCAGTTGGAAAATATTTTCCTCCAGTTACTGCTCCAGTTTTTTTCTATTTAAAGTTTGTACCTCCTTTTTCTCATAATTAAAAAATACTAATAAAAAAGAAAGGGGAATGGGAGGAAAACAATCACTCACCCCAAACTCCAAACATACCACAAAGGTAAACTGTCTGTGTTAGCTATTAACAGTGTTCCAGAGCTGCTGCCTGTGTAGCATGGCTTTGGAATGCTGTTTTCACTTTGTGCTGCAGGAGGCAGTATCTCATTAATAAAAATGACTAGCAGCTTCTGTGTGCTTCAATTGACTTGTTTCAGTGTCATTTTCTAATAGTAATATTATGAAGTAGAAAGAACCACAAGTATTTTAGGACATCCTAAATGGTACAAACTTAGTTCTTTTTCAAACCCCAATTCCTTTGTTCTCCATGCTTCAAAGTTTCTGTAAAAATAATTTTTTTCTTCCTTTTATAACATTTCGAATTTAGAATCATAGAGCTAAAAGGAGCCTTGAAACCATCTTACATTTTCAGATAGTTTTAATAGTTAGGAAGTATTTCCTTAATTTGAAATGAAATTAGCCATTTCCTTCCACCCATTAGGTCTAGTTCTGCTCTCTGGGACTATTCTGTTGTCTATCCTATTCTGTGCTATTAATAATAGCTGGCAGGTGTGTATCCCATTAAGGTTTGCCTTTATTATCTCACTTGATTCTCACCACTCTGTAATAGAGATTCTACTACTATTCTCATTTTATAGATGAGGACACTGAGGTTGAGTGCTCAAGTGACTTTTCAAGGATCACATGTCTAGTAAGTATTGGATTTGAACTTGAGTCTTCCTCCTAACTCTAATCTGGGGCTTTATCCTCTGTGCTACCTAGTTGCCCTAGTACTAGAGAACAAAAAGTCCTTTAGCCCTTTCCCTAAGGGAATACTGGGCAATAAAACACGCAAATGAATAAATTTTTGTTCAGTAATGTCCAACTCTTTATGATTCCATGGGCCATAGTTCTCCATGGGCTTTTCTTTTAAGCATAGTGGAGTGGTTCACCATTTCCTTCCCTAGTGGATCCTTTTGTTAGGCAATTTGAAATTAAACGACTTGCCTAGAGGTCACACATTTAAGAAGTATTTAAGATCAAATTAGAACTCAGGTCTTTCTGGATCCATGCTCAGTAGTCTACCACTGAGTCACCTCATTGCCTTCTAAGCATGTGATGATTGAGTGATTTACCCAAAGTCATATATTTAGGAAGTATCTGAGGATGGATTTTAACTCAAGTCTTCCTGATTCCAGGCCAGGTGCTCTTAACCAATAACCCACAGTTGCCTTTTAAACAAATAAATATAGACTGGATGATCTGATGAACCAGAGATCACGAATAATTTAAGGGCATCAGGAAAGACTTTCTGTGGAGAATAGTACATGGCCTGAGCCTTGAAGGAAACTAGGTAATCTAAGAAGTGATGGCATAGAGGGAATGCATTCCACACACAGGGTGGGGAGATGCAGTTCTGAATCTAGGAACCAACAAGTAGAAGAGACTCTGAAAACAGTTATGTATTGGAGAGAAATGTTGAATAAGGCTAGAAAAGGTAAATGGAGTCAGACTGTAAAGAACTTTAAAAAGCATTTGTTTCTAGTTCTTCATTGCAACAAAAAGTAGTGCTTTTAATATTTGTGTACTCGTGGGTCCTTTTCTTCTTTCTTTGATCTCTTTAGGTCTATGTAGAGTAGTGGCAGGGTGTGTTGGTAAATGTTTAACAGCCAGTTTTCTGGGGAAAAAAAGGTGTCCTTGACACACTTTTAAGTTTAACCTGAATTATTAACATTTTCTTCATCACTTTCTCAAGTTTGGACAATTAACAAAATCATAAATCAAACCATGACAAGGTTTAGGTATTCACACTGAAAATGTAACAATTGGTTCTAGCAGGCTGTTGGAGCTGGCTTCTGAATGGCATGCCTTAAAGGAGCTATTGGATCTTAGTGTAGGCACAATTTTGTACCTTTAGGAGTATAGTGTCAAATTGCTTTCTGGAATGACTTTATAGTAACACTGCTAGTGCATTAGTGTGCTTTTCCCTATGTGGGCTCTTAAAAAATTGTCATTTGCCTCTTTTGTTCATCTTCCCCTATCTAATGGGGGTGAGGTAAACTCTTAGAGAAGTTTTACCTTGCATTTCTTTATATGTCAATGATTTTGAACATTTTTTCACTTCATTCTGAATAGCTTGTATTTCTTCTTTTGAGAAGTGACCATTTATATCCTTGGACTATCTAAAATAGACTCTTAACAGGTTTTCCTATCTCCACCTTTTCACTTTTCCAAATCATTTTTCATACTGCTACCAAGCATGCTCTTATGATTAAGTCTGTCCCTGATTTTATAGCCTAGCAAAATTTAATTTAATAGGATCTTCCAGAGCTTGTACTTCATTGGCACAGCCTTTGGGAATCCAGGGTAATCTCTAAGGAGGTAGTAGAATGACTTTAATGTAGCTAAAAAGCATTTAATACATGCTTTTTGAATTGAATTGAGTAGAAAGACAAATACTATGGTAGGCAGTTAGATGCCTTTTAATAACCAATATAACTGTCTTCATAGTGGCTCTTCATGTTATTGATGCTTTTTTCTATTTTATTCATATTAATTTTTCATAATCCACTTCCTATTTTTCACACATACAAATAGCGTCTTCTATAAAACCTTTGTCAGGATTGATTTCATTTTTCAAATCTTTCCTAAGTGACCATAGATATTCCGAAAATATTGAAATAGCTTCTCACTGCTGTATATTTCTGACTGGTGTTTTAAGTAAATAACTCTTCTTTTCCCAGCTCCACCATGGTACATTTACATCTTTTGGCTTTATTGATCTTCTTTCATGCTAAATTTAGAATGTCACATTCCTGGACAACAGAGCCCTATATCATTCTGTGTTCGGCTTATTTGGCTATTCATTGTCATTATTCTGTATTGATTATTGTTATTATTGCTTCTAAGAATGCTTGTACCATGGAAGTCAATAATTACTAACAGCTTGAAGGTAATAGTTCTTTTGAATAGAATTATTCTTCCCTTTTGTAGAATACTAAATAAAAGCAAGTTGGCTCCAATTATAGCAATAGAAAAATCATTTAGTTTTATGGAAAAACTTCTTGAATAAATTGGTTGCAGTGAACTTCCCCCATTTCAGGGTGAATAAGTAGTAGTAGTATCTCAGTAGTACTAGAATTAATTTCCACTCATTAAATTCTTAATATACTCATTATTTTCAATTCATTTTTCATATAAACAGCTTCACAGAGCAATAAATCATCTTAATGTTGCATTAAAAACTATTAAGGAAATTAACCAAGATGGCAGAGTAGCAGGAAGGAGCTATATATAATTGAACTGTATTATAGAATTATTCCATAGAAATCTAGAAAATGTACCAGACTATGTCCTGTGAGGAATTAAATAAAGAGTTTGACTAAAATATGTGAGAATTCTAAAATAATATAGTAGTCACCAATTTAAAATATTATAGCTCAACTCAAAATGACTTTTAATAGCTTTTATTTACAAAAGAGTGGAAAGAGTGAAAGTAGAGATTTACAAAAAGAGAGTAGAGATGTCTAACGTACCACTCTAAATATTGCTCCAGTGCTTGGCTCAGTCTGTCAGGGCTTGTTAACCCTTGACCAGAGGACCTGGATTTTTGCCTGCATGGCTTCCTCCAAGAAGGTGTATAATTAGAGAATTTTGTACCTTTGAACTATGTTTCCCAGAATTCCTTCAGTATTTTCCAGAATTCCTTTTAATCTCTCCACCACATTGCATGATCACATTTTGTTTATAACTTCTGTAACTCCACCTTTGTCTCTCTCTTCTCTTGCAACCTGGGCTGGGTTAGCTAGCTTTTTTCTCTAGCTTTTTTTAAACTTTAGTTATTATTAATAAACTTTATAAAATATGATACTTAGTTATTGTATATTAATTTTAATCTTTACAAAGGGAAGACCTCTCCAAAAGTAATCTCTCTCCAGACACCAGGAAAGGAAGACCAGCTACTCACTCACCCAAGAGGCAGTCCAAATCCCAAGTTGCCTTCAAGAGACAGGTTACCAGTCAAAGACAACTGCCCTAATTTGAAAATTCAAGAAAAATTCACAAGAAATTTTTTTAGCCTAGGTCAAGATAGAGAGACAGAGAATTCTGTGGCCACCTGGGGACAGGGTCTAGCCAAGCAAGTGCCTATTGAGCATTACAGCCCAGAGTTAAAAGCTAGTTTGTGTACTGAGAAAGGAACAAATACTGAAGCGAGAGGCATTTGTGTGTCTCTCACCCTGAAAGCAAAGCAGGATCTTAGATCCAATACCCAGTCCAGTCTGAAGCCTAGAGCACAACTCCAAACCAACCAACCAACCAAAAAACAGAGTAGGACCTAGTAGTTATACAATTTTGAAATGGTGGAGCTTTTTAGATTACTGATAGTGGCTGAGTAGTAGTTTATGTGGTACTCATACCTGAACCTAGATTATGAGCAGCTATGTGGCATGGTGGATAGAATGTCAGGATTGGACTCAGGAAGACATATTCCTCAGTTTAAATGTGGCTTCAGATATGTACTAGTTGTGTGAGCTTAGGCAAGTCACTTAACCCTCGTTGCTTCAGTTCTTCATCTGTAAAATGAGCTGAAGAAGAAAATGGCAAACCATTTCAAGTATCTTTGCCAAAAAAATCTCTTCAAATGAGATCATGAAGTGTTGGACACAATTGAAAAATAACTTAACAACAAAGAGACCTGGATTCATAATATTCATAGTTTAGACCTAGAGTCACAAAAGCAAACTGAATCAGATTGCTTTAGGAGGATTGAAAGCTTGCAGGCAGCTATCCTAAACTACCCAGGAAATTCTGGAATGTCACAACACTCAATAACTTGAGAAAGTAGGTGTGGAATCCAAGAGGACCCCAAGCAGAACCCATCACAGCCCATACATGCCCTCCAATAGTATGCAGGATCAGACCCCAATATAAAGTGACATAAGAACCTTGAATGGAAGAGGATTTTCAAGAGTTCCTGATGAAAAGCCCAGAGCTGGGTAGAAACTCTGAAGTACTAACAAGCAGTGAAGAGAAACATAAAAAGGTAAATATAAGCAATCAAAACTAAGCAATCAAAATCTAATACAGGGGCATGGTCCATGTGTCCGCTCAGAGTCCTATTACCATGAGAGCTTTACACCAACAAGGAGGAAAAGGTAAGGTGAGAGAGGACAATGCTTGAACCTCAACTTCATCTGAACTGGTTAAAGGTCATTATTTTTCTAAACATGTCTGACTCTTCGTGAGTCAGTGAGGGGTTTCTTGGCAAAGATACTGGGGTGGTTTGCCATTTCTTTCTCCAGTTCATTTTACAGATGAGGAAACTGAGGCAAACAGGGATAAGGGACTTGCTCAGGGGTCACATAACTAGTAAGCTTCTGAGCTCACATTTGAACTCAGGAAGATGAGTCTTGACCCCAAGTCCAGCACGCTATCCACTGTGCTACTTAGTCACCCAAGGAAGTAATATACCTGGTAATTATGTTATTGGTCTTCTTTGAACAGCAACAAGAATAATTTAAATATAATTAAAAAATGAACAAAAAAGAAATTAAAGTACTTTGATAAAATTTTAGAAAAGTTGAATATTTTAAACTTGTGGAGATTATTGAATGCAAATAGAAAAGTTTTATTGTTTAATATTTATTAACTTCACATGGTGTCTTTACAACAATTGACCATGAATTAGGTGATAAAATCCTGCTAAATAAATGTCAAAAAGTAGAAATATCAAACATATCTTTTGTGGATCATAATGTAATACTATTCAACAAAGGGCATTGAAGAAAGATGAAGGAATTAATGAAGATTAAAATTAATTGGAGACTAGAAAAAATTATCCAAAAGAATGGGTGGATCAAAGAAAAAATCATTGAAACAATAGAAAACATTCTTAAGTATAATGATTTCGGTAAGACAACATAACAAAATTCTAGAGATGCAGCTCAAGAAATTCTTGTGGAGAATTTTGTATATCAAAAAAATTTCTGAGTAATTAAGAAAAAAGTCAGCATGAATTTGCATCTACCTGACAAAGAACTTCATTAACTTCTTTATTTTTATCTATCTATCTATCTATCTATCTATCCATCAATTTATCTATTTGTTTATTTATTTAAAAACCCTTACCTTCCATTTTGGAGTCAATACTGTGTATTGGTTCCAAGGCAGAAGACTGGTAAAGGCTAGGCAATGGGGGTTAAGTGACATGACCAGTATCACAAAGCTAGGAAGTGTCTGAGTCCAGATTTGAACCCAGGACCATCTCTGGGCCTGAAGCTCAATCCACTGAGCCACCCAGCTACCCCCATTAACTTCTTTAAAAAAATAAACTAGAGCTGTACTTTTTGAATTATCTAATGTTTATGAGAATAATTCCCAATAAGTCTTCCAGTAGTTCTGGACACTATAATAACTATTGTTATTATAAAGCAAGGTACCTGGAACACATATACTTAATTAATGCTTATTGGCTGACAAAATAGAAATCAATTTTATCAGAACATAAGTTGCTTACGAGCCTTAGGTCTTTTCTATGACCTCTTACAAAGATTTTACTGACTAGATAAATACACTGGATTAAAAAAATGAATATAAAAGGCTAGCTCTTAAAATGAAGGACACTGTTGGAGCCATAAAAAAATGGAAAGATATCTATGTTCTTTAGTGTATGTGATACACATCTTATATAAACATATTGCTCAATTCACTTTAATAATTTTGAAACATTTAAGCCATTTAACATTATAGAATTTTATTTTGTGTATGTTTGCAAGCACATCTAAACAGTGGACCTCTTAAAGATGGTAGACTGCATGTGGCCCAAATGTGTGGCATTTCCAAATGGAATGTAGGAGGTTTATAAGCTACATTTTAGAGCCTTTCTTTTTTATAAGAAACACATGATAAGTGAGAAATATGATACAGATCTTCAAAAAGATGGTAATATTTTGTATTCTTCAGGCAAAAAAAAATCAAGATTGGACTCATGATTCAGCTTTGCTGTGTTTTTCCTTGATTAATGGATATTTCCTTTCACTGAGCTCTTTGCAACTGGTACCCTAGAAATAAGAGACTCTGCCAATACTGCTTGCTACCTCTGCTTAGTCTAAATTTGTTCCTAAGGGTAATGATGCATTTCCTTCACAGTGTCTATGTATATTTGCGTGTGATTGACAGATTGGGAATACAGGAGGTCTAGGGGCTGTGCAATAACAAGCATTTTATTAAGTATCTAGTACATGCCAGTCAGGGTGCTAGGCACTAGGGTGGGGAGGATATAAAACATTAAATATCCCATATTCTTATATAGAATAAACAAAAATATAAGAAATTGATTTCAGGCAAAACATGAATTTTATTTTGGACAAGTTGCATTTGAGATGCTTAAGAGATCTGTGATGCAGTCCTAGAGATTAGAAGAAAGTCAGGGCTGGATATATAGATTTGGGAGCCATCTTCACAGAGATGTCAATTAAGCCTAGAGAATCTGATGAGGTCTCAAGGTGAAAGAGTGTAGAAAGAGGAGAGAAGAATACCCAGGACAGAGCCTCGGCACTCAATAATTGTTAGAGGGTGTTATAGGTGATGCCTTAATGAAGGAAGTTGGAAAGAAGTGAATCATACAGGTCTGAAGGAGAATCAAGAGAAAGCAATGTCATAAAAATCAATTAATCATTAAAACAGAATAAGAAAGAGCATTGAGTAGGATAAAGTATTCAAAAGTGTCAAATTCTGCAGAGGTCAATAAGGATAAAGACTGAGGAAAAAAGATAATCAGATTTTGCAATTAAGATATCAACAGTAACTTTGCTGAGAGCAGCTTTAGTTGAAGGATGAGAATGAATGCCAGACTGCAAAGAATTGAGAAATGGATGAGAAGAGAGGAAGTAAAGAGAAGGGAGTAGAGTTTTTTCTTCTTTTAAGAATCTACCTGGGAAAGGAAAGACAATATAAAGCAATAATATCAAGAGACAGTAGAATCCAATGAAAAATTTTTTTGTTAAATATAGGGGAAGCTTGGGGTTGTTTGTAGTCTACTGGAAAGAAACTGGTATATAGAAAAGATGGAAGATTAGAAAGCAATTGGCGATGATTGAGGGAGCAATCTACTGCAGAAGACAGAAGGAGATAAAATTAGAGGAAAATGTAGAGAGGTTGGCCTTGGCAAGGAGAAGGGCTATCTCATTGTCAGAGATGAGAGAGGAAAGGGGGAGATAGTGAGGAATGATGAAAATGTATTTTGAGATGAAGAAAATGGGGAAAGAGTAAACACACAGAATGACCTATATTTTCTCAGTAAAATATGTAGTGTCCTTAGCTGAGAGAGTAGAGGAAGGAAATTTTCTGAGGAGAAACAAGAAGATTTTACAGAGCATTAGTGGGTGGTATGAGAGAAAATCAATTGGGGAAGAATAAAAACCTTGTATTGCTGAAGAAAGACACTAGTTAATCTTCAATAACATAAATTTGTAGTGAGATCACTCAGCTGATTTATGTGATTTCCTATACCTCTATTTAGTAGCATCTGATCAAGAAGAGTGGGGAATGGTTGTAATAATCCAGTATAAATGGAGAGAGAAAAAGGAGACATGAGATTTGAAAATAGAGTACCATGTAATGTCAATTGGTTAAGGATAACAATTTGGATGGGAGGAAAATGGAATGAGAGCAAGGGTGATGGTTGAAACAAGAACTGATGGGTAAAGGGATTGCAAGTCATGAAGAGGGCAAAGAATAGCTTAATCAGACACAGCATGTCATGAAATGAATATAAAACAATATGCAATATGATATATAATAAATATAACATGCAACAATACATAGACCTGATATTGCTCAGCTGCATTTATTGCATCTTTTCTTTCAAAATCCTTTGGGTAGAAGTGATGGAAGTAGGAGTTCCATGGGAATTCTCTTATCTTCACTTTTGAAGTGTGAGGAATTAGAAAAGTATCTTGATTATGCATCAGAAAACACAAGTATAAATCCTGAAGCTAGTACTAATTTCCTGTGCAACCATTCTATTGGCCTCAGTTTATTCATCCATATATTGAGGGGGTTGGACTGGAGAATAACTAAGATTCCTTCTAGTTGAAAATTCTATGAGAGTAAAATACATCATTGAGATTGTAAAGTACCATTCTCCAGTGGTATTTTCCTGAAATGAACTGTGATTGTTTAAAAAAAAAATTGGTTGTTTTGACTAGAATGTTCATAGCATTGGACCTGAATGCAATTACAATTTAGTTAACTAGTTAATTTACTTTTTTTTTGGTCTCCATATGTTTAAATTGTCTCATCATGAAAATATGTGCAGAATAAAACAAAATCATATTTTGAGCCTTTATGCTACATTATTCTCCAGGTAATGTCAATAGCACTAGAGGAAGGTCCCTAGAATATCGAGTGGCTCTCCTATTGGGAATTTATGGGAGGAAATGGAAAAGAATCATTCAGGATGAGAAAGCATGGATGGATTTGGTTTGTCCTATTAAAGAGTATATTCACATTCATGAATTTACAGATCCATTGAAGTTCTAAGGGTTTTTTTTTTTTTGAGCCAAAACCATTATTGCCCTGCATGCATTTTTAGCATTACTTTAGGTCGAAGAAAATGAACGTCAGGGAGGGGATCTAAGGATCACATCTGCTGTCCTTCTGAGCAAGCTCTGCGTGGGACAGACACACCATTAGAAACATTGCCTAGGCACTCAGTGTAGAACAACCTGAAAATTCAAAGCAGTTCTACATGCATTCATCATAATTCAACAAATATGCACAGTCATGCAATGAAGATTTTTCCCTCCACTGGCCAAGGATCTACATCTTGATGTTTTGAACTTAATTAAAAAAACAAAGAAAGGGAAAAAATAGGAATATTTTAAGAGCTTGGCAATCAGCTTCCTGGAAAGGTTAACACTACATGTTGTAGTAGGAAATTTGAGAAAAAAAAAAGGAAAAAAACTCTTTATTATCCTCAAACTCATTAGAAAGTCACTTGGAAAGGATATTGGACTAATACTTGGATTCTAGTTTCAGTTCTATTACTTATTGACTCTTGCTAGTGTGGTCAAGTAATTTATTTTGGGTTTCAACTTCCTCATCTCTAGGATAAATATACAAATGCTGCTCCTCTACTTACCTCACCAGGTTATTATAAAGATCAGATGAGGAAGTATGTATAAAAGCATACTCTTTAATTTAAAGCACTATGCCAACACAAACTATTCAGTGCCTATGCATAGTGGTCATTTGACAAATATCTGATAAATGAGCAAATTGTTACACATTTTATACTTATTTTGGATCTTTTATTCATTTAGCACAGTACTGGATTTATAGCATAGCCAGAGACGGTGTTTTGGCCAAGGACGTGTGATTATCAAAGTTCTGGTACCAGGAAAAGGAGAAAAGAAGCAGATAATTAGATTTAATTAGATCAAGTCTTGCTAGTAACTGTATTTCTGCTTGGGACCATTGCATAGAGGAGAGCTGAAAGTTGCTTCCATGTGTATTTGAATTCTGTTAAATGCCAATAGAAGAGAGCTGAGGAAGCTAATGGTATAACGAGGTGGTGTCAAACTCAAAAAAAAAAAAAAAAAAAAAAAAAAGGAGGCCACTGGTCCTTACTTAAGGATCCCTGTGGGAAACATTGGCTTAGTTTTAAATTAAAGTAAAATTAAAAATTAAATTAAAAATTATTTGTTTTATTGTATTTTTATGTAAATATTTTCCAATTACAGTTTAATCTGGCCAATGTTTGACAACTTTGCTAGTGTGACGCAGCACCTAGGAATATCTCCCAACTTGTAGGTAGTTCCGTTAGACAGTGGCACATCAGGTTGAAGGCACTTTGTGAGTCTGTACCAGCTCAAAACCCACAACTCACTGCGCCCCAGAGATGTTTTTACTTTTGTGAGGTTAACCAGATGACACAGACTAAAGGCATTTAATGAAATAACATAGCAAGAAAAGTAGCAATAAAACATTTCCTCCATAAACCCAGGGCACACTATGCTACAAATATGCACACCATCAGTGGGAAGAGAAGACACACCAAAACAACACTCAAGGAAGGGCATAGTTAGAGGGATATCTATGGCCAGGGTGTACTCATGGAGGGGCACAAGAATGGAGGGGCTCCTTCTATCTCCAACACTGAAGGGATACTGATTCCTTTTCACTGTGCTGCTCCTACCAGGCAGTCTTATTCTTTGATGGTCTTATGTGCCATGAAGTCTCTGTTAGTATGCTGTCCAAGCATATAATTTCTCCCGGATGTGTGCCTTGGCGTGTAATCTTTGTTATAGATGGCTTCCTTCTGGACTCATGGGGGCTTAATTCTGGTCCAATGGTGCCATTGTCACCAGAAACAACTCCACTGGGCACAAAGTTGAGGATCTCTGTTTAAGGTGTCACAGTGATGATGGGATTAGGTAGAATAATTACATTTTGACTTATACAATAATCTTTACAACATTTTACATCTTAAAAAACAAAAAAAACCCTTGTGATATGCCATTTTATCTTTTTGCTAGAAGCACATATTTTACGTGATTTGGCATTAAGTTCATGTTATTTTTACTCATTTTTTCATTCAAGGTCATACCAAAACTGTTGTAAGAAGTCCAGCTGAGACTAGAAGATCTGGGCATCATCATCAGATTGTAAAACATTGACTGAAAAAGATGTTTGGGAGATTTTTTACCTTCAAAGTCTAGAAGTCTTGTCCTTATTGAGGGCACGATGAACTCTGATAAATACATATTGCAAAATAAAATTGTTTCAGAATTACAGAAATTCCCAATTGCAGATGGAATACTATCATATAGCTTTGCACCATTCATCTTAGTTTGACTTCCTTGTATTCCTATTTTTATGTACATTCTTGTAGTCACATATGTTGTTTTGGTTTTACTTTTGTTCATATAAGTCTTTTCATGTTTTCCTGAATTCTTCATGTTTTTAATTTCTTAAGACACTTTCTTGTACCACTATTTGTTCAGCTATTCTTCAAATTATGGGCAACCACTTTGTCTCCAGCTTTTTGCTACCATAAAAAATGCTTCTATGAATATTTACTATACATAGAAAATTGTTCTATATTTCTCTTTTGGGTCTATATCCAGGAGTCATACTAAATTTTCCATATTTTCCTGAAACCAAAAAATGTTATTCAGCTCTCTTGCTTTATCTCTATATTTCTGTTTTAAAGTATATTTCTTGTATATACAAAATTATTAATGTCTTTTTCTAATCCATTCTACCTGTTTCTTTTATTTAAATAAGCAGGTTTACTTTACTTTCATTCAAGCTTATTATTGTTGGTATTTATTTTCAAATTTTGTTACTTATATGTGGGCACCAAGCTGAATGGCAATCATACTATATTTCCCCAGCAAAAATAGCTGGGGTTAGGACCTGAATCTGTTTTCTTCTGTTAGAATCAACTAAATAATTATTGGTAACTAACCTGTTCTCCTCTGGTTCACTTTGTCAAAATGAAATATAAAGAATAGCAGTAAATCTTGGAGACTTAACAAAGAATGGCAAGTTCATTGAAAGTGGGATGATTTGGTATGATCAAAGAATTCACCCCTCATTTTTCCTATTTTTTATAGGATACTGTGGGTGTATTTTAAAGTTGCTCCCCTAAAACACAGATTTAGAGTTTCAAGCACATGAAAACATTGCTTGTTTAGGCTCCTAGAGACACATTCTTTGTTTGATAATGAACATGAGTGGATTGGAAATGCTCTCATAGTACATTAAATGTTATTACACTGATTATTTTCCACGTGGCTAATTATGCCTAATTCAAAGTCAGAGTTCATTGCTACTGATTATAATTAGAAGTACTTAGTTGTAGCTGGAATTTATAATGGTGTAAAGTTTACATTTTAGCTTGGATTTAAGAGAAGAAATTTGTAATGAATTTATAGCCATAATCAGGTCATGAATTAGCTGCTATTATGATTACAAAGGGATTCTATTTACAGTAATTTGCATATGGACCACATGCCCACATGTGTATGCGCAGACATTCAAAAATAATGCAGACGGCTAAAGGCTGATCAATGAAAGCACTGAAGTAGCTAATCTCCAAGGTCCTTTTAAAGTCAGATTCTATGAAGCTATAAATTCTTTAAATACATGGAATCTGATACATGATTTAACTTGTTTTAAGTTTTTAAGATCACAAGACGGTAGAAGTGCATAAAAGATTTAATGATTTAAGTGACAAAAAAGTGTAACAGCCCATTGATGTAAAAAAAAACCCAAAGAATCTTTTATAACTATATAATTAATAATAGTGTTGAACATACGGGAGGGGACTGCAAGCCCAGTTGGTAGAAGCATAATAGGACAATGAATTACGAATCATGCAGAACTCAATAAACATGGGGAAACGAACACATTATTTGTTTTTCAGCTTTTCTTCAAAATTTAACATTCAGAGTTGGAAGGATCTTAGATATCATCCAATTTGCCTCCTCTTTTTTTTTTTTTTTTAAATAATTAAGGAAACTGTGGCCCAGAGGATTGAAATGACTTGCCCAGGATCATCTCACATATGTAGCAGAGTAAAGTCCTCTGACTTCAGTTTCCGTATACTTTCCACTATGCCATACAGTCTTGAATTTTCTTAAGTTAGGAAAAAGAGTTGAATGTAGTTTTATTACATATATGGTACGATACTAGACTAAGTGGGTTAAACCTGTACAAGGAAATATTTTTACATTGCAATATTGATTTCTCCTGCTACATTTATGTAACAATCAAATCACTTGCTTCATTATTTCTATCTACTTTTAAAAATTATCTCTAAAACAAAACAAAATAAAAAAAAACTCAACTCAAACTCTATTCTGCATATTTAAATGTTTAAAATCTGCTCCACTGAAGAAAATGAGCTTGTCAAGTGTCCCTGCCCTCAAGGAGCCCACAATCTAAAGTGCAGTTCTCCATAAAATAGTCTTTTAAGCAAATGCATATTGGGTATTCGAACAAGGTGGTCCTCCATCAGAGTTGCACTGACTTTAGTAGAGTATGAATGCTTGACATCAGCATCTAGATACCTTATCTTGCCAAGTGATCTTTGTAATCTCCCCAAGACAATTCAAATGGAAGTTTTCTGGCTTGGTGCTGGTAAACTGTCTAGGTCTCACAGTCATACTGCAATGAGGTCTGCACAATGGAACTGTAGACCACAACATTCAAGTTTTATTTTTGGCTTCTATAGTGGATAGAGTGCTAGGCCTGGAGTCAGGAAGACTCATGTTTCTGAGTTTAAATCTGACCTCAGACACATACTAGATATGTGACCCTGGACAAATCCCTTATTCCTGTTTGCCTCAGTTTCCTCATCTGAAAATGAGCTGGAGAAGGAAATGGCAAACCACTCTAGTATCTTTGCCAAGAAAACCCAAATTGAATCACGAATTGTCAGACACACTTGAAAATGTCTACACGGTATGAAATGAAGGAATGGGAAAAATAGACCTAAAATGAATCTCTCTTGCAATAATGATCAAAACTCTCTAGCACAATGTAATCAAAAGAGAAGTAGATCAATGGAATAGACCAGATAAGCAAGACCTAGAAACAAACATGCACAGCTATCTCATGTTTGAGAAAAGACCATTAAATATTGCAATTGATAGATAATTAGTAACACCAGGGAGAGCAATTTTGATTGATGGGGGCAGAAGCCAAACTGCTAAGAGATAAGAAGGGAGAGGAGTGGAATTAGAAACACCTTGTAGAGGCTGCTCAGCCTTCTCTAAGAGTTTAGTCACAAAATAGAGGAGAGATATAAACATGATAGCTCCCAGGCATATATAGATTGAATGAGGGGTTTCTGAGGATTGAGAAGACATGGGCATATTTGTAAGCAGTAGAAAAGCAGCCCATAGAGAAGGAGTGTTTGAAGATTAGTGAGAAAGTGAGGCAATTTGTTGTAAAAGTGGAAAATTTTGTACCTTTGAACTACATTCTCCAGAATTCCTTTAGTATTTCCCAAAATTCCTTTTAATCTCTCTACCACTTTGCATGGTCACATTTTGTATATAGTTGGCTGTAACTCCACCTCTCTATCTCTCTTTTCCCCACATCCATGGCTTCTTGGTTAACTGCCTTTTTACTCTAGCTTATTTTATTTTAGTTATCACTAATAAATATTATTAAATGTAATACTTGGGGTATTTGGATATTAATTTTAATTCTCACTGTGCAGAAAAAAGTGGGGAGAGTTTTTTCTTCTGCAAACCATATGTATTCACTGTGTGGTTCATGTACTATTTAATATAAGAGAAACCAAGAATAAATTTGTGGGGTTAATGGAGCAGAGGTTAGTATCTAGAGCAACGGTTGGCAATCTTTTTGGCCAAAAGAGCCATAAACACCTGTGGAAGGAGGAGGATGGAGGCAGAAGGTGCTGGAATATGGGGCGGGGGCTGAAGGAGCCTCTGGGGACACATCCTGGGGCTCTGCCCGGACTGGCCGGTTGGGAGGTGCAGCCAGATATGGCTCGAGAGCCTTACGTTGCCCACCCCTGGTCTAGAGTCAGGGAGACTCATCTTCCTGAGTTCAAATCCATGCACAGAGTTTAGAAGGAGATAGGTAGGATGATATGGGGAGAAGGAGGGAAGCATGGTCTCTCATATTCAAATTGATATAAAATTCAGATAGAACTGTTAAAGAAGTTCATTCTATCTCTTTAGCTTTTATATGTGTAGCATATATCTTACATTTGTATATGTGTAACATATATCTTGAGCTGGGGACAGAATAATTAAGAAGTCTAGAAATGAATAGCACAGTGTAGTCATAAGACCACAGAACCAAAAGCTAAAAGGGATCTTAGAGATCATTGAATCCAACCCTTTCATTTTACAGAGTAAGAAACTGAGATACTGAGATACTGAAGAAGCTCCTTGAAACATCCAGCCAAATCCAGTTTCCTTGTATCTGTTAAGAGTGGCACAGAGAAAGAGAAGGACAAACTGAATCCATGTAGTATCCCACATCTTAACTAGCTCAGAATGTGGAGATTGCTAGACAGAGCTTCATTCCAGGTACTCAGATTTGAAACCATTTACCTGTAAATAGAATTTGTGCAAATTTTATACATTCCCCCCCTTTTTTTACAGTGCTGAGCACAGGACCCAGGTGTGAAAGGACTCACTGGGATTCTTGGGCATGGGTTGGAGGAGTTTCTGTTGAAGTTTATTAGGCCAATAAAATATTGAGGCAGAAATGGAGTATAGCCAAAATGAGCTTCTGTCATGAGACAGCTAGATCTGGAGATTGAATGGAATGTATAGTCTATATTATGTGCAATTGATGCCTCTGCTTTTACTATTTATTTACTAACATAATTAAGTTATGTGTTTAAGTTTGAATCTTGGCTTGTAATAGATAAATAACAGTAAGAAGAGAAAGCGAAGGAAGAATTATGGCCAAGTAACTTGGGGCTAAGTTAAAGACTGATGAATCCTGGCTAAGGATCTGGGAGGTAACAGCGATGTAGCAATGGGGGCGTAGTTCTATTTGAAATGCTACAGGACCTTGACTGTTGAAATGATTCCAACTGCTGTCTTTATAATTGATACACAGTCGCACCTGAGGAAGACATTTATTTCAAAATCAAGGTTAGAGTTCCATTTCCACTCTAATGTAATTACTTGCTTTCAAGTATAGGCTGGGTCACACAAAGTGAAAGGAGTGTACAGGAAGGTTTATGCAAGATGGCCCCTTTTTAGGGTATAAACCTCTTTGATTAGATCTAGAAGAGATTAGATCAGGATTGACTAAAGAAATGAAATGATCATGTCTCTAGGGGTTTTCAATTTAAAAAGGTAGCATGAACTTTTCCAACTCTATCCCAAGACCTCATTTCCTTCTCCAAATTTAAATTTTTGCTGTTACATAGTCCAGTGACTGAGCGGTCAAGTGGTAGAAGATTCCAGACTCAGGGGTGCCTCGTGAAGGTAGTGAACTTAGAGAAATTGTTATACTCCCCAACCTTTTTTTTTTCTTTTCCAGATTGCTTTGATGAGTACTGCTTATTTTTTCTTTTTTTTATTTGAAAAATTTTAATTAATTAATTAATTAAGAATATTTTTCCATGGTTACAAGATTTATGTCCTTTCCCTCCCCTCCTGCCACCCCACTCTCATTGCCAATAAACAATTCCACTGGGTTTTACATATGTCATTGATCAAGACCTATTTCCATATTATTAATATTTGCATTAGGATGATCACTTAGAGTCTGCATCCCCAATCATATCCCCATCGACCCATGTGATCAAGCAATTGTTTTTCTTCTGTGTTTCTGCTCCCACAGTTCTTTCTCTGCAGTTCTTTTTCATAAATCCCTCAGAATTGTCCTGGGCCATTGCATTGCTCCTAGTACAGAAGTCCATTACATTCGATTTTACACAGTGTATCTGTCTCTGTGTATAATGTTCTCCTGGTTCTGCTCCTTTCACTCTGCAACAATTCCTAGAGGTCATTCCAGTTCACATGGAATCCCTCCATTTCATTATTCCTTTGAGCACAATAGTATTCCATCACCAGTAGATACCACAATTTGTTCAGCAATTCCCCAAGTGAAGGACATCCCCTCATTTTCCAATTTTTTGCCACCACAAAGAGCATGGCTATAAATATTTTTGTACAAGTCTTTTTCCTTATTATTTCTTTGTATACTCCCCAACCTTAATGATCAAGTTATTAGAAAGACTGGACCACTAATAGATAATACATCCAGAGGATGTGTCCAGAGGACACAACAAAGACAGACAGAGGATAGATATAGAAAAATAGATCACCTGAGGGAGGAATCACCTTCAACAAGTATATTCTCTTGGCACTCAGAGAAGAGTGCTGGCTATGTCTTGTCCAAGGAACAGCAAGAAAGCTAGCTTCACTGGACAATGGGAATAAAGAGTAAGAGGCAAGGAGTAAGGTTTGAAAAGACTAGAAAAATAGGGAGGAATAAAACAAAGATGAACAAACATATATCTTATAGTGCTACATATGATTTGCAATTTGAACTATTTCCATAGGTGGAGGTTATTTTACCATTGACAGATTGACTGACTAAAGATTTATAATTTTCCTCTGGTACACATTAAAACCAGTGTGGAAGTTGAACATGTGAAATCCTTTAAGAATGGTTGTGATACTTTATAGCAGCCATCTGCTCCTACTCCTACTCTCCCAGACAGCCAAGTGACTCCCAGGCTTCCATGACAGCCTAACCTGGACAAGGGTTTTTACAAAGACCATCACAGATGCCAGGTTTTTAGTAGGAACCCTTCCACAATGACGTCAAAGACATTGTGCAGCCACCTGCTGAAATTACTGCAGACTTGTCCTAAAGACATTAGGTCATAATGAATGAGGGTGCACAGATGTGTACAGTATATCGATGTTAGAATAAAAACAAAAAAAGACAGCAAGCTGAGCTTGAGACAATAGCCTTTAGTTTTCTCATTCATAATGCTCTTAAAGTTTCACTTGTAGGAAAGGGAAGCGGTGCTACCAATATTTAAAGAGGAGTTTGCCAAATGGCATCAAAAGATGGATGGTACCCTCCAGAAAATAGTTATGACCAGATATCTCGTAATCCTAGGAAGTTAGGGTTGGAAGATGCCTTAATATCATCCAATCCAGTCTTCTTGTTTGGCTTGAAATCGTCTTGGAAAGATCTGTAGGTACAAACCCCAGCATGCTAAATGATGGTTCCACTCCCTTCATGGGACATGTGGCATGATTAATATATTATACCTGCATCCAACATCTCCATGCCATCTTATCTGCAATTCCAGTTTCCACCTCTGAAAATCCCACCCCTATGATCCCAGGCTTTGATTTGTGAGCAATTCATTTCATCTTGCTAGTCTCATAAGCCACCAACCTCAGGAAGCTCCATGGCACAGTGAATATAGTGCTGGGCTTGGAGCCAGGGAGATTGGAGTTAAATTCTGACCTTAGACATTTGAAGCTGTGTGACCCTGGGCAAGTCACTTATCTTCTTGCCTTCTATTGCCTGATATGTTAAATGAGGATAATATTTACAAACCATTTAACACTGCCTATCACATAGTTGACACTTGTGTTAATAAATGCTTGGGTTACTTTTTTTCCATAAAATTAGGTACCAACTAATACCTTATACTATATACCAGGGTAAGCAAACCTTTTCCCAGTTTAGTGCCCAGAGGGCAAATTCAAACTGTCTGTGAGCCATCCATTGGCTGAGAGAGCTGAGGGAGGAACTGCTTGCTTCAGGAGGCTGGACAGAGGACTGGGGCATGCAAAAAATATCCTCCAGCACTGGAAAGAGGGAAACCGAGCAGCTCCCTGAGTGCCGGCTCTGCACACAAGTGCCACATCTTAACCAACAAGGCTATATACTAAGATAAGCTTCAAATGAATATGTAACAGCTATAAAACTACATCATAAACCAAGTAAAGGAGAAAAGAAGAAAATATCTTTCAAAACTCTACATACTAAAAGTTTATGACTAGGAAATGGATAAAGAAGATAACAAGATTAAAAGGAAAATTTCATAAAACAAACAAAAAATAAAAAAAACATACAAACTCAGGAAGTGATAACTGGGAAAAAATCTTTGCAGAAAACTTTTCTGTTAAAGGTTTCAAATCCAAGATATATAAGTAACTGATTTAAATATAGAAAAGAAGACCCATTCCCTAATAAGTAAATGATCAAAGGATAGGTATTAGCAATTTATAAAGGAATATGTTCAATCTCTCAACAATCATATATTCCAAGTCACTAATCATTATAGAAATGCAAATTAAGATACCCTGAGGTGCCATCTCACATCCAAATGATTGGCAAAGATAATAAAAAAAGGAAAATGATAATTTTTGGAGGAGCTACAGGAAAATAGGCACATAAATGCACTGCAAGTGAAATGTGAATTGGTCCAACTATTCTGTATAGTAATTAAAAAACAAAATCCTTACCTTCGGCCTTGGAACCAATACTATGTACTATGTATTGGTTCCAAGGCAGAAGAATGGTAAGGGCTAGGCAATGGGGGTTAAGTGACTTGCCCAGGGTCACCCAGCTAGGGTGATATGAAGACAGATTTGAACCTAAGACCTCCCATCTCTAGGCTTAACTCTCAATCCACTGAGCTACCCAGCTACCCCCCTGGATAGCAATTTTTAACTGTTTCCCCAAACATTAGATTTTGCATACTCTTTGACCCAAAAGAAATACCCCAAAGAAATCTGAGAAGGGGAAAATGATCTATATGTAGAAAAATATTTTTACCTGCTATTAGTTATGTATAGCAGCTCTTTTTGTAGTTGTAAAGAACTAGAAACTAAGGAACACATTAATTGGGGAATGAATGAACAAATTATAACATATGAATGCAATGGAATACTTTTTTGCCATCATATACTGGTGAGACAGTTTCAAAGTAATCTGGGAAGACTTGTATAAATAGTACAGAGTAAAATGAGCAGACCAGGAGAACAATTTATAGGAAAAAATATCATTGTAAAAACAAACAACTTTGCAAGACTCAAGAACACTGATCAATACAACTATCTATTCTAGAATACATAGGATGAAGCAAGCTACCCATCTCTTCAGAGAACTGATAGACAAGATCAGTACTAAGATTTGCGTTTTTAGATGCAAAATATGGGATGTGGGAATTTGTTTTGTCAGCTTGTTGTTATCTATAATTGTTACAAAATTTTTTTTTTAGTTTGGGGAGGGAAGGGAGGTATTGGGATAGAATTAAAAGAAGTTAATAAAAGATGAAAAAAAGACCATAATTCTTGTTGACTTCTACTCTTGGAGTGCAGCGAGGACACAGCAGAAGTCATAGGTATCTGAACTCCTTGGTGGTCACCATCATCAGCAGCCTGCTGAACTATTAAATAGTCTGTTCAGGTATGTAGTAGAGCAGTGGATTAATGTATTGGGTTTCTTGGAGTTGAAGGCAATTTCTATGACAGTCAAGGTGATCTTGAGCCTCATGGTAACATGATTTTCCCATCTGACTGATTTTCAAAACCCTGAAAGGGTTTCCTCATGATGTTTTTGGGTAGAGCAGTTTCCCCTCTCCTGGTGAGTAATGGGTTTGATATACAAGAGTGTAGGAGAAACCCCCAAATCTAATTAAAATGGATTCTGACTTTATTGTAAATTTTTTCTTTCTCTTTCAATGTAGTGAATGAAATTTAATCAATGGAATGGCAGTTGAGTGATTTCTTTAAGGGATACATGCAACAGAAAAGATATTAGGTTCCAGTGGGGGGCAATAGCTGATTATGAATTATTATGGCACTTTGACTTCATTAGTGAGTGTGAGAACACTTGAATAGGGATGGGCACTGTGAGCGAGCTTCTGTTTCCAGTCAAGGGCATTCACATGTATTTTAGGTGAATGAGGTGATGTAGTTAGATTATTATCTGATGGTTTGCTCAGATACAATATACCTAGCAGCTGCTCTAAACAATGGCCCTAATGGCAGTAATAGAAATTGTGGTTTTTTGGTTGTTTCAGACTTTTTGTGGCCTCATTTTAGGACTTTCTTAGCAAAGATACTGGAGTGGTTTGCCATTTCCTTCCTCAGCCCTTTTTACAGAGGAGGAACTGTGGCATATAGGGTTAAGTGACTTGCCCAGGCTCACACAACTAGTAAGTATTTGAGGCCAGATTTGAACCTGGGAAGAAGATGGATCTCCCTGACTTCAGGCCAGGCACTCTATCCATTGTGCTGCCTCACAGCCCAGTAACAGAAATACCATCCCTAGATTTCCCTAAAGGTCCAAGGAGTGCCATTTGTTTCAAAGTAGAGTTCTATTGGAAATGGAAGGTTATTGAGAAATGACAGTGATGGGAAAAATAAAAAGCCAACAATGTTATAAAAAATGAAAGTAAGTTTATTACAGTGCCTAGCATATAGTAGAAACTTAATAAGTGTTTATTCTTTGTCCCTTCCATTTCCTTCTCCTTTTCATTTAAACTCAAGCTAGGTATATGCAGAGCATGTCCTTTAGCCATGGAAGGTGCTTGGATTAGCTGCATCTAAGTAACCCAGGAGAAAGGGTGCTGGAGTTAGAGTTAAGAAGCCCTGAGTTTGAATCAAGCCTCAGATACTTGCTTCCTGTGTGACCTTGAATAAGTCCCTTAACCTGTATCAGCTTCAGTTTCCTCATCTGTAAAATGGAGATAAAATAAAATAAAATGAAGATAAAAAAAAGAGTCGTTCTGAGGATCAAATGAGTTGATCCTCATGAGTTAGGATCACTCTGAGAACTTTTAAATGCTATATAAGTTATTGTTCTTATTCAGTTGTTTCAGTCGTGTCCAACTCTTTGTAAGTCCATTTGGTGTTTTCTTGGCAGGGATACTGGGCTGGTTTGCCATTTTCCCCTCCAGCTCATTTTACAGATGAAGAAACTGAGATCAGTGGGGTTAAGTGTCTTGCCCAAGGTCACCCAACTAGTAGGGATCTGAAGTCAGTGGATTTAAAGTCTTTCTGACTTGAGGCCTGGGGGCTCTAATCACTGGGCCACCTTTATTATATTAGGACGATGGTTTTTTATTATCCTCTCAGGAGAAGGAAGTCTTTCATAATGCTGGCAAAGGTAGATGAAAAGTCTGATGAAGTGCTCCTTTCTAGGCTTGGGTCTCATCACAGAATAGTGAAGGTAGGAGATTAGAATTTTCCTGAATATCTCTTCTAATTATACAATTGTATGCTTTTTATGAAGATGTTTATGTAGGAAACATAGGACTAAAGCATTGAGACCTGAAAGGGCTCTTAGAAACCTTCATCAGCCCTTCTATCTCCTGTTGCAGACTTCTTCACATATTACTTTTCTTTCTTTTTTTTTTTTAACCCTTAACTTCTGTGTATTGACTTATAGGTGGAAGAGTGGTAAGGGTAGGCAATGGGGGGTCAAGTGACTTGCCCAGGGTCACACAGCTGGGAAGTGTCTGAGGCCGGATTTGAACCTAGGACCTCCCGTCTCTAGGCCTGGCTCTCAATCCACTGAGCTACCCAGCTGCCCCCCACATATTACTTTTCAGTTGTTATTACTGTATTGCTATTTGCTCCCCTGGAAGATGGCCATTTAGTTTAAAGCTTTATACCTGAATTTCATGAGCCTTGCTCGAGATAACATCCTTTGCATTGTTGTGGGATCTGCAAGTCACCTATATACATAGACAATTCCCCTGAAGAACACTGGCATACCAGGCATTCCCAGAAGAGTTAAGTGCAAATTTTTTTGTATAAAGAGTGAACTTTTCTTGTTCTTAGGGAGATCCTCATGGCTTTTGTTGAGTCTTGAGAGGTGAGAGCCATTGAGCTGACAATACAGTTATAAAAACATTAACATATTTAAACTGGTTCTTTGGCTTGGATTTTAAAAGATTATAAGGCCCCCTCTAAGGGCAGATAAAAAGGAGACACACACACACACACATGCATGTAGGAGGTAGAAATGGAAACAGACTGAGATACACAGACACAGAAAATTCTTGGCTTCATGCAAACCTGGAGAGAGGCCTGGGTATCCATATGGACTCTACGGGGAGCCATGTGAACCCAGGGATTAAGCCAGATGGAGAGAGAAAGGCAAAACTTCAATGAGAGAGAGATGACCAGTCTCCCTCAGACCTAGAGAGAGACCTGCAGGCTACACCATCTGCTTAGCCCCAGAGGGTAAATGATTGATGACACAGTAGGGAATTGTGTGTACCATGGAGCAGACTGGACTTATCTCTTCGCTGATATTGTGACCCACTGGACTAGAGATGTCCAGCTAGGACATCAGAAAGAAAGGTTGCTTGATGCTGCTGGAAGGGATTTTTTTTTTTAACAATTGAGGGGTTTGGGCACAAGAGTATTTTGCATTTTTTTCTCAGGGTAAATCAAATATATCTCATATGTTCCTTGCTTCTCCCCTCCTCCCCTCTTCCCCTCTTCCCTCCTTCCCTGTCTCCCTCCCTCCCTCCCTCCCTCC
>NC_058134.1:188588798-188601292 GCF_016433145.1 Gracilinanus agilis | reverse complement strand
CCTTCCTTCCTTCCTTCCTTCCTTCCATCCTCTGTCTTAGAACTGGTACTAAGTATTGGTTCCAAGGCCTGGGGGACAGGTAATTGGGGTTAAGTGACTTGCCCAGGGTCACACAGCTAGGAAGTGTCCGAGGCCAGATTTGAACCCCTTTCCATCTCTAGGCCTGGCACTCTATCCACTAAGCCACCTAATTTCTCTAGAAAGTAAGGCTTAAAAAAAAGTCAGTCAAGGTAGAGAAAGCAGAGATATTCAGAAATAAATGTGGTATAAAAACAAAAGTCACTAATGAACCTAAAACTATTTCCCTGGGGCCCCATGCTGTCCATGTGCCCCTTCAAGGGAGAAGAGGGGAAGGGGGCATAAAGAGACCTCGTTATGGTAATATTAAAGTGAGGAGTGGCTTGATCACATGGGTTGATAGGGATATGATTGGGGATATAGACTCTAAAGCAGTGGTTCCCAAACTTTTTTGGCCTACCGCCCCCTTTCCAGAAAAAATATTACTTAGTCCCCTGGAAATTAATTTTTAAAAAATCTTAATAGCAATTAATAGGAAAGATAAATGCACCTGTGGCCATCACCGCTTTCCTGGATTGCTGCAGCACCCACAAGAGGGCGGTAGCTCCCACTTTGGGAATCACTGCTCTAAACATTCACTCTAGTGCAAATACTAATAATATGGAAATAGGTCTTGATCAACGACACATGTAAAACCTAGTGGAATTTCATGTTGGCTATGGGAGAGGTGTGGGAGAAGGGGAGGGAAAGAACATGAATCATGAAACCATGGAAAATTTTCTTAATTAATCAATTAAATGAAATAAAAAAATAAAGTGAAGAGTGAAAAGGAGGGAGGCATCTGGGACCAGCAAGCATCTAAAATGCCCCCCAGGGCTTACAAGTTACTGCTTCCTCATAGTCTTCAGACATTTAAGGACCTTCTGATGTATTTTTACTCCAGAAGTCACTTCAGGAAGCTGACACTGTAATTTCCTACTCCTTTGCCAGACCCTTGTAAGTCTTTCATGGAAATGAACACCTCCAAAATGAGAGGAGGAAAAATCCAACCCAGGTCAGCAGCTCCCTGAGGTACTTCTGATCCAGGATACATTTTTCTTGGAGGTTTGTAACTGCCCAGTAGAATGACACATTTGGAAAAGAATTGCTGCTAAAGGATTTAACTATTTTGCAGACATCGTACCCTCACTTGGAGATGACATAAACTGACTCCAGCATACTTTCATAGCATGGCTCTGGGTCGGCTCATCTTCTCCTCCCCTAAATGGACTTTTTAGCATCATGTTGTACTTATCGGATCTTAGATTAAGATCTTGAAGGGACTTTAGTGGCCATCTAGCCTGCTGCTCAAATCTTACAGATGAGCAAACAGAGGTTCAAAGAGGTCAAATGATTTGCCCAAAGTCACACATAGTAAAAAGAAAAATCCAGATTTTGACCCAGCTTCTCCATATCCATTACCACTATGCATCCTGGTATAAGATAAAAAACAACAAACAAAAAACAGCTCATATTTCATATGATCCTTCAAAGAGTTTATGAAGCACTTTATATACATTTACGTTTTCACCTGATCTTATCACCCTTTGAACAGGTAGTGAAAATATTATTTCTCTAGTTTAAAAGATGAGGAAACTGAGGCACAGAGAAGGTATGTGACTTGTCCATGGCAATTGAGTCCAGTATTAGAACCCAATGCCTTTTGATCCAAACTAAATGCTTTTTTATATTAAACCACTTTCTCAATCATTTGTTATTGCTGGTCAGTTGTGTCTGTCTCTTCATGACTCTGTGGACCATACTGTCCATAGGATTTTGTTGGCAAAGATACTAGAGTATTTGCCATCTCCTTCTCCAGTGGATTAAAGAAAACAGAAGCTAAATAGCTTGTCTAGGGTCATGCAACTAACAAATATCTGAGGCCAGATTTGAACTTAGGCCTTCTTGACTCCAGGCTCAGCGCACTATCCATAGAACTCCTAGATTCCACCAAAGCAAATAGAAATTAATTGACTTACCCAAGGATCCACAGCTAGTTAATGTCTAAAACTGGATTTGAACTCAGTTCTTTGTGACTAGCATAGCACTCTATCTACCCAATTGACTAGCTGCTTCAACTATTACTATTTCCATATAGATCAAAGAAGCAGAAATCACTTTTACAGTTGGAAATGGGAAATGTTATTTCAACCATGAAATTAACAGACATGAGCTTTCTAACAAAAATTTATTAGTGATGAAGTGGTGGAACATTATCTTGTAGGGCAGTTATCACCAATAAAAGCTTATTTAAACCCTGCAAAGATAAACCAAGATTAAATTTTGCCTTCAATTTGCTCAAAAAAAATTTTTTTTCTAGGTCCCCTCCAAAATGGCTCATTCTGGACTTTGAGTTTTCTACCCAACTCTCTGTTAGAGGGATGAGTTAGCATAATTCATCATTAGTCCACTAGAATTATGATTAGTCATTGCATTGATCAGAGTTTTAAATTCTTTTAAAATTGTTTATTTTAAACATTGTTGCTATTATATAAATTATCTCTAGTTTTACTCACTTTACTTTCCATCTGTTCATATAATTCTTCCTGGGTTTCCTTGAAATAGTCCTATTAGTGATGATGGCACAATAGCATTCTTTTATGCAATAAATGACTAAAAATGTAGTCTTGAGAATTTACTCAATTATTTCTATTATTAATTTTAACAGACCATGTCAGATATGACTAAAGTAAAAATAGTTAGTACCAGTTAGTAAGAACAGTGTTTTTTAATCATTAAAAAACATTTTTCAGAACAGGAGGAGAATCACCATTATAAATAAAACAATTGGACCTATACAAGAAAGAAGAGATTAAAAAACATTTGGCTTTTTCAGATGTTTTGCTCTTTTTGTTTCAGGAGAAGGAAAACAAAGATGATCCAAAATGATCATTACTTAAGATCAGAAAAAACAGTAATTCAAGAAAAAAGTCTTTTAAAATTGGGGCAATCTAAGCTAGAATTTTATTATTTTTTCCTTCTTTAGCTTTTGAACTAAATACCTGAGAATAAAAATAACCAGGAATAAACAACACAATACCTTCCCTCAGAGTTAATGTATTGGAAGTTTCTGACTAATATCTATAAGCTACTCAGGAGCGGTGCTAATCTTATATGAATCCAGAGCCCACAGTTTTTAGTGATGCACATTAAAAACATACACAATTAGGGTCAGTGAGGAGGCTTAGTGATTAGAGAGCCAGGTCTAGAGATGGAAGGTGCTGGATTCAAATATGACCTTAGATACTTCCTAGTTGAGTGACCCTGGGCAAGTCACTTAATCCCAATTTCCTAGCTCTTACCACTTGTAAATAGAATTTTGTACCTTTGAACTACATTACCCAGAATCCCTTTCCTCTTTCATCCCCACCTTGCGTGCTTATACTGTATTGATAAAAGTGTGTAACCCCTCCTTCTCTCTCTTCTTTTAGCACTCTCCTCCTCTCTCCCTCACCCCACCCTCCTACCACAGTCAAGTTAAGCTCTGGGCTGGGCGACACTTTCTTTTCTAAGGCTATCACTTTACTTCAAGTTTTTATTAATAAATCTTATAAAGATAATACTTGAAGTATTTGGATATTAATTTTAATCTTATACACTCTTTTACCTGGAACCAATACTTAGTATTGATTTTTTTTAACTTTTACCTTCTGTCTTGGAGTCAATACTGTGTATTGGCTCCAAGGCAGAAGAGTGGTAAGGGTAGGCAATGGGGGTCAAGTGACTTGCCCAGGGTCACAGAGCTGCGAAGTGTTTGAGGCCAGATTTGAACCTAAGACCTCCTGTCTCCAGGCCTGGGTCTCAATACACTGAGCTACCCAGCTGCCCCTCTTAGTATTGATTTTGAGATAGAAGTAAGGGTTAAAAAAAAAAAAAAGACATACAAATGAAAAAAATAAAAGCTTATCTCAAGAAAATTAAATGCACCTTCTCCTAGCTGAAACCCATGGCTCTTATAATGGTTTTTTCCAGTGGTCACCTGACTACTTCCATGGTTGGGTACATAGTGAGTGATAGTAACAGGGTAACAGTTATTATTATTATTTAACATTTATTAAACACCTACAGTAAGGAGACATTGTACAGAACAACTCCAAAGAGCTAGGAAAAATAAATGAAGCAATAGGTAAGTATTAGTTCCTTGACAGAACAGTGGCAAGGTCTGGAATTTTCACATGATTGCCCATCAGGGGAGGAAGCTCTATCATTGAAAATAATAATAGTCCTCTTTTAATAATACTTTCCACTTAAAGCACTTTTCATCCATCCTAGTGCAAAGTGTTCCCTTTCTGTTCTTTTATGGAATAGAATGCTCTGGGGTTATCATCCCCACTCCCTGGGTACATTCAAGGGGATAATTTTCTACATATTGTCAAAAGTATTAAAAGTATAAAAGTTAAAAAAATGCATTCATGGCACTTTCCATGGATATGAAAATAAGGATTACACTGTACAACTCAGTTGTAGTTAATAAGTGGGAGAGATGGTTTAATTTAATTTATGCAACATTCATCGATATAGGTGGAGTGCGCTGAGAAATCAACATGGCAGCATTACCCAACCTCTTCATTCACCCTAGGGGAACCGCATTCCCCTTGGCTAACCCAAACTGCATCCCCAGCTCCCCACCCCAAGTAAGCAAAGCCCTTCGGGTTACGTAAACAGTACACTGATGTTCAAATATTCATCAAAAGAAAGGCTACTTGAAAAGAAAACATGAACAGAGAGAGAGAGAAATTGTAAGCAAAACTTTTACTCAGCTCACAAAATATAAGCTGAGAGAAAGAAAGTGACTTCAATGTCTGCTTGTCTACGGAAGATTATTTTCTGAGGTGATGAATGGAGTTGATTAGAGCCGCCTTGAGGGTGCTGGATGCCCTGCGTTCTGCCTCTTGGGCTCTCGTGCCAAAAAGACACTTTGACTCCCGTGACGATCTGCCAATTTCGGCCAAAGAAAATCAGTCTTTTTTACTGTGGAAAAATAGTAAACTGTCCACTTTATGGTTAATAGATCATCACCACTTGACCTGTTTTTTTTAAAAAAAAACAACAAACTGACATTGGAAAGTGTCAGCTTCAGGCAAATAATCCTTCTTCACTCTTATCATAAATCGTGTACCGTCTCGGGGGATTTAGTCGGTAATCACACTCTAAGGGCTTTAAGCAGCCGAACAGTCAGGAAAGTACACGTGAACACCAGTACTGAAGTCAATGAATAATTTGTGGCTGCCTGCCTACCTCTCTGAGATGATTTAGTTTAAATCATTTATTCAAAATGATGATTTCTGATCAACTTATAATATGTCTCTGATGATTGAGGAAAGGAATGTTATAAATCCAGAAATAATCAGATAATTAACTCTGGACTTTCCTCAGCCCCGTAATTAGCATCTTCAGAGGGCCCATAAAACTTAAAAGATGAAATCATAAATGAACAGATATTGACAGAATGGTAGTAATAATGATGATTTTACGCCTACAGCAAAATAAATATCAGAACAAAACACTTTTATGAAAATCGTCAAATAAAAAATATTATTAAACCTTTACTCAATGCCAAGCAATTGAGGGGGATAAGAATGGAAAAAGTGAGATAGTTCTTGCTCTTTAGAAGTGCATATTTAATCGAACAGATAAGAAATTTCAGGTTTAATACAGATGGAAAGTTCTAGAGGACCCAAAGATTCAATGGGAGGTTGGATGGAAAAAAAGACTTGGAGTCCTTAGATTATATCAGTAGGTCAGAAATCAGGGCAGGAGACTTGAGAGAGAGAGAGGCAGGGCAAATGGCAAATTTTGGAGCATCTTAAGAGGCAAAAGTGTGGCACAGAAAAATGGCAAACTTTGGTGGCCTTTCATCTTACAATGGATAGATTTGGAGAAGTCAAGCAGCCCCAAAGGGTCCTGGACAGCCCTGGCTGATGGAGAGTTGAAGGAGAAAGACAAGGAGGCAGGATGTCCACAGTGGTGTCAAGTTTTCTTGAGGAAATTATATGAAGAACTTGATAGGGCTCTCTAAATTCTTTACTTTAATATTTGATAGGCTGCTAGGTAGTGTGGTGGATAAAGTCTCAGTCCTGGAGTTAGGAAGACTTATTTTTCTGAATTCAAATATAGCCTCAGACACTAGCTGTGGGACCCTGGGCAAGTTACTTAGCTGTAGTTCCTCATTCATCCTCATGAGTTTGCCTCAGTTTCCTCATCTGTAAATGAGCTGGAGAAGAAAATGGCAAACCACTCCAGTATATTTTTTATACACTTCTTTATTCCATCTTAGAATCAACACTGTGTATTGGTCCCAAGGCAGAAGAGCAGTAAAGGCTAGGCAATGGGGGTTAAGTGACTTGCCCAGGGTCACATAGCTAGAAAGTGTCTGAGGTCAGATTTGAACCTAGGACTTCCCAACTCAGAGCCTTGCTCTTTATTCATTGAATTTGGATTTTTCAAAAAACTACTTAAATGTTTAGCTTAGGTTTTTGCATTTAGAAGAAAACAAATTTTAGTATTTTGTTAGCATCCACAATTTTCATATTTTTTTTTTTAAACCCTTACCTTCCGTCTTGGAGTCAATACTGTGTATTGGCTCCAAGGCAGAAGAGTGGTAAGGGTAGGCAATGGGGGTCAAGTGACTTGCCCAGGGTCACACAGCTGGGAAGTGTCTGAGGCCAGATTTGAACCTAGGACCTCCCGTCTCTAGGCCTGGCTCTCAATCCACTGAGCTACCCAGCTGCCCCCTCAATTTTCATATTTTTAATGATAAGAGAAGACATAGTTCTCATTATTTAAAATATCAGAAATTACATATGTGCATATAGATATTCTTATCAGCTAGCATGCCAGTTATACATTGTAAAAATAGGCCATTCCCAATTCATTGGGAAAGACCTTTTGTTTTCATTCATTCCCATTTGCTTGTTAATTGGCTTATGAGGAATTTCTATTACACTTTACTTTCAATTTTATTAATTTCTCCTTCGATTTTTAGTATTTCTAATTTTCTATTACACTTTAAACCAACTTGGTTTTGAGTTTTTACACATGAGAGAATTTTGAAAGAAGAGCAAAGCAGGCACTCACTTAAATGATTTTAAATTGTATGAGAGTGTAGTAGTTAGTAGCAGGTATTGAATTTCTAGAAAGAAACCTGTTAAATTCTTAAATGTTTGATAACCTACCGGTGAATTGAATCAGACGCTGTGGGTTGCTGTAGGTGGACCCTTCCTAATCTAAATTTTGATGATTCTGTGAATAATAGAACTGGTTACAGATTTAGAAAATCTGTAATCCATCATCCCATAGATAAAATAATCAGAGATTGCTTCTTTTAGTTGTAATAATTGCAATAAATTTCTTCCTAATTTTTAAGGTTCTAATTTTAATATCAGGGAAGGCATAGTAAGATAAGGAAAAATCAACAAAGGGCAAATTCAAAGATCAGCTAATTATTATCTATTAATTGCCTATTACATGGTAGGAACTGTGCTAGATGTTATGGATACAAGAAATCAAAAGAATTTCTACTCTCCAGGAGCTTAGTTTCTATCAGGAAAACATAGCATATTTATTATATATGTAATGCATATGTATATCTATATACAGAAGAAATAAAAAAATAAATACAAGGGAGTTAAATACAAAAGTGTTAGGGTACAAAGGTGCTAGCAATTAGTGGGGGGCAGGAAAGGCTTCATGTAGACTGCAACGCTGAAGTTTTCTCTTGAAGGAAGATAGGGATTGTATGAGGAATGCATTTCAGGAATGTGGAATGACCAGTGCAAAGGCCCAGAGATGGGAGATGGAGTATCATCTTTGAAGAACAGAGTTCAATTCTCTTTTGCTGAACCATCAAATTTAGGAAGGGGAGTAATTGTGCATATATGTGAGTAATGTACAAAATGTACAGTGGCTGGAAAAATAGGCTGATGCCAGGCTCATAATGACTTTAAAAACCAAATGCATCATATTTTTTCCCTAGATATAGTAAGGAGCCATTAAGGTTCAATGAGTAGAAGAGTAATCTTTACTTAAGGAAAAGCACTTTGGTAGAAATGTGAAGGAGATGAAATCTACTCTTTTTGATGTTTAACTTATATCTACAAAACTTTTTCAGACTTCAATAATTATTCCTAATTGCTTTGATAGTGGAATTCCCAAACACCATTTGAATACCACTTATCATCAGGGAATTGATGATGAGACTCATCTTCTCTTTCATTTAGTTTGTTTGTATGTCTATTCTATAATTTATATTACCAAAGGATTACAAAATATAATGGGCAACTCTTTTTCTTTATTTGCCCTTTTAAATAAGTTTTCTCAGAGTGATATAGGAAAAGCTTTTGTGTCATTATATTTTCCTCAAACTATGAGAAATCCTCCTACACAAATGACCTAAATATGGAACCACTGAATTTAGTACCATCATATAAACTATTTTGGCAAGCACTCATGCTGTGTTCTCAGGCTGGCCACAAATAAATCTTGGTTTATCGCCAGTTTAGTGAATTTTTCATGGTAATAAAATGGCTGTTCAGAGGAAGTAAAAGTCTGGTGATTTTCCTCTTTAGTTTTCCAAAAAGAAAATGATTTATTGTTTAAAAACTTATATTTTGGAAAACAGAAACAACAAAATTGTTTGCAAAATTTGGTTTGGGAGCAAATGTAGGTTAGTGAACTATGAGATGTTTTTGCCTTACAGCCTTCTACCATGTTAGTATTTTTTATTTCAACTGATACATAGATATCTATATACTTGTCAGAAGTCATACATTCACTAGAATATTAAATTTTTTGACTTTGAGATAAAAATAAAACTTGAAACAAGGAAGAATGCATTTCTCAGCAAATTCATATAGGAGTCTGAATTTTTTGACCTTATTACAAAATGTCTCTCTGGTAACTTTTTCTCTAAGCTTGAACAACCTTTTCAGCAAAAAGCAAGAAATAACTTTCAGTAGGCATTTTTTGTTTACTGTTGTGATGTATATTGAATACTGTAAATGGTAGGCCAGGATTCTTTCTCCCTCTCCAATTCAGTTGATATAGTCATAGGATTTAGTTATAAGATGTCAGTTTTGTCACTACATGGCCTCCTTATGAGGTATAAGTATCTTTCTCTTAGGGAAATCTGGTCATTGGATGAGCCAAATATCTGCTATACCTCTGAGGGTCATGAAGCCAGAATAAAGGAGAGAACTTTGATCATGAGAGAAGATTGTTCTTGGGGAAAAGAAATGATGTCTTTTCTCACCATTCTCCTCATCTACAATATAGCTTTGATCTGGAATTTCTCTAAGAGTAAGAAAAATGTCATCTAGCCGGGAGTTGAGACTTAAACTCCCAAAACACAGGGACTTAGAGAGATAATTACTCCAGGGAAGAAGCAGCTTCCAGGAGTTGTATCTTTAACAGTAGAAAAAAGAGCTGGCTATGGACTCAAGAGAGTACTAGTTTTGGTATTTGAGAAATAAGTGGGAGAAAGATGCAGACCTAGGGAGCCCAAATGAAAATCTGTCACAACAGAGATTTTTATGTCTCATGGGAGCATACACCCAGGGTGATGATGGGAATGTTTAGTACCTTACCATATCATTTTAGTAATTTTTTTTTGCTATAAACTGATTGTATTTATTGATTGTTAATGAGAAGCAGATTGATGAGGATTTTTGAGTTAGCATTTTTGGGAGCAAGTTGGTATACCTCTTAAACTTAAGGTAGCTAATATTCTCTGGATACCCAACCAAAAAGTAAAAGTGTAAGTTGGGAGGAAGGGCATAGTGCAGAGTAGATGGTAGGTCCATTTAAAGGCTACTTCAATTTTAATCATCATCTTCCTCCTGGATTATTCCAATAGTTCGCTTTTGACTGCCAAAGTGATCTTCCAAAAGTGTAAGTCTGACCATTTCAGTCTCCCTGCTGTTCCACTCCCCACATAAGATAAACTCTTGAGACTAGCTATTACCTTGAGGATCAAATATAAAAACTTTTGTCCAGCATTCAAAGTCCTTCATCACCTGTTCCCTTCTGTCTTTCCAATCTAATTATATCTTACACATCCACTCCCTCTACTTATATATTTTTATCCAGTGACACTGCCTCCTAACTATTCTTCACACATGCATCTCCATCTCTAGATTCTGGGTATTTTCACTGATTGTCCCCCATAACTAGGAAACTCTCCCATTTTATCTCTACCTCATGACTTCCTTGGCTTCTTTCAGGTCCCAACTAAAATGCTATCTTTTATTGGAAGCTGTTTCCTATTCCTCTTAATTCTAGTCCCTTCCCTGTGTTATTTCCAATTTATCTTACCTATAGCTTATTTGTAAATTGTTGTTTATATGCTATCTTCTACTTTAGAATGTGTGCTCTAACTATTGTGATATTATGGTTATAAAATAACATTTTTAGTCTTTTCTTATTTGGATTTAATGTAACTGAAAATGATTTACTTCAAAATTTTCAAAATTATGATTTTTTTGGCCTTAGAATGCTAGCAAACATGTTGTAAGGAAAGAAAGAGAACTGCTTCTTAATTAATCTAATTCTTCAGTATTTCAGAAACTTACTTAAATATATAGTACTTGGATTCCTCCTTGAGTTTCAGATTCTTCAAATTTCATTTGAAGAATTTTAATTTTTTAATTTTAATTTTTAATCCCATAGTCATTTATTTCAATTATAGTCTTGCAACCAGCAGTCCAAGATGCCTTACCATCTTGATCTTCAACCATACCTGCTTATTCAATCTGTTACCAAGTCTTGATCATTTTGTCTTTAGAATTATTTCTCATTTATTCCCCTTTCTCTCTTTTGATGCTTCTTCCACCCTTTTCTAGCTTCCTCCCCACAAACCAGAGAAGAGTACTCTGTAAGCTTGGAGCAGTATGCCATCTACCCCAAGAATAGAGAAGAATCTCAATAATAGATAAGAATATGTGTGTGTGTGTGTGTGTGTGTGTGTGTGTGTGTGTGTGTGTGTGTGTAAACAACTAGAAAAATGAGCAAATGAAAATACAACTCCATCCCACCCTCCAAAACCCCCCAAACACTCCAAGTTATTTTAGTGAAAGGAAAGACCAAAATATGAACTTAGAAGAGGATAATAATGCCAAAAAAGGAAATGTGAACCCTCAAAGGTAAGTGTGAAAAGATATTAGGCCCCAAAAGAATCCCTGGAAGAACTTGGAAAGACATAAAAAACTATATAATAAGAAAACTGACAGAAAAACTCAAAATCTGGAAAAAATTTACTGAAGAAAACAACTCTTTAAAGTGTAGGATTAGTCACATGAAAAAGGAAACACAAAGACTTAAGGATTAAAATAATTCTCTAAAAATTAGAATTGGAAAAATAAAGGCTAATGAAACCATAAGAGCAGGAAACAATAAAAAAATTTTAAAGTGAAAAAATAGAAGAAAATCTAAAATACTTCAATGGAAAAATTACCAACTTAGAAAATAGATTCAGAAGAGATAATCTAAGAGTCATCGCAGTCAGAAAAAGAGCCCAAATATCATATTATAAGAAATCATCAAGAAAAAATGTCCTTATACTCTCAAACAAGAAGGAAAATTAGAAATAGAGAGAATCTTTTGATCACCTCCTGAAAGAGACCCTAAATAAAATACCCAAGGACTATTATAGTCAAATTCCACAACTCATAGGCCAAGGAAAAAATACTATAAGTTTCCAGAAGGAAACAATTCAGATATTAAAGAGCAATAGTCAGGATTACATATCAAAGGACTGAAAAGCATGGAATATAATATTCTGAAAGGCAAAGAATTTTGGACTATAATCTAGAATTACACACACAGAAAAACTGATCATAATCCATGAGGAAAAAATGGCATTTAATGAAGAAATTTTGGACTTTTCTGACCAAAAAACAGAGCTGAAAAAAAGTTTGATGAGTAAATTTGACACTCAAGAAAAGCATAAAAAGGTAAATTGAAAGCTGAAGTGTTTTTGATAAAGTTGAACTGAATACATTTATACCTGGGAAGTTGATAATTGAATAATTAAGATATCTATGATACCCGAGAAAAACAAGGCACTTAAAGTATGCAAGATTCCTAAAGTACCTGAGATACTTAAAAACTTTATCCCTATTAAAACAACAGAAGGGAATATACATATAAAGAAGGAAAGAAGCTAAATAAGATGGACTGACATAAAAAAAGGGGCTTGGAAAGAGTAACATAGGGAGAAGAGAAAAAGAGAGATAGAAGGGGGTAAACTACCTCTCATTAAGAGGTATATAATTGGCAAATACAGTGGAGAAGATGGAGGAGGTCTGTGATTGAAACTTATTTTCATTGGATCTACCTCAAAACGAGAATAACTTCCACACTTAGTCAGCTATAGAAACTTACTTTACCTTATATGGAAGTAGAAGGCTAGGGAGAATAAGGCAGTTTGGGGATAGACAAAA
>NC_058134.1:188553798-188586298 GCF_016433145.1 Gracilinanus agilis | reverse complement strand
CTCCACACAAATAAAGTCAGACCTAAACAACTGAAAAAACATTGGTAGATGAAGCTAATATAGTGAAAATGGCAATCCTACCTAAATTAATCTATCTATTCATTGCCATACCAAACTTCTCAAAAATTATTTCACAGAACAAGAAAAAATTACAACAAAGTTCATCTGGAAGAACAAAAGGCCAAAAATAATAGGGGAAATCATGAAAAAATATATGAAGGAAGGAGGCCTGGCTGTAGCAGATATCAAACTATACTCAAAGGAGTAATTTTTGAAACAATCTGGTACTGGCAAATAAATAGAATGGTGAATTAGTGGAATAGAGTAGGTAATCAACACATGGCAATTAATGTCTATAGCAGTTTTGTCTTTGAAAAAATCCAAAGATCAAAGCTTTTGGAGTAAGAACTCACTGTTAGACAAAAACTGCTAGGAAAACTGGGAAGCATTATGTTAGAGGGTAGGCATGGATCAACATTTCACACCATACACCAGAATAATCAAAATGGATACTTGATCTAGAAATAAAGGGTGACACCATAAACAAATTAGATGAACTTGGAAATTTTGCCTGTCAGACTTATGAATAAGGGAAGAATTTATGACCAAACAAGACATAGAAAGCATTATAAAAATGAAATGATAATTTTTATTACATTAAATTAAAAAAGTTTTACACAAATAAAAGTAATGCAACCAAGATTAAAAGGGAAATAATAAATTTTGGAAAAATTTTATAGCCAGTGTCTCTGACAAAAGTCTCATTTCCGAAAAATATATAGAAAACATAGTCAAATTTATGAGAATACAAAGCATTCCCCAATTAAAAAATGGTTAAAGAATATAAACAAGCAGTTCTCAGAGCAAGACATTAAAACTATTCAGAGTTATATGAAAAAAATACTCCCAATCAATCACTATTAATTAGAGAAATACAAATTAAAACAACCCTGAAATACCAACTCATGCCTACCGGACTGGGTAACATGACCAAAAAGGAATATATTAAGTGTTGGGGGATATGTGGGAAAGTTAGGACACTAATATACTGTTAATGGAAGTACAAACTGATACAACCATTCTGGAGACAATATGGAACCAGGCTCAAAGAACCAGCAACACCACTACGGGGGTTGTATACGAGAGATCAGAGATAGGGATGTACCAGTATAAAAGTATTTTTAGTAGCTCTTTTTGTCATTGCAAAGAATTGGAAACTGAAGGATTATCCATTATTTGAGGATTGGATGAACAAGTTTTGGTAACTGGTTGTAATAAAATACTATTGCACTATAAGGAATAATGAAAAGGGTTTCAGAAAAACCCAGAAAAGACTTATATGAATTGATGAAAAGTGAAATGAGCAGAACCAGAACAATGTATATATTAATAGGACTATTATGCAATGATCAATGGTGAAAGCAAGTCTTGAAGATAAGTACAAGAGAATCATGAAAAAAATTCTATCCACAGCCAAAGAAAGAACTACTGGAATCTGAGTGAAGATCAAATCATGTCATATACCACTGTATATATAACCTTCCTGAGATTTCCATTTCATGTGCAATATGTCTTCTGTCATGATATGAATAATATGGAAATATGTATCACTTGAAAGTATGGCTATAACCTATTCATTGTCTAAGAGAGGGGACAATAAAATGTCAAAAAAAATTGTCAAAAAATTGTTTCTACATGTAACTGAAAGAATAAAAAAATTAAAAAAATGCTATGCACCTCCAGAGATAGAACTAATGAACTCTCAATGCAAATTAAAGTATACTTAAAAAAACTTACTTTTCTTTTTTTGTTGTTCTTATTTTCTTTTGCAACATGGCTAAAATGGAAATACATTTTGCATGATTTCACATGTATAATCAATATCATATTGCTTGCCTTCTCAAAGAGGAGAGTGGAGTGAGAGAGAGAAAATTTGGAACTCCATTAAAAGAAAGGATGTTAAAAATTTATACATGTAATTGGGAAATATTTAATAAAATAAATAAAAAAATTAAAAAAGTGACATAGAAGAAGATCAACAGGAGTTCCTTCTAGAGGTGAAGATACTAGAAGTTACCAAAAGGCACTTCAGGAGTTGGAATGCTAGCAGTTCTAGAGAGCTTCTAGAGTTGAAAGAGATGAAGAAGTCATGACTAGATAGAAATGTAAAATGCCACAGCAGGGAACCATGACATGGAAGATGAACTAATATCTTTTTTCCTTCACTGGCACTGTAAGTCATGTAGCCTATTGGGTTACTTAAAGTTTGGAGGATCATAAATGTCTCTGGGGAAGGTAGATGCCCTTTAGAAAAGGAAGGGAAGTTGTTTTTCTACACTTTATGGGCTTGGTTATGAGTTCTTTGCATTTTTTGGCCAGTTTAACTAATGTCTGCTTTATATTTGTAATTTGGTTAGTCTGGTGTACCTGACTGCAAAATATTTCTTACATAAAAGCTTAATGCTTAAACATTTTTTGCTGCCCTTAAAGTTTCTTCATTTCCTCAATTACTTGCCACATTGCTTCAAAGTTTTTGCTCTCCTCTCCCCACCTAATTCAGACATTCTATTTTGTCCTGATTTTGCCATAATTCTTGCTCCCTCTGGCCATCTGGATTGTCTTGTTGATTGCTCTGTCTCCTTGTTGGAAGCTGAGCCCTTGACCATAGCATGGCATTTAGCCATCTGGAACAGCTGAAGAGAACAGGATACAACAGGAAAGGGAAATGCTTCATGCAGATCCAAAGCTCCCTGGAATATCATGGTTTCTGATTAGAAGTAGGTTCAGTATGCTTTTGTGTTATTTCCATGAGGCATCCAAATAGAAAAAAAATTTTGAATAATTAAAGGAGTCTAGGAACATGATTTTAGCCATTGTGTAATTCCACCAAATATTCCACTTTTTCTTCTATTTAATTGAAGAAATTTTTTGATGGGTCGGGGGAGGGATGGAGAGTGAGGATAGGAGTGGTATTTTTTGCTAGATTCTTGATTAGGAAAGGAAAATGTTTTCAGAAATGACATAAACCTTGTTATTCACATTTGTCTATTAAATTGATTGTCTAAACTTACCAAAGTTAAATGGATTGGTTATTTGTGTTTTTGTATTACCTGTCCAACTGGACTACAAATAGAGACTGATGTCTATATCTTATTCATCTTTGAATTACCATTAGCAAATGCATCACTATTATGGGTAGCAAGTTGTAAATGTGTAACATCTATCAAATAGCGGGTAATAGAGGTTAGTTAAATGAGGCCCCTAAACCCAGAGGAGGAAGATAGAGACAGTTAACATGATTTATAAAGGCATCTTCTAATCTCCCAAAGAATTCTTCCAAACCCTATATTTCAGAATTATATGATCTATTAATGATTTGGTATGTTCATAAGTACCTGGTATACTTTCAATAAAATGAATAGATAGCTAAATGGCTCCAGTTCCCTTTGCCCATCTCAGTGGCAAATGTCAGGACCATCTAGAAATGATCTCTAATATTTTGACTGGATTGATGTAGTTCTTGGGTTACAATTACCCTTAGAACTAAGTTTCTCTGAACCAGGAAAAATAGCATACACCAGGATGGTAGGGGTCACCATCTTGTATGGCTATGTTAATAAAATCAGTTTGTTTACCCAATCCCTTAGCCTACATCACATTCTCTATAAAATACCAGCTGCGATCAAAAAACCTTACCACTGATTGCTACCAATTTCATTGGTCCTCCCGATGCGTGCCATCCTTCTCCCCACATCTCATTCTCCTTACCCCTTTGGGACCCCTGAATATTTGTCAGTCACCTGACAATGTGTGAGTCAAAAAAAACCTTACCAGTGATGCCATTTTGTTTCTCCTGCAGTACAAAGGATGATAACCAACCAACCAAGTAATTAAAGATATAATTTCTTAAAAAAAAGGTGTTTAAGGGAATGATTTAACATACATTATTGGAGAAATTCCTAATTCAAAACAAGTATATGAATACAGTGTAAGTTAGGAACTATTAAGAGCATGAACTATTGGGAAAATTCTTAAAAAAACACAAACAACTATAATCTAATGAAAATCCTTAAGAATAATTCTAAAAACTAAGACATTGCTTGATGGCAGCTCCCAGGTAGGTATCAGAGAAGGAAAGAAGAGTTTAAGAGTTTTCCTTCACACATCAAAAAAAGAAGAAAAGCTGAGCAGAGATAACTGTTTTTCATGGCCCACCAAGAAGTAAGGTCAGAAGAAAAACACCAAAAAGCCTATGAAGCCCCATCTACTAGTTCCATTGGATTCAGGTTACAGAATTCCTCTAGAATTGAGCTCTCTGGAGGGCTAGAAGCAGCTTCATACAACCCCCATTTTCTATTCTGTGAATGTTTTTAAGCCTTTTAAAATTTTTTATAGTAGATATTTTATTTTACCAATTACATGTAATAACAAATTTCCACCTAAGTTCCAAATTATCTCCCCATTTCCCTCCCTCTTCTTTTCCAGAGATGGTAAACAACTTGATCTGAATTATACATGTATTATCATGCAAAACATATTTCTATATTGTTCATTTTTGTAAGAGAATAATCATATAAAACCAAACCCCCAAAATAAAACCTCCCAAAAACTAGTTCATGGTCCCCATCCAGGAACTGGATAGATAAGGCCAAAAGAAGTGGTTTATCTTACCCAAGGAAGAATAACGTTTGAACTAAATAGATCTATTAATATCAGAAAACAATCTCTTTGATGCATAATCTTTTGGGGACTGTTCTTTCTTGAGCTGTGCTTTACTAACTGAATCTAAGACTTAGAAGCTGAGGTAGTCTACTTTTTCCTGCATATTCATCAAAGCTAGAGACTTATAGAATTTTAGACCTAAATGAGAACTAGGAGATAAACAATAACACTTTGATGACTCTGCACAATCCAGTTAATTTTGGTTGGCTTTCCTATAAATATCAAAATGTTAGGGAGACAATAAAATTCCTGATCTCAAGAGTTTTCTGCTTGGTAGAACTCTAGATGGTTTAGTTTTTACTGCAAAACAAATTCTCTCCTCTACTTCCTCCTCCTTTTGCTTTTCCTTCAAGGCCAGATGGGGAAATTTTAAAGTCATAATTTAATACAATGCTTTCCATTTTGGATCAGTACAAAGGTCAAGTTATGATAAATCTTGACTTTGGGTATCTGTAGTAAATTTTACCCGTACATGTGTATTCTATCCATTGAGTTGATTATGAAAGTATAAATAAAAAGAATCTGTTTCAGCTACATTATGTGCTTATTCTCTTGCCTTGTCTCTCTCTAGCATCTGGGATCCATCAGACCAGCATGCAGCTGCAGCTGGTAGAAAGGTAAAATGTGTGTAGAGGACATAATTTTGTCCTTTCCAACATTAAAAAAGTCTTTCATTATTTCAAGGCATCTTCACTATCCTCATCCAAGAAGGAAAGAATAGAAGGAAAGAAAAAAAGAGAAGAGAGGGAAGGAAAGCAGGAAGGAATGAGGGAAAGAGGAGAGGGAGAGAAAGAAGAAAAAAAAGAAAATAATATTTATTAAGTTCTTTCTATGTATCAGGTACCATGTTAAGAACTGAGGGTGCAAATATTAGCAAAAATATAGTCTCTTCCCCAAAGAAGGCTACATTCTAATGAGAAGACAACATACAAACATGACCTAAAAGGTAGGAGGAAAAGAATGAATGTACCAAGAATTTGGAAACTATGGAAATAATATTACTGTACCTTGGTCCATCATGAAATTGGTTATTATAATAAGATACTCATTCAAGTCAGATTAAGGAAATATTTATTTAAAAACAACTTATATTGTACAATGTGTTCACTCAAATGACTTTCAAGAACTTTTGTGGAACAGTGATTTTTCTTCTTAATTCAACAATAGTTGTGATCAATGATCTGCACATTGTTCCACATAAAGTATGATGAAGTACTTGTAATCAAGGTTCATGATATTTCCGTGTAGTTGCTTCTGCATAAAGACATCTGGTAGCCAGCATGGTAAAGGAAGAGTGCTTCAGATATGACTCTATGGAATTACTTAGTTGGAACAACATAATGTTTCAGCATTAATCCACATAAATCTGAAGGGTTCTTGTTATGTATAGGAAAATGAGATGATCAAGAACCATACTCAATTCATGGCAAGGATCCCAGAAATGGTCACATGAACTGTACATATGCATTGAAAAAAAGAAATAAATCACTATATTTCAATTTCAAAACTTTATTGGTTAGGTCTGCAGCACTTTAAGATATAATTGGTGTATAATGGGAAATTGTTTTTCTTGTTTCTTTTTAATGTAAGCAAATATGTTGCTTACATTACATTGATTCTTATTATCTTAAGAAACAAATGAGTGCTGCTATTTTTGTTTTTGTTTTATAATAAAGCAATTTGAACCAGGAGAATTTTTTGGTGAAGTCTGCTGTCTTAACAAGTGCTGAAGAATACTGTTGTTGATTAATTACAATAGTAGTAATAGTAATAATAATGATAATAAGGTAACTAGGTGATACAGTAGACAGAGTGACAGGTCCAGAGTCATGAAGATACATCTTCTTGAATTTAGATCCAGCCTTAGATACTTAATATCTGTGTGATTCTGGGCAAGTCACTTAAATCTTTTTTTGCCTCAGTTTCCTCATCTATAAAATAAACTGGAGAAGGAAATGGCCAACCATTCTAGTATCTTTGCTAAAAAAACCCCAAATGGTGTCATAAAGTCAGACATGAGTGAAACAGCCAAACAACAACAACAACAATAATAGTTCCCTCAAAGTCTAAATCATTGCTTGTGCCTGCAGACAAAGGGTGGGAGTAGGCAAAAGCAAAGTAGGGAAATGACAGTCAGGACGATGCATGGTGAGCATTTCATGCTACTTAAGACTTAATTATAGGTGGGGAAGTCTGGCAGGAACCTTGACATACTGGTGAATTGGTGATACCACTGATTATATAATGGAAGTGAAATGGTAGAATGAATGCCTTATAGCAATGATTCAAAGTAGATTGCTGTTCTTCAGTCATTTTTAGTTGTGCCCAACTCTTTTGTGATCCTGTTTGGAGGATTTTCTTGGCAAAGAAACTGGAGTTTGCCACTTTGTTCTCTAGCTCATTTTACAGATGAGAAAACTAGTTAAGTGTCTGAGGATGGATTTGAACTCAGGAAGTTGAGTCTTCCTGACTTCACGGCCAGCACTCTATGCATTTTAGCACCCAAGTTTGAAAAAAAATCATAACCCTAACCTTGATGAACTGCATCCTGTGAGACAAAGAAAAATACATGTTCGTATAAGGTTGCCAGCTAGCCCTATACAAAAGGAGCAGCTTGACATGGGGGTGATGGAACATGAGGCATACTTTTGATATCTGTTAACACAAGAAGGTATACTGGAATGAATCAGAAATCCCAATATCTCACTGGATGCTTCATTGGAAGTAATTCTGATAACTACAGTAGGAAAGGCACAAATGTGTATGAAATGGGCTGAAGGATATACCAATATTATGACCATAATAAAATTGGAAATGGATGCTATCAGTTATTGGCAAGGGCTTCATATTGCTTTTTCTCAATGATATTTTCAGTCCAAAGGTACATAGCAATTTATTATTGACCAAGGGAAGAACTTCATCTTTAAACCTAAATTAGATCAAATAACAGATAAAATTGAGAAACTATAAGAATTTTAAGAGGGAAAAACAGAAGTCTCTGATATCATTGGAAATCTTTACTTAATCTAAACCTCAGAATTATACATAATAATGAAAAATAATATAACCAACACCGATGTCACCAAAGATTTTGAAAAGAAAGTGGACATACTTAGGCTAGAGTTCTGAAAAAATATTTCTTGAAAATGAGGTCATGTCTCTAACTAGTTAAAATATGAAATCAGCACAATTAAAAGAAACATTTGCTATAATCATTATGAACATATTATTCCACAATATTTGGTAGAAAGTACAAAATCATTTCTTCATTAAGATCCAATTCTTCATGATCCCATTTCAGATATTCTTGGCAAAGATACTGGAGTGATCTGTCATTTCCTCCTTCAGCTCATTTCGCAAAAGAGGAACTGAGGCAAATAGAGTTAAGATCTTGCTCAGAGTCACATAGCTAGTAAGTGTCTGAGTTTGGATTTGAACTCAGAAGGATGAATCTTCTGACTCTAGGTCTGGGAATTGATCCCCTGTGCTACCTAATTACAAGTCATGAACGTAGTAAAGGAAAGGTGGACCTATGAAGGAATGTCTTCATAGGACAAGGATCAAACATCGCCAGGGCAGAAGTAATTTCAAAGCACTATTAAAAAGTTACAGAGAGGCAATGAAATGATAAATATTCATTTTATATATATATGTAAGATATATATTTTATTATTATTTATTTTGTTTATATATAAACTTATTGATATATAAAATATATTTATTTTACATATAAATAAATATTTATTATTCATCATTATTATATTTAAATATATATTAGAAACTTAGATGCCATATCATGCGATTAATGGCAGATAAAAAGGAGCATGTGGAATAAATTCTAAAATAATAGCATACCAGAAAATTTGGTTTCTTCTAGTTATTAATTAAAAGTAAATGTGAAAATGTTAAATTGATACTAAGAATCAAACCAGCATAAAGAACAAAATAAACAACTGAACATTAGTTGAAATTTTACTGGAGACACTTGATAAACGAAGAAACAGGAGAAGAGGGAGAAATCTGAATCTGAATCCAGGAGGATACTGAAATTTTCTGGTTGTCTATATGGTCATAAGAAATACAACACATTATAAAGGCAAATAAATTCAAGTGAGAAATAGAAGATTGTGTAGCATGTATATGACATAATGAAAGAAAGAACAATTAAATCAAGAGTGGTGACTGAATAAATGAAACTCTGGGTCTGTCACCTTGAGGCAGCTATAGAAAGATCAACACTTGACAAAAAGAAAATCCCCTCTTGATTTTCCTGGTTCTCTGTTTCTATTCATGTGTTGCAGGTATTTGGTAACTTTTCCATCTGAAAAAAACAATTGGTGGCTGAGCCAAATGGAACATGTGTACAAAAAGCATTTATTGGCCAAATTGACTTCTTTCTTTCACGGTGGTGATCGAGGCAAGGACTCCTGTTAAGTCTGTAAGTGAGGAGAAAGAGGGAGTACCTGTGGCCTCTCCTCCCCACTTGGGCCAGTATATCACTATGATCAAGGCACAAACATTTTTTTGCATGTGTGTCTATTCTTACCTGCTCTTAGATAATGTAGTAATAAAGATAAAATAGATTAGGCTAAGATTTTTATGGGTTTCAAAGGGTCAGAAGAGCCACTGGTCGGAGGACTGGGAACTAATAAATATACCAAAGTGTCCTGGCAGCTAAGCTCAGTGTGCCTGCAAGGTCCTGATTGATCCAGCCCAGCAGATGATCAATGCCAATACACCATGTCCTGCAAGCAAGGAAGAAACTCCATCCACTGACTATGACATATCTGGGAGTGAATTTGATGGAGTAAATACTTTGGAGCAACCACTCTAAGTTTAATCCTATTTTAATAAAAATACAAATAATAATAATAATGTTAGCCAGCATTTATATGGTGACTATTTGCCAAGCATTCTGTTTAAGTGCTATATAAATACTATCTCATTTGATCCTTACAACAAGCCTGGATGGTAGGTGCTATTATTATTCCCATTTTATAGCTGAGGAAACTAAGGCAAATAAAGGTTAAATGACTTTCCTAAGGTCATGTAGATAGTAAGTGTTTGAGGCTGGTTATGAACCCATGTCTTTTAGAGTCTAATAGTTCAATCTGTGGTACCACCTAGTTGCCTGTTCTCTCAAGGAACCAGAGGTAAAGAGCAGAATATGCCAGTGGCTTAAGGGATGTTTTTGTGCTTTGTTTTTTGTTATATCTTTTCATTAAATATCTCTTTGTAAATATTGATTGATACTGGTTAAATGACATTGGACTGTTTAATCACTAGTTCATTCAATGATGGGGTGGAGATATAGAAGATAACCCATATTGGGGAGAACATATCAGAATGGAGGCTTGATCCATTAACATTAGAAAGATATTCTGAATCCTTAGGGAGAGATGTAGACATCTGGATCTTCATCCAGGTCTTATCCACTCACCATGGGCACCCCCCAGGCCCTCTTCTCTTCTCTCTCTATACAATTTCCCTTTGTGATCTCATCGACCTCTACAGATTAAATGATCAACTCTTTGCTGATGAGTCTAAGATCTATTTGTCTAGCCCACATCTCTCTCCTGAACTCCTGTCTCACATTTCCAACTACCTATTAGACTTCTCAACTTGCATGTCTCATAAACATCTCAAACTCAACATGAACAAAATTGAACTTATCATTTCAACTACTGTCAAAAGCAAAAGATGGATGTTCCCAATCAAGGCTTGATGGTGGTGTGGTAACAATTCATTCAGCAAATAATAGTTTGGGCTTTGGGTTGATAAATGGCATATACTCTGAAAATGATAATTTTTTTCATACTATAATCCCAAAGTCAATAAACTAAAAGGAGAGTTTAGGAAAGATTTGTTGGATTTCCTTTCATGATAAAAAAAACCCCATGGGATCATGTTGTTTAATCAATGAATTTCTGAAAAATTCTTTGATTGAGGTGGTTTCTGGGCTTCCAGAACATATGTTAGCAGTATGCTTCTAAAATGTTTTCCAATTGACGTCACAGTAACTTTAATTTCTTTTGGACATATATAAGCACCAATAATTATCAATGATAAATGTTCATGCATCTAGCAATTATCATAATACATGTTCTAACTATAAAATAATTGGACTAGGGCTCAATAGAGACATATTTGATGTAAACTATCTTAGATGATCAAAAAATAAAATAAAATAAATTCCTTCCAAACTAAAAATACTATATAAATGCAAAACAGTAATGTTTTGTACAGAGTTTTTGATATGTCATAATAACATTTTTGTTACCTGGGCCAAAGAAGTTGGGAGGCAGTTTCATGCAATCTTTTCAAGAGAGATAATAAAGCCTTTGCCCCTAAAGGGAGAGAAGAGCTCCATGCACTTGGCCTTCAGAGGGTGGCTGTTCCAGTGCATAGAAATTCAGGTAATGGGTCCCTGGAATTGGTAATCGTATTACCTTTATCAAGGTTTCAGACTTAAGGATGTGGTATTGGGTAAGGAAGTAGTCACAGGGAAGAAGGACACTTCCTCCTGTTGACACCCCTGAGTAAAATCCCTTTCAACTTGTGTTAATTATAGATCTGTGTATATATAGCATGTTTTTTAAATGCCTTAATTTTTTTGTCTTTTTTTTTTTCTTTTGTTGTGATATTCAGGAATATATTCATGGAAGGTGGGAACTTCTTTTTCTTGTTGTCTATCATCTACACTGAAATTCAATTTGTTTTTTGCTTATACACATTGGTTGTTTGGGATGTGTGTGGTGGGGGAAGATGTCTATGAAATCAACCTAAACTGTAATGAATTAAAAAGCATAGATAATAAGCTCCATATTTTATAGGATAATTAAAAACAATAATATTAAATTTAATTGATTTAATAAGTTAATTAATTAAAATTAATAACCTTTTATGGTACTATTTTATTGCTGCTTTATCTTATGTGAGATCTTATTATAATATAATTAATCACCGAGAAAATATAAAAACCAAGAAGGCTGTGCATCCACATGTATAGACCAAATATTAACCATAATTGTTGCATAGTATATGGAATTGTATTCTTCCCCCCTGCAGTGACTTGAGATAATTGGAACCTCTTAGTGCTTCTCTTTCATATTCACCAGAGGATCCGAGCTCATGACTGAGAAGCTCAGGAAAATTACTCGGCAGCCACTGAAGTCATGCGATTAACTGGTCAATAACCAAGAAAAGCCAGTTTCACATGGTATTGTAGTTTTAAAAAGAAATTTAAGGTGCAATGATTAGAATCACTATTCTACATAAGACTGTGGCGATACCATTTCCAGAAAAAAGTTTGCTGCTAAAATGTTCTGATGTACATTAACTGTAAGAGGAGGGTAACCTGTGGTTTAAATTCATCTGAAATCCAGGTTACAGAAGAAAGTCTGGGGGATGGAGTCAGGGGAGCAGTTTCTCCTTGACTTATACTATAAGCACAGATTAGTTTATAACCATAGCTAACAATTACCTTGTAAGGCACAGAGTCTCTGGCCTCTAATAAATGAGAGATAAGCCAGGAAGATTGTATGTGGGAAGGAGGAGGTAAAATCATGATAAGTCCTTTATGGGGAACAGCATGGAGTAGTGACTCAGAGATATAATTCCATTTATTTTTATTTATTTTTTTGTGCGGGGAACATTATTATAATGATAAAGATTCACACTTGTGTGGTTGCATAACACATTATAAAATTTTTTTAACAACCCTAAGAGAGATAGTGCAAATTTTATACCTCCATTTTAAAAATAAAAAATGTGATTTCATTCGTGTAATATCTTCTTTTTCTTTGTTTGTGAAAATGCTTGTTTTGTAAAATTTGGAATAATAAAAAAAAAGATAACAGGGTTAAGTGGCTTGCTCAGGGTCACATAGCTAGTAGGTATCTGAGGCCAGCTTTGAAGCCACAAAGATGAGTCTTCCAGACTCCAGGCCTGGTACTCTATTCATTGTGCCACCTAGTTGCCCACCATCATCCAGGACAACTCACTAAATGTCTCTAAAACTCAGTTTTCTTATTTGTAAAACAGACACAATTCAACAAATAAAGGGTGTCCTAATAAAGTTTTAAGTTATTAAAGCTCTAAAGTATGCTGGGAATTTTGAGACATTAAATGAGCAAAGCACTGAGATTCAAGGCAAAAAAAAAATCTTTTCTCATGGACATTAAACTCTATTGGGGAATAAATATGTATATATGCAAATAATTTTCAAGTGGACTCACAGTTATACAAAATCATTTAAGAGTGACCAAGTGCTAGCAACTTGATAGGAAGGGAGTAATCAGAAAATAATTTGTGTCAGTGGTTGAACCTAAAGTTTGCCCTATGGAAAGCTAAACACTGTATAAACTTGAGAAAAATCATACTAGACATGGAAAATCATTTCAGTAAATGTATGTAGTGGAAGATAGGATAGCATATATGTGGATCTTACTAGTTGGCAAGTCAATTTTACCAAAATGGTTTGTTTGGACTGTGGAGCCAACCAATTAAATTTCAGATTCCCAATAATTCCTTATTTGTTGAAGATACTTGACTAGGAAAACTAGTCAAATTAGGTGGATAATTTCTCATTCTCCTACTTTGTTATGATAGCTCTGAAACACTAGTGAAGTAGATAGCTTGAAAATTGTTTTCTAAAATCAAGGAATTGCCAAGACATTTTAAAAAAGAAATGTCCATATATATTTACTATTCATGTGAAGACTAAGTACCTCATATAACTGCCTCCTGCAAATAAAGTCTTCTCTCAGTCCAGAATTTTCCCCCATTCCTGAGAGCGTATACATTTTTACTGATCTGTTGCCAATTTCTTCTTGATCTTTGATTTCTTTGATTTCTTCTAATAATTGGGCAGTAATTATTTTCATTTAAAAATATTTCTTTTATTTCTTCTAATAATTAGGCAGTAATTATTTCATTTTAAAAAATCTTGGGTATCATATGCACATATACATCACTGTATGGATGAATCTTTAATAATAATAATAGCTAATTGTATATGCACTTTATGATTTGAGAAGTGCTTTATATGTATTACCTCATTTATGTGCACTCTCTCCCAGTATAAATCATAATTCATCCATGCTTATGTTTAAGAGTATAATTACAAAAGTTTGGAATGGTATGGACAGATTACAGCAAAGCTGTTTGTACTTAAAATATTTTTAAAAGAACATATGTGTGTGCATATGGTGTATTTTCTTTTATCAAAAGCTGTTGATGATGTTTACATAATAAATCTTACAGAAAGATCAGTAATTTTTCTCTGTTTCAGAAATGCCTGGGGGTGGTCGTTTGGCTTTTCATTTGAGCAAGCAGACTGTTGGCTACAGGATAAAAAAAAGTATATTTGTTTGACTCCTGTCAATTTAGATGCATCTGTTTGTAGACTTTACAAGTGTGTATGGCCTCAAATTGAGTCTGTTTATATAGCAAAATTATAAGATCACCAAATAGTTGATTGTTTATAAATTTCTCAATGGTCAAAACAGATTAAAAAACCAAAGAGAATTGCCAATTATGAATCAGAAATGATAGAGATATTACGTAGTGTATAAAACCAAGTCTAAATCCTCAGTTTGATAAATCAGGTCATCAAGGCTTGCTTGAAGCAGCTTGTGTAAAGTTACATATCTTGTAAGTGAAGAGCTGAGATCTGAATTTATGTCTTCTTACTCTAAGTCCAATGCTCTCTTCAATGTGGCATGTGATACTACTGAAGAAATTAGGCATTGAGGTAGTACAAACAGCAGTCAACAAAATTCAGTCTAACTTTGAATTTTGGTGTCATGTATTTGTCAGCATCTGTCTATGGATCCAATTCTATTTTTTTAGGGTCAGAACCCCTGAACCTCATTCTTGCTAGGACTCATAGTAAAGACTCTTATCCATAACTGAATGTCAAAGTAAGAAAGGTCCTTTTAGGTTATCTGACCTACAGATAAGCAGATAAGGAAACTGAGGCTCTGAGGGTTATGTGATTCATTTAAAGACACCCCTCTAGAAGTCCTAAAGTGGAGAGTAGAACATTTTCACTCTACCCAACTGCTTCTTGCCTCATTTTCTCTTAGTTTTTTTGAAGGGGGAACTCAAATTTCTGTAGAAAAATGATCTAGAATCTATCTTTAAACAAGAATCCTCAGCTCTCTGTAACAAATTGTTTTTTCTTAAAGAGGCTCAATGTTAAGGAACATTTTATTCTTGATTAGAATTCAACTTTTAAAGATCATATTTAAGCTGAGACTAGCACATTTTAAAAGCCATTATATACAAGGCAACAAACATTAAGCATTTAGTGAGCACCAGGTACTGTGCTAAGTGCTGGGGATACAGATACATGGAAAAAGAGAAACATCCCCTTTTCATAAGGAGTTAACTTTAAGAACATAGAAAAGAAAGCTCAAGGGCAGGAGGAAAGGTGCTTCCTTCCTCCTTCCGGGACTAAACCTCAAGTTGATATATGCCTAGAATACCTTTTTAGAGCCCTCTGGATCATAAAATATACCTGAATTATAGGGTCTAATTTCCAATTATTATTACTTAAGTACTTTAGTTACACAAGTTCCTAATTTCTTTTGGGGAGCCTCAACTAGCTTTGAATTCTTTCAATTGAGAGTATTCAATTTCTTTTTGAAAAGTCCTAGTATGGGGCAAGTTTGGACTTCCATTCGAACTACTCCATATTCTACTGGTGTTCTGGCTGGACCTGACTCAGTCTAGTTATTAGTAATTTGGGTTCAATATTAGAACAACAAGAGACACCTGTTGGTTATTCTGTAGTTTTAAAAAATAGACTTATTCATTTGTGGCTGGATAAGAATATTTGACAAGGATAAATGCTGAGCCAAAGGGTTATAAAACTGTGCATACCTTTTGACCCAGAAATACCACTAGGTCTGTATCCCAGAGAGATCAAAGGACTTCCATGCACAAAAATATTTATAGCAGCTCTATTTTGTGGTCGCAAAGAACTGGAAACTGAAGGGATGGCCATCAATTGGGGAATGATTGAACAAACTGTGGTGTGTGATTGTAATGAAATATTATTGTGCCATAAGAATTGACAAACAGGACAATTACAAAAAATCCTGGAAAGATTTACATGAAATGACGAAAAGTGAAAATGAGCAGAATCAGGATAAGATTGTATACAATAGCAGCAATAATGAATGATGATCAACTGTGAATGATCAAACTATTATCAGGAATTCAAGGATCTAAGATGCAGATATTAAAATTAATATTCAATAACTAAATATCATATATTTTTAAAGTTTTATTAATAATAAACTAACATAAAAAACTAGAGTGAAAAGGTGCTGAACTAATTCAGCCCCGCTCATGAAGAAGAGAGGAGGAGCCTCAGAATTCATAACCAACACATGACCATGCAAACATGGAGGTGCAGGAGAGATTAAAAGGGATTTGGGGAAATACTGGGGGACTTCTTGGGAATGAAGTCCAAAGTTCAAAATCTCCATTTATACAAAGATCATTCTGAGAGACTAATGACAAAAAAAGGCTATCCACTGCCATAGAAGTATAATAATTAGATTAAGTCTACACTGCCCATCTTTAGATTTAATCACCAAAGGTGAGAGCACCTCTAATTCTGGGAGGTCCATAACCCACGTGTGCTAGAGTGAGTAAAGGATCAGAATCAACTGACTGCCCCTAGGCAGTTCTATGAGAAGTGTCTATTATGATTGGACACGCAAACTAGGGGGAAGGCACAGGAAGTGACACATAAGTGACCCCTTTAAAAGGAGAAGGTCTTCTACTGGAGAGAGTCTTCTGGTGAAGAGGGCTACTGGTGAAGGAGCTCTTCAGAGTCTTCTAGTTTTCCTGATCCGTGGAGGAGTGATGGCTGGAACACTGAAACCTTGGTAAGACTGCTTTCAGTATCTTCTTTAGAAGTCCACTGGGTGAGTTTAAAGATTGAATATTCCTGAACTTCTCTTAAAGAACTTCCTTTTAATAGACTCTGTGAATGAAGCTTTGCTTCGTTCACCTCCAGGCCTCTGTCCCTCTGACTCTTGGCTGAGGGTTAATTAGATCTACCTGGATTAATTAGAGGATCATAGTAATTTGCCTACTGTGTTAGATTTTTATTTCCTTATTTCCTCTTTCTCTTCTCAATTGTAAATAAACTTTCATAAAGTCAATTTTGTCTCGAGATTATTCATAATAATAAATAATAATAATTGATAATTGGTCAATCCTCTGGCAACCATCCTTTAATATATTCGACCAAAAAACCCTTTTCCCCCCCTTACAGAAGGAACTAATGGTGTTTAAATGCAAATTGAAGCATGCCATTCTTTACTTTATTACCTTTATGAGTTTTTCTCTAGTATGAGGGATATGTGTCTTCTTACACAAATGAATATGGAAATAAGCATTGCATGATAGCATATGTATAACCTATATCATATTGCCTGCTATCTTAGGGAGGATTGCAAAATGTCAGAAATGTCAGAAAAATGATTTATTAAAGTTTTATCTATTTGTAATATGGAAAGAAATAAAAAAATTGCAAAAAAATTCTCATTGGAAAAAAAATAGGATAGGTATTGAGAACAATGTAAGTTCTGAGGAAAGCTGACCTACCAGCCAACCATCAAGTACCCCCCAGGTCTTCAATGATATGATACACTCAGGCTATGAGGAAGAAATGGTGATAATTTGAGTCTTTAGTCTCTAAGCTAAAATTCCTTACAGAAATTTTCAGTGTTTTTAAAGGAAAAATTAGTCTAACTTGCATGGAAGCAGAGGTTAGAATATTGTTTTTACCATAGTAAAGATTTAACAGAAAAGTTTCCATTTTCCCTTGTGTGCCAGGAACCTAATTGAATGATTTTTCTTTTGGACTTGCAACTGAGTTGTCATATGTATAATGACAGCAGAATGCTTAGCCTAGCACCTGGTACATAGTAGGCACTTAATAAAGCTGACAGTAATTTCTACTTATTTCTAATTCTGCTTTCTAAAGGCACAAAAAAACCAAATAAACAATACCCTAGAAACTTTTCATGTCAAGTGTTTGAATATGTTATGATTAAGATTATCTCAAGATTCTAATTTCTGGGTAAGAATATATGTTTATTGCTTATATTAGATTTATTGGTTGGGCCAACATCATAACTGATAAAGTGATCTAGGTCTCCATAGTTGTCTCTCATGACCAGGGAAGTTAAGTAATTGTATTAATTAAGTAATAATAATTGTATAATATAATATTAATTGTATTAATTAAGTAGTAATAAGTAAACTTGAGGACAGGGAAGTTAAGTAATTTGCCCAATGTCACATAGTCATAAGCCTCAGCAACAGGATTTAAAAAAAACCCAACAACTCTCACTATTTAGGCAGTTGATAGCTAGTAAGTGGGCAGGTTTTGAATCCAGGAAATGTAATCCAGAAGATTTTGAAGGCTGGAATGATTTGACAAATCTCTTCCCACCTTCCATGTTGATGAATATGTATAATTACAATTTAAATATTTAAATAAAGTCAACCGTATATTTTTAGAATTAGTTAATCAAAAGATCATGAAAAAAAGAACCTGGGATTTTAGTGAGATACTTGCTCAATCTAAAATAATAGTGTGATGTGGTGAACAAAAAAATCTAATTAAATTACTGCATTGTATCTACCACAAAAGAGGTTATGGACTTGTTGAAAACCATCCTGTTCAGACCACTTCTAGAGTACTCTAGAAGATAATAACAAAATAGCTTGAGAACCAAACAACTAGTCAAGTGGTTAATAAATATTTATTAAGTACCTACTATGTGCCAGCAACTGAGATAAGTGCTGGATGACCAATCAGCATGGTAAGGAGATCATATATCCTGTCAAACAAGGATCAGTTGAACGAATGGGGGAATATGGACTTAAATTTTTGCAATTTGATATTGCAACAACCTTCCTTGAACATCTGTGAATTTTATACTTACTCTACTAAAAGTTCACCAAAAGGAGTCCAAACACTATGCCAGAAGCCTTCCTTACATTTCTGGAGCATATTTAGCCTGGAAAAAAGATTTAGGGGACACATGATCACCATTTTCAAGAGTTTTTCATGTGGAAAAGGGATTAGACTTGATCTGCTTGCCCCTAGAAGGCAAAAACTAGGAACAATGCCTGAAAATGGCAGACAGATTTTGACTCTATATAAGGAGATTCAGAAAGCCAACTAGAGATATTTAAAGGTCAACCTCAAATAGAAATAATTTGAATAGATTCAATTGGATTTCTGTTTGTGGATCAGTTTGTTTGTTTTGGCTTGCTTTAGAGTGTGGCAAAAATGTGCTAACTACTCATGGCAGCCGAATAGATTACATGCTATTAACAGAGATCTCATGAGGGAATCCCAGGCACAAAGCCCTGAGCATAGCAAATAGGTGTGGCAAATAGAGGAAGTTTATCTAAGGATTAGACAAAAGAGCTACCAAAAATAACACCAAGAACTGAAAAATTTTGCTTCAAGCAAGGACAGAGGACAAGGACACTATGTAGTGTTTCTGCTAGTGTCAAATAAATCATATAGATACTTAAAGTATAAGTTGCTTTCCATCCCAGAAGAGTAGACCTAAAAGGCAAGGGAAATTCATCTTTACTCTTCTGTAAATCAGGAAGAATTGTGCTCCTTATATAAAAAAATGGAGTCTGGTTTAATCAATCAACCATTTAATCAATTCGTCATGCCTGGCTCCCTTAAAGTGTCCCTGATACCTCTGTCTATTTAGAGCACCAATACTGAACCAATCAACCAGACAATCAAAGGCATTCAACTGAGTTTTTGGGAAGGAAAGGAAGGAATATGGCGCTTTGATCCATTGAATGAAATGCGATGTTATGTGGGAAGTATATTAGGACTCTGGGAAGCTAGGTGGCACAGTGAATAGAGTGGTAGGCTTGGAGTGAGAAAAATCTGAGTTAAAATCTGGTCTCAGACACTTCTTGGGTAAGTCACTTAATCTTATTAGCTGTTTCAGTTTTCTCATTCATAAAATGAACTAGAGAAAGAAATGGGAAACCATCCCAATATCTTTGTCAAGAAAACCCTAAGTGGGATCATAGACATGACTGAACGACTACAACAAGGCAACACAGAGTGGCACACTGAGGCAAAGGTCCTTTGAGCCAGGAAGGGATTTATTGAATAGGAGAAGCAAGGTCTTGCCTACCTCCTCCCTGGATGTGATAATAACTTCAGGGTGTTAAAGGAAGAGGCTTTGGCTGCTCCTAAGTTAAAGGTCAGTTGCTCCAGCTCAAAGGGTTCTGTAGTGCATCAGCTAAAAAAGAACATGACACCATTCCAGCTAAAGAGAGCACAGTTTTACTCAGACAAGTCAGTGGTTAAAAGTAGTGAAGACTAAAACTGCCCATTGAAGAATGAGGCTAGAGAAGTCAGCAGAAAATACCACATCTTGGGAAGTTCCCAGTGGCAAGCAACCTGCCCAGTCCAGCCGGGTTGCCCAGTGGCAGAGCTCAGTTCAGAATTGGCCAAGTGTTGTGAAAAGCCAATGTAATCCCTTTGTAACTTGCTCTCTTTGCCTTTCCAGGATTGGTCTATCCAGGTGAAAAACAACTTTAGAGAAGAGTAACCCCATTTGAGCCCTTAGTCTCTCAAGGGCCAGATCCTACAAAGAGAGAGGCCAATTAAACAGCTATGTTCCACAGCAAACATCATGAAGGTCCTCTAGAGAGAGCATCAAGGCTCTACAGTTCCAGAGTTAGGAGTTGTCTTGGGAATATGAGTTTCCTACTGCAATACTTTTAGTTCATGCCCTTTCTTCCCTTCTTCCAGACTTTGGATGCATTTATAGGAAAATATGCCCCTGGTATTGGTGGAAATGCTCTGTAATTGTTCTTGCTAATCCTTTTCTAAAAAAATTGAATCTACAGGCTGTTTGTTAAGGAAAAGTAGATAGGTGGGTGCTCACAAACTAGTGTTCAGGATAGGCACCAATAGAGTTACCTGAGAAAACTTCAGGTCCTGGGGGCCACCCCTCTGAGGATCCAATCTGATAATGCTAGTATGAATCGAGGGAGTGGCCCCTAAAAGGGTATATACACAACAGTCTAACCAAACCGGTCTTCTTATTCCTCATACATGACACTATATCTCTTGTTTCCCTGTCTTTATAATGGTTTTCATGCTATTGCATGTATAGGTTGGTTGAAAGAACTGAGAATATTCAATCTTGAGAAGATTTAGGGGGAAAGTGCTAGCTGACTTCACTTGAAGAGCCCTTATGGGGAATCACTGATTTAAATAACTAGTATTTATTAAATACCTGTATTTGATTTGATTTGTTTAGTCTCAGAAGGTAAGATGAAGAGTAATATACAAAAGTTCCAGAGGTAAATTTTGAGTCAATGTAAGGAAAAATTCTCAAACCAAAATTGTCAAAAAAGTGAAAATGACTGCCTGGGGTGGTGGTGGTTCCTTCTCTGGGGATCATTTAAGAGCAAAAGTCATTGAATAAGATTTATAAAGAAATGAGCATAAATGAGCTCTAAGGGATGATAGACTATAGGATTGTTGTTGCCTTTGTTGTCAGTTATACGATGCCTATTTTTTGCATAATGGTTTTTTTTTCTTATAAAGGGGTGTTACAGATAGGGAGGGAGGTTTGTTGGTAAGTGTCAGGAATATGAAAACAAACCAACAAAAAGCCTCATAAAAATTTCAAATTCTCTCCTCCAGCAAAACGAAGTAAATGATCTCTAGCTATTTTTCTGAATAAATATTTTTTCATCAATGTGTGTTGGAAACACATCTATTTGGTGGCTCCTATCATTTGATGCTTGCTTAGGAAGCATATTTATTGATAATGAAACAGATGTCCTTTTCTGGGCTTCTTGGATATCTTTGATTTCTAGGGAAAGATCCTTTTTCTGAAGGGGGATAACACAATTTTAGAAACCTAGAGGAACAAAACCATTCAGTTTTCCTATGAGGGTTTTTAATAGCTTAAAAAAATAACAACAAAATAACCCCCTGGTGACACTTAGTACCTTCAATAGTAATATGGAGGTTAGAAATGAGGAGGGTTTCAGAGGAAAGATAATGAGTTCAATTTTGGATATGTTAAATTTAGGGTGTCTACTGAGCATCCAGTTTGAGATATCTGGAAGGCAGTTGGGGAGGCAAGACAACAGCGAGGTTAGGATAGTTATAGGTAGATTTGAGAATCATTAGCATAGAGATGATAATTAAATATGTGGGAATTGATGAGGTCATCAAGTCAAGTAACAGAGAGAAGAAAGAAGAGGACTCTGGATAAAACGTTGTGAGTCACTTATGATTAAAAGGCATGACCTGAATGAGGATCTAGCAAAGGAGAATAATAAGAAGGGATGGTTTGATGGGTAGGAGGAAAACCAAGAGACAGTGCTGTTCTGAAACTCTAGAGAGAAGAGTGTGTCAAGGAAAAGAGGATGACCAACAATGATAAAGGTTGGAGAGAGTTAAAAAAGAATTAAGACTGAAAAACCACCATTAGATTTGGCAATTAAAATAGCTTTGAGAAACCAGTAAGGTGGCTCAGTGGATTGAGAGCCAGGCCTAGAGACAGAAGTTCCTGGGTTCAAATCTGGCCCCAGAAACTTCCTAGCTGGGTGACCCTGGGCAAGTCACTTGACCCCCATCATCTAGCCCTTACTACTCTTCTGCCTTGGAACCAATACACAATATTGATTCTAAGAACGAAAGTACAGTATTAAAAAAAAGTTCTTTGGTAATGTTAGAGTGAGTCCTTTCAATGGAATGATAAAATCAGAAATTGAATTGCAAAGGGGTTAAGAAGAAAGAGGTGAGAAAATGAAGGTATCTACGAAGACAGATACCTTCAAGCTGATAGGGGAAATGGAAGGATCAAGTAAAGGTTTTCTGAAGATGGGGGAGACATGAGTATGAGTTTGAAGCAGGCAAGGAGCCAGCAGATAGAGAGAGATTGAAGATAAGGGATGACAGAGTAGGCAACAGTTGGAAGAGACAGAATGGAATGAGATTGCTTGTGAAGGTCAGAGTGTGGTTGAAGAATAGGGTTTGGTAAGGAAATGAAGGCAGAGAGCTAGAAGATTATAGTCAGATAAGGGGATTTAGGGATTCTTTTTTTTAACCCTTGCCTTCCAGCTTAGAATCCATACTAGGTATTGGTTCTAAAACAGAAGAGTGGTAAGGGCTAGGCAATGGGGGTTAAGTGACTTGCCCAGGGTCACCCAGCTAGGAAGTTTCTGAGGCCAGATTTGAACCCAGGACCTCCTGTCTCTGGCCTGATTCTCAATCCACTGACCCACTCAGCTGCCCCCTTGGAATTCTTAAATATGGAGTTGGTGTATTTGTGGCTGATGTCAAGATCTGGTATGATCTTGCTTGTGAATAACTGAAGTAGGATGGAGGAATAGGTCATAGGAAGTGATTAGACTAAAGAACTGAGTGGTTAGAGACCATGTATTATGAAGTCCTCTAGCATGAGGTCAGGAGTTGGGGAGAAGAGAAAAATTGTGAGCCAGGTATTGAAATTTTTGAGGAAGGCAGGGGAATTCCTAGATGGAAATGAGTAGATAATAGCTACTAGGATTTTGATTGGATGATAGATATGGATTATATGAATCTCAAAGGAGGAAAGGACATTGTGTAATAGAGGAAGGGGGAAAGCCTCCAAGTCTTTTGAATAAGGAATATTCCAAATCTCCTTCTTTGACCCCTGAGCCCAGGGGGATGAGTGAAAGTATAGCCAGTACTGGAAAGAGCAGATCAGGCTATGCATTGGGAGAGAGCCAGGTTTCAGTGATTGATACAAGATAGAAGGAGTGGGAGAGGAAGAAATTTAAGATAAAAATTGTTTATTGCCTCTAAAATAGGCATTCAGATATAGGAAGGTGTGTTTGGTTGGGACTTTGGGGTGGGAGGATTGATAGATAGGAATAAGGAATCCAGTGGTAGAGGAATGGGCAATGGGGTTTCAGTGATGACCTACAGGGTTCAGAATCGCTGGGATGTGTAGGGTTTGACCAGGTCTATATTCATTGTTGAGTAAACAGTGACCCTCTTGTTTCTGGAGGATGTTAGAGATCAGGCAGAGATAAATACATTATGAAATAGGTGGCATACAGCCATTGATGGAAAGGTGGTCAGGGACTCAAGAGAAGAAGACAGTGTAGAGTTGAACTGGTTCACCAATGAGTCCACAGGAAAAGAAGAGAGGGGCTAGTATAAGGATGATAGCTTGGGAGAGAAGTGTGGAATTATTGGAGTTCACAGAGTAGTTAAAGAGTAGAGTTCTCACTTCACCCCTTCTTTCTAAAGTTTGGAGATTAGGGAGGAGACAGAAGACCCAGTCTCCATCAGATTGTTTCTCTTTTCAGTAGAGGTTCTCAACACCCAAAGAAAAGGGAGTTCGGGGGATGCCTGATGCAGCAGGTGGTTGATATTTCCTTGTTGGTGTGGTTGTAAGTCTCCCCAGGTGATCCCTAGCAGCCCGAGAATAGAGAATAGGCAAGCTCAGCAGTATATGGAAGTCCTGAACACTGAGAAAGTCACCTTGGTACAGATGGAAGTCAGTGAGGCCCCTTGCCACCTTCCCTCAGAGGAAGATAGATGACCTGCTGCCAGAAGGATGTTGCGCCTCTTCTCTTGCTTCTCAGTCCACCATTCTTTTCACCAGACTATGCTGTATGAATTTTTTGAAACAGGATGGGACTCAAGCTTAAAGGTGAGACTTATCACTCAAAGAATGCATCTTCCAAACACATTCAATACAACCTTTGTGGACTTCCCTGCTGTCTCATATCTATGTATCTGAGTGTGTGTATATATGTGAATATACATGCATATCTACATATTTGTGCAAAATAATTAACTAGCAAACATTTCAAGACATCAGAAGTCTTAAGTCGAGGGAGAACTTAGACATCACCTAGTTTCAAATATGCATTTTAGAAATGGATAAATCAAGATGTTAAGAGGTTAAGTGTTCACAACGCTAGAGAAAACTCACTTTCTGTAAAAAGTTAATAATAATACTCAAAATAGGCAACCAATAAATAAAATCATGGAAAGAGAAAGTGTTGCTGCCTCTTTTCATGTTTCCTTGACTGGTAGAATTGTTCCCAGTGTAAGGGAAGCATGCAACAAAGTTTCAGTAGTTTGACTCAATTTCTTTTTGTGAGCTTAAAACTGCCTCAACATTTCTATATTTACTTTTTAAATAATGTCTTTTTGTGCTTCTGCTCTCCAATTTTCTTATCCAATCCCTTCAATTTATTATTTGCTTTCTAATGTTATTGCCTGGTGAGACCTGTAAAGGTTCTTTTCAATATCTTTCAGCAGGAGGAGTTATTATTAGTGCTAAAAACTGAAACAAGCTTTTGGGAAGATAACTGGAGTAGAAAGAAACCAGGGGAGCCATCTCTACCTTAATTTTCTTGAAAAAAAGAAAGGAAAAAGAAAATAAAAGAATAAATTATGTGAAGAAAAAAATTACTATAATTGCCATCACATTTACAATGTCCTATGGTGCTGGGTTATCTCTAATCCTAGTTCATTACCTCCTTTTATAGCTCAAGTAAGGGTATAGTCCATCTTCCTACCTGAGTGGGCTGAGGAAAAATAGCAAGTTACTGAAGTCTTTCTACCTGCTGAATAGAGAAGGCTGTCATTAGCAGTGGTGTAGGCTAGATGTTTTTCCAGACTCCCACTGTTTCTTTCCATATAGGCTTATACAAACCCTCCTGTATCTCCAGGTAGTCCTAGGCTCCATTCCTGTTTTGTCCTGGACTATAGCCAATGTCCTGCTCTTACCTGAAACCTTCATGGTAGCAGGGGAGTTCCACTGGATCTCTCTTCCTACTATTGGCAAATGATGGAAATCACAGGAGATTTAGTCTGAGATATCCCTCTGGTCAGTACCTCAGAAAAAGTCAGAATTTCCTGCTTCTTCAACCTGTAGGAGACCTGATTTCTCCTTCAGTTCTCTGAGTAAATTTCAGGGGGTCTCCCAAATGAATGGATGGAATCTCTCCTCTAAGCCTTAGTTAGGAAAGTTCCCTAATATCTGCTTCTGCCCAGAGAGGAGGAGATTTCTTTTGTTCCTCATAACCCTAAGGTTCCCTCTCTTCCCACTTCTCTCACAGCAGAAAACATGAAATTTCCTTACCCGACAATTCCTCTAAAGTATGTGTGGGAGACATTAGGATTCTACAAAGAAGAGAGGGGATTTCTTTCCCCACTCCTGAAGCCTTAGGGATTCCACACCTCAGTAAGCCAAGGAAAGAAGAGGGGATTTCTTTCTCCATCCACCCTAAACTAAAGCCTCTGGAAATATAGCATACTCTTTAGTGGCCTATCCCTACAGCAGTGATGACTCCAATTCAAGCTAGAGTCTAAGAAAATCAGCTAGGCTGCTCTAGCAACAGCACATCTGAAAAGAAAAAAATGAGTAGTAGAAATGGTGACATTAAAAAGACATTCTAAAACACAAAAGATCCACAGGAACACAAGTTGAATTAGTGAAGGAAATTGATGGAAGAAATATCCAAGGTTAAATTGATAAAGTATATACTAAGGCAATTAAATAAACATTCTAATTTAGTAAAAAAACTATACCTACACTAAAACACAAGGATAGATAAAGGATAATTTAGGAACATTTCAAGTTAATATACAAAAGTGGAAGGTACAAATATAGAAAAAAATGATGTGAATCAAAAATCAAGATAATAAAATTTAAGAAAAAGCTCAGGAAATAATAGAATCACACACACATACATCCAGGGTCACACAGCTAGAAAGATTAATTTGAACCTAAGGCTTCCTAGCTCTCTATCCACTGATCCACCTAGCTGCCCCTGAGATGGAATTTAAAAGGTAATTGAAGGGGATTATGTGAAATGCCAAGATAATAGTATTTTCCTTCTCTAATTCATAGCTGTAGCAAAACACAAGAAAAACAAAGCAAAATAAAAATTACTCTCCATAAGGAAAATGTCTCATTGGAGAACTTTAATAGTAAGAACTCTCATTAGATGCCACCATCCCCAAATCTTTCCCCACACTCTATATATAATGAGCACAAGTGGACTTATAAGCCTTTGACTCAGGATCTAGAGGCATATAAGAGTTTTTCACCTGAAGACTGAGCTTGTTTTTTAAACATTTCAATAACTATTTCAATATTCTTGGTTTCCTTTATAATCCTATTAATATCCTTTGGTGCATTTAAAAACATCACTTTAAGAAGAGATCCACAAGCTTCATTAAACTGCCAAAGGCGTCCATGACATAGAAGGGAGAGGAGCCAACAGTTGAGGAAAGAAAGGACCGACATATGAGCAACTGGGAAAAACCAAGAGCATGCCTCAATAAAAACCCATCTCACAAACAGATAAACCAATTAAGAAGACTATAAAAAGAGAAGGAAGAGGAGATGTGATTTCTCTGGAATTAACATAAAAAATTGGACCCCCATAAGAAAGGTAACTTGAGACTTTTAATAGAGCATTAGAGAAGTCACTGAAATTGTGCCATGTGGACTCTGCTAGGACTCTTTGGTACAGATTGTGGGGTACAGGAAAGTATTTGAGAGGATAGTGATTGACTCCCTCTCCCCACAAGAGCTTTTTTTTGGACTAGGGATAGGAATGAATTCATTCCACCATTGGAGGTGGCAATGATAGTGAAGAAGGCTATATTGTTTTTAAAGGTTAAATTGTGTGCCAGTTTCTGCTAGTGATCCAGAATTTAGAATTTTAAATCCATCGAACTCCCTTGGAGACCTGCAGTGAGGGTGGGTGATGGTGTCCCGTGAAGCTCAAGACGCAGCTCCCCTCCCTCACCCTAATGGAGATGACCACAGCTTACTCATAGCAGAGGAACCATAGGACATGTCTTTTGCTTCATGTCTCTTTCCCTAAGACTGGTGGAGGGACTGTGAGCTACACATTTCTAGTATGGATGGCAGCTGAAGTTACAGGATCCTTCAGTGGGGACCGATGGGCAGCAGGTGAAATTTCTTGCTTTGAAGAGGATGACCACTGATCAGAAAAGGAACCCCCATATTCCCGAGCTGACTGAACAAAAGACCTTCCTGCATCATCTTATTTGGCAGTTCTTGACCTCATGAAGCCTAAGCAGTACCTCCTTTGTCTATAGCACCAGACATAGTGGCATAGGTACTAAGCATAGAGGGACAGAACCCAGATCTCAGGAGTGGCGATGCCCATTGTGTAGCAGCAAGCATTCCTGCTCCATTATGGGAAGGGCAGTGACAGTAACTGTACCAAATCTCAAGCCTAGGCATAGGGGGTGTCATGGGCTTTAGTGGCAGCAAGCAGTGGAGAGGGTAGAGTCAAAGGTCCCAGTTGTATAAATGGAGATTTTGAACCTTTGGACTTCATCCCTCAAAAGTCCCTACCCAAAGTTCCTTTTAATCTCTCCACTACGTTGTGTGGCCACATTTGTATAAATTCTGAGGCTCTGCCTCCTCTCTTCCTCTCTTCTACATGATTGTAGCTGAGTTAGTTTAGCAGCTTTTCACTCTAGTTTTTTGTTACTTTATTATTAATAAAACTTCACAAAATATAATACTTTAGTTATTGTATATTAATTTTAAAACCCACACAGTAGAGCAGGCAGTTTTGGGGACCCGGGTTGCAGTGAAAATAGACAGACACATAAGCTGGGGCACTGTCACGGACAGAGGCAAAACTACCTTTGTGTCAATAATTCTGACAGAGAGTTAGCCAATAATCATTTATTAAGCATTTATAGTATACACAGTGCTAAGTGATGCAGTGCAAAGAAATGCACCATTACGGTCTCTGACTTCAAGGAGCTCACATTAATGCATTACATTTTGAGCATTTTGAGGTTTGAATTGCTCATGCTAAAGATGCAAGAATGGAGCTCAGGAGGGAGGTAAGGGTTTGATAAATAGACCTCAGAATAAACTTCACTTAGATAATAATGGAACTTGTGGTAGTTGAAGAAGTCCGAAGAGAGGCTATCTTTGGACATCAGAGCTTCTTAACTTTTTATGAGTTATAAACTCCTTTGGTACTTCTTTGAAATTAATGAACTCCTTAGAATAATGTTTTTAAAAACATAAAAATGAAACACAAAAGACTACAAAAGAAGCCAATTGTATTGGAATGTATTTATCATAAATTTTTACTTAAGAAATCAAGTTCTTAGGTCTTATGTTAAGAACCTCTCTCTGAGCACCTAGAACAAAGCTTTGAGGGACCCCATTATTGGTCATCACAGCCTGGAGGAAGATCCAACAAAGGACATAGAAAAGGAGTGATTAGACAGGTTGGAGAAGATCCAGGAGGGAAAGAAGAGAATATCCAGGAAGAAGAAGGTGCTCAGTAGTGTCCAAGGCAGCAGAGAAGTCTGTAAAGATGAAGACTGAGAGAAGACCATCAGATGTGGCAACAAACAGATCAATGGTCATTTTGGAGAGAGTTTCAGTTGAAAGATGAGGTAAGAAGCTATAGTGCAGAGGGTTTCAATGAAAGTGTGGTGCAGCTGTGTGGTAGAGGAGGTGGTAGAGAATAAAGTACATTCTGGAAAGGTAGGAAAGAGCCAGGTTTTGAAGCACTTTAATTGTCAAAGAAGATTTTATATTTCAATTCTAAAAGTAAAAGAGACTCACTCAGATGGGCTGTTTAGGGTCCATGTGGAGGATGGTTTGGAGTGGATAGAGATGAGGATGGATGACTGTGTAGAACTTGCCATCTTCATTGTAGCCTGGATGTTCCTGGTCTTGGCTCTTGTTCATATTGGCCTCATTACAGCAGGAGATCCACTGTGGTAGCAAAGACTTGGCATTATTGACTGCTCTGGAATGAGCCTTGATCAGTAGTCTAAATTCAATAAAATGAGAGATTTGGACTAACTGACCTCTGAAATCCTTTCCAACTCTTAATCTGTGACTCTTTCTGGATTGATAAATTAGGGGTAGGGAACAGTGAGGAAGCAGAGACAGTGAGTGTAGACTGATTTTTTTCTAGGAATTTGTCAATCATATATCCTTGGTTTTTTCACTTTAAAGTGGATTATAGTCACTTTAAAATCCCTTCTGGCTCCAAATCCCTAATCACCTAAAATCCTATAATCTTCTATCTAGAAGCATATGCTTAACCCTTCACTTACCATGAAAATAATTTTTTTACATATTCAGTGAAGGCTATTAATTCACTTAACTTCTTAATATCTTTCTCTGTAAAATGGGGATAATAATAACAAATAGGTGTATATATGTGTCTGTGATTCCTGCTTTAAATGAAAGTAAAAGGACTTAGTAAAACTTAAAAGTGTTATAGAAATTCCTTCTTTCTCTGACTAGTCTCAAAAATATGGTTGGTTTTGAATCATTTAATTAGTTTATTTAATTAATTAAAGTAATTTAATTCATTTAATTAAATTAGTTCCAAGAAACATGGTACAGGCATATAAAAGAGACAGTAATAATAATGGTAGGTCACATTTCTGTAGATCTGAACAGTTTAAATAATACAATAACAAGCATTTGTAACACTTTAAGATTTGCAAAGCAAATTTGATCTTCACTATAACCCTTGGAGGTAGGTGTTCTTATTATTCCCATTTTTAAAAGAGAAACCAAGGCAGACAAAAGTTAAATGACTTTCCCAGGATCACATAGCCATTAAGTATTTCTCACAAGGACCTTGAAGCATAGAAAATAAAAGTATTATTATTTTAATTTTAAAGATGGGAAATCTGGGCATCACAAAATTCAAGTGATTTGGCCAAAGCCATACATGGATGTCAGAAGTGAATATGAACCCAAATCTTCTAAGTGTGCTTTCAAATATATCACACTGCCTTTGGTCCTAGGCTTTGCTAAATTAGGTAAAAATTCAGTGAAACAAAACTGCGACAAATAAGGCTTTGGGAATATAATAAATAGCCTTTGCTCTTAGTTCTTATAATTCAATAAACATTTATTAATCACCTACTATGTGCCAGGCATTGGTACACATGAGTTAGGATTATTGAAAACCATGTAATTGTAATTGGGAAGAATAATCCCCAAATAAATTAACCATGTGGGCAGTTTAATTTTATGACATCTCAAATGAGCTTTGTAATTATACATGTTTTTAGATCTTCCTTTAGTGACAGGATATTATAACTTCGATGGGGATGACTTTCAGAGAAGACTCCACAGTTTGCCAAAGTAACATGACCCTGAGGGAGCAGTTATATTCTTAAGAATTTTGATTCATGCCAAGTGACATCATAAATAGAGCTTCTAATTTTTTTTTATTGTCAAAGGGCCTCTTTCCTCTGTCTCCAGAGAGTTTCATGAAGCAAGGGCAGTTACATAACTGACCCAATCCAACAATATTCTTTCAAGTATAGCCAATATGTAATTCTTTGGGGGTTCTCTTCTTTCTTTCCCCCATTGCTCACCTTTTGTTTGTTTCTCTAGATATTAGTATTCTCTAGTATCTTTGTGAGAAGGTGAAAAGGAGAAAGGAAAGGAAGACTGAAAATCAAATCCATCTGAACAGTCTCATCAGCAGAGACAATTGAGGCTAAAATAAAATTGGGAAATGACATATGGGTTTCATTTATGCATGATTTTCCTGGCTCCGATTACAACAGACAATTGAGATTTGACTAAATAGCATCTGTGTTATGCATTTCAGGATTGGAATTAGGTCAGCACAATAGGGAAGGCAGTGTGGTGCAGTGGAAAGAGTATTTAATTCCTGAATGTGTAGTCAGAAGATATGATTTTGGATGTGCCACTTATAACTGTTTGACCTTGGGCAGATCACTAAATTTTTCTTAGCTTCATTGTCCTTTTGTAAGTAAATTGATGAGGGTGTTGAATTAGATCCTATCTAAAGTTCTTTCCAGGATCTCTTTTAATTACCAATGGGTTGCTAATTTAGGCATGACAGAGTGGAAATGTCATGGATTTGGAAACAGAGGATGTGGGGTAGGAACCAAATTCTAACTTACTATCAGCAAGTTACTTAATGTCTGGGACTCAATCTCCTCATCTGAAAAATGAACTCTTGAACTAGCTGACTTCCAGAGTCCCTTCCACATTTCTGTTCTGTATTGTTCAAGGTAGACTTTTGGGGGGATAGGGTTGTGTTAAATCATTTAACCTCTTTTAATTTCTTCCTCTGTAAAATGGGAATAATAATAACAAGGCACTTCCTGCCTTAAATGAAAAATAAAAGTCTATTGTATAGCTTAAAGTGTTACGGAGGTAGAAACCATTATAATCTATGAGGTTTTGTAGCTCACAGTCTCCTTTATTTTATTGAGAATTTTATATTCCTAATTACAACTTTACACAATGGAAGTTTTTCAAATCAGAAATTAATAAAAATCCTAACCAAGTCCCCTGAAATGGTGAAAAATTTTGTGTTTCCTTGTGTATATATGCATTCTCGAATTATTGAGTTGGCTCACTCAACATTAGGATCACAGGGAACAACTTGAAGAATGTGGTAAGTTTTGTATTCTAGTAAAACCCCAATTCCTTGAAAGCAGCAATGGTCTTTTGTCTTTCTAGCCCCAGTGCCCAGCTCAGGACTTGATACATAGTGGACACTTCATAAATGCTCGTTGATTTGACTTGAATTCAGCACCATGGAAGGTATTGGTAATGCTACTCTCTCTCTCTCTCTCTCTCTCTCTCTCTCTCTCTCTCTCTCTCTCTCTCTCTCTCTCTCTCTCTCTCTCTCTCTCTCTCTT
>NC_058134.1:188436775-188523901 GCF_016433145.1 Gracilinanus agilis | reverse complement strand
TAAGCCATTTGGCCACATAAATTAAGTAGGAGATCAGGAGATTACAGGAAATAACATTACTTGTGTGCAGACATTAGTAAGTAGTGGGTGAAGAGAGTACCTTTTCATGGAAAACTGGCCAGGACACATCACACACATTTCCTGGTACAGGTGTTTATCAGTGCTGCCTACTCAATCATTCTGTATCAAATGAAACAACTGCTGGGGAGAAATGCTTCTCACTAATGAAGTATATGTAAAGATGTGATCTGACTATAGTTCCCCTTTAAGAGCGGGGAGAAAAGTTAAAAACAATAACAATACCACAAATAGGGAGTGCAGATCCCATGAATAGAGGTAACAAACAAGGCAGTGTCCTCACTGAAAAATCAATATAGCAGCAGAATAGGTAAAACAAGTGAGACAGTTCCAGGGATGGATTGTAAATGTATAAATACACTGAGATGAAGCCCTACTTGTCTATGGGGAAAACCTAAGTCTTCAAAGTTTGATTGCTACCACCCAAATCCACCCTTTTCCCAAAACCTACAGAAAATTAGGAAAGGAAATGGGGAATGGAATAGGGAAGGTCAGGGAGATCCAGAGGAATTAGCTAAGCTACAAAATCTCAAGAGAAAAGGCACAGATTCAAGGTCAGGTTTCAGCCCAAAGACCGAGCTCAGTTGACCCTTCTGCTCTGACGGAGCCTCCCAGATCAACTGCCTCTAGTCAGAGTTCTCTCAACTGCCAGAAATTCTGCAGTTAGCCTTTTGCAGGGTTGATTGCACCTCTGCACTACACGTCATGACGTTGACGTATCACGTGATGCACGATGTCATGCGTAAACTGTTAGTTATTGTGCCGCGGTTCATCTGTCAGTGCTCACAGTGAGGCTCCTGTAACAGCACCTGAAAAAAATGGACTTTATGGCTCCTGCAGAAAGAGCCATATCTGGCCCTCAAAAGAGCCAGATATGGCTCGAGAGCCACACGTTGCCGACCCCTGCTCTATAGCACCAGTCCCACCAAATTCATATCCAAAGCCGGCATCCTTGTAGGCTTCTGCTGGGCTGTAGTCCTGGGACCCTTGCATGGCCAGTGGGGCTGACTGTAACTCTTGGCCTGGATTCCTGGACTCCCACATGTCCATGGCTTACTGTCCCAGGTCAGATCATAGATTCCACTCTATGCAAGTAGAATGGAAAAAAGAACCATGGACCTATGCTCATTTCTCAGCAATATGGCCAAAGGGTTAGGAGAGGGAAGAGGGGAGGTCTGAAACTCTTACTCATTGCATGAACTCACAGCCTGCGAGCTCTCTCTCAGGCCTGAATGCTGTCAGAAACCTTGGTCAGTGTTAATCCAGACCCTTTTCCAGACTGCAACACTTCCTGCTAATCAGCCAGTGGAAAAAGAGGTTTTTTTCCAACCACATATAAGACCCATGCACAATGTCCACACATGTTCCAGGACTCAAATCCTCTAGAAATGTCTCCCTACTGTTTCCCTTGTGAATGATGACATTTCAGCAAACTTGATGGAGTCTGCACACATATGAGATCCTCTCCTTCCCTTATATTTGATAAATATAAAAAGGCTTGAAGTTGATCTTGTAGAGTCTTCTCCAAACTTCTATACTTTTGGGTGCACAAAGAATCTTATAGGAATTATTTATAATTTGTACAAACTTGCCATCATTGCTGTCTTCTATCTGTCTTACTCTTCTATGCAATTTTTTCTTTGTGGATGTCATAGGCATATCACTAAAGCAGAGGAAGTTGGAAGAAAATCATCATTAGCAATTTGGAGAAGTTTTTGAGATCAAGTTAAATACATGCATTAAAAACACAGGCAATTATTTTGATGTACTTCTTAGTCTAAAGGCACAATAAAATTTTAAATCATCAAAAATCCCCTTTGCAAAAGAAGTTAAATCATTCTGGGAATAGCAATAAAAACAATAGGAATAATAATAATATAATAATATTTTATTTAGCAGCATCTACTTCCTTTCTTATGGTCCTATTATAGAAAAATTGCTGAGGACTCTAAAGAGCTTTTGTTTATGTGAATTATATTTATAATTTTTCTTGTATTAGTAATTAAAATGGATAAGATTTAAAAATGTTAATTTAAAGACAAAATGAAATAAAAACCAATGACTTATGGGTTAATATATTAACCCAATATCACATAAATATTTTTTATGAAAAATAACTATATTTTCCAAAACCAAAGAAAATTAGTAAGATTAATGGCATTGATTATATATATTTGAAAACTTCTTCATTTTCTAGCTTAAAAGAAGGCAGTTATATTTTCATATGTGTTTCTGCATTCAATCCATTGTGATATGTTACTCTGGTTGAAGAATATGAAAAAAATCTAACTTTTTATATATGATTGGAAGAGGGAGGAGTATTTGAACAGGCAAATAATGTTTTACTATTATTATGAAAATATTTTAACTTCATAGACTTTCCAAAAGAGTCTCAATGATGCCCAGGAATCCTGCGGCCACTTTTTAAGAACTGCCGATATAATCTGACCCAGGCATTTTATAAGTATAAAACATTGGCCCAGATAGACTTACTTCCAATCCCAAAGTGTTAGAGCTTGGGAGAGACTCTGAAACCATCAAATTCCATCCCTACCCGAAGCATGAATACAGACAGCTAGGAAACATAGCCCAGAGTACTCAACTTGGACTTTGGAAAACCTAAGTTCAAAACTAAGTTCAGATACTTAGTAATTTTGTGGCTCTGGGCAAATATCAAGCAAATCTCACTCAATTTCCTCATCTGTAAAATGGGGATCTAAATAATGGCACCTACACCACTAGGATGTTATAAGGACCAAATATGATAAAATATGTAAAGTGTTTTGCATACTTCTTTTGCTGTATAAACAATCACTATTATTCTCTTTATCATACTCTCTTGAAGTTTCTTTTAGATATTATCCCATTTATGATTATGAAAGATACTTGAAGAAGAGAGAGGAGATCTCTATCTGTGCCTTAGTTTTCACAGCATAAAAATTAAGCACTTTGATTAGGTCACTAAGGTTCCTTCCATCTTTGTGATTTTCTGAATATAACTTTAATTTCTCATAAGCAAAAACTGAGGCAGAGAATTCTCTCTAAATCATTAAAGTCAAATTGAGGTTTATGAGGAGGAATCAGGATTGGAATAGCAGCATTTCAGTGATTTTCACAGCCACTAAACACTAGAACTGATCAGGAAAATAAGCTCCTTTATCATATTATTTAACTTAAAATTCAAACAACCTCCTTAAAGTATTCCACAATTTTTCTCCCAAGTTCGAAACTTCCTAGAAATGTTCATCATTTGTATCCGAACTTGTCTAAAATGTAATTTGTGTTAAATAGTAACTGAACCTATTTTTCCCCTTTAAACTTTATACTTATATTTCTATTAGCATTAAGGGGGGAAACAGGAAATAAAAAAGCAGTTAGGAAGTGGCAAGTCAACACTGAATTTCATCAGTAGTAGTGTAGACCCAAAAGGAAAACAAAATAAAACAAACCACCCAAGGTTTGCCTTTAAATAATATCTTCTCAAGATTATTCACTTGATCTATTTGACATTATCTATATCAGTTCATGCCCTTGTATGTTTTAGATAACATTGTTGTGTTTCCTTTTACTTAACTTGCCAATGTTAAGGGCAGTACAAACTTGCTTGTGTTCCAACAAAAGCCATTTGTTAGGCAGCTTTTGGTATGCATTTACAAAAAAGGATTCTTAGTATTGGGTTATCTTACTTCATCTCAGTAGATCTGGGGAAAAAAAACAAGCCCGTAGCCTTCCTACTTTCTCATATATTCTAGGTCTCATTATGCCAACTTGTGATATTTACACTCCATTGCAATGGAAACTTTGTCAAAACCCCAACATAGACACGATTCCTAGACTTTCTGGCTGACAACAGGGCATTTTTTTTGGATATTAGCTATCACAAGCCTGGGAAGCAGAAAATAAAGGGAGGCTTATGTAAAAAGCAACAATCTTTAGGTGGCACAGTCAAATGAAAATTAGGATAAGGTGGCTCAAAAAGAAGTGTATTCAGGAGAGTCCCAAACAATATTCGTGACTCAGAGCTAAGGAGCTGGCCCAGCCAGGCAGCTTTCCCATTTAGAGTGGGAAAATCGCTCCCTTTCCAACAATCAAGTATTGTTTGGGTCAAAGTGGGGTATAACAACACAAAGGTCACCTGTCCTACCCAGATGTATTATAGCTTGGAACAGTGTGAACTGGCATCAGAAGGGACTTGTTCTCGGAGCACAAACATGCAGGAATGAAGAGTGTTGAGCTGTTTGTACCCCTTTTATGCTTCAACACTCAACACAATGATAGTTTCCAAGGGTCAAGTGGGGTGTGTTTGAAGGGCAAGGGAGAGAACAACCGGATGCGATATCCTGTTCTTGGCATTTCTTCTCCTTTTTCCCTAACTTCACTGATTCTCTTTTAATGCCCAATTCGATCTTTTGAATTTAATGCTCCTTTTAACAGGCTTTTATTGCCTTCTTGAAACCTCTATTCATTGGTCCTGGTTCTTCTCTTTAGAATAACACAGAATAAATTCTCCTCTTGCATATGACGATGCATGTATTTGGTATTAGTTATTGGGTTCTTCCTAGTTTTTCTTGGGTAAAATATCTCTAATTCCTTCAACAACTCCTCCTATGATGTAGTGTGTGGATCTCTTTGCCATAAGAGACTCTTCCAACTCCACTCCCAAGTATTTAGGTAAATTGGTAAATGTTCCTCTTAAAGTATCCCCAAATGGATATGATATTCTAGATGTGAACTGATTGCACAGGATAAAGTAAAATGATTAACTTCATCTAGATGTTATATTTCTATTAAAGTATGTTTATATTGCCTTAACTTTTTTTGCTTCAAACCATGTTTGAACTTGACTAAAAGCTCCCAAGTAGTTTTCATGTGGACTACTGTTAAGCTAAGACTATTAAAGGTTTATTGTATGACTTGAATTTATTTCTATGAGATTTCATCTTTTGGTTTAAACGAGTGTGAGATTTTGGGCTCTTGTTTCAGTGTTCAGTTCTATTAACCAAATCTGCTCCCCAGCTATGGATACCCTACAAGCTTGATCAGTATTCCTTCTTCATCCAAGTGGTTGATACCAATGTTGAACAGTACAAGATCACAAAGCTAGAGGCCATAAAGATGGAATGCCAGAAGGGACCTGCCCTCTGCTTTACTAATTCATAGAATCTGAATTAAATTGAAAGGAACTTTAGCAGTCTTCTAGTCCAGAGGTATCAAATGTGGGGTGCTCTTAAAACTCCAGTGTGAACTAGATTAGGATGTCATTTAGAAATGTTTAATAAAGTAAATTAAAAATATAATGCAACATAGTTAATGCCAATGTGTGATTTTCCAAGTCAATTGCAGGACAGAGAGTGTTTCTATTTGAGTTTGTCATGACTGATGATGTAGGTTAATGCACACTATTAACATCCCTGACAAATTGCTCTCCATTCTCTTGCGGAAAACTGCGAGATTAGAGGAATGCTTCCCCCCCCCCCCATAGAGCCCATTACAGTTTTGTGCCTCTCTAGACATTAGAAAAGGTTTCTTGACTTTTAGATGAAAAAAGTTTCTTTGTAACTTCTGAAAATTATCCTTAGTTCCATCATCCAGAATAACTAAGTAAAATGATAAAAAAGGCTCTCCTCTAGAAAAAGCCTTTTTAATACCTGATGGCAGTTTTTACATCCTTGTTATTGCTCAGTCATTTCAGTCCTGACTAATTCTGCATGATCCCATTTGGAGTTTTCTTGGCAAAGATCCTGTAGTTTCCGCCTCCAGTTCATTTTATAGATGAGGAAACTGAGGCAAATAGGGTTAAGCAACTTGCCTGGGGTCATATAGCTAGTAAGTGTCCAAGGCTGGACAAAGAGCTCAAAAGCTCATGTTTTCCTGACTCCAGGTCAGGTACTCTTTCCACTGAACCACCTAGCTGCCTCTTTGTCCTCCTTAAGTCTTTTTTTCTCTGCAGAACTTCTTTTGAAGTGACCTCCAAATGGCACAATCCCTATTCATCCACTATCATGCTTGCCTTCCCTTGAACAAGCCCAAGTTTGTTAGTAAATTTCCTAAAATGTGGTACCAAACTGAATGCACCAAATTTGATGAAATGAAGTTATAGAACAAGGTACCACTTGTTTTCATAATTCTCGATGCCTTTCTTCAGCCTAAATTTATGTCACCCTTTTTGTTTGCCCTGTCACAATATTGACCTTTACTGAACTTAGAGCAAGCATCCAAGTAATTTATAAACATATTAAATAAGTCAGGGTTAAGGGCAGACATCTGGGGCACTCCAGTCTCAGATTTCCCGCCAAGTCCTCATTTACCCACTGATCAATTCAACAAATATTTCTTGAGTGGCTGTGTTAAGGCATAAATGACTACTCTTTGGACACACTCATTCAACCAGTTCTGATTACTCTTAATTATCATCTAGCCTATGTTTCTATCTTGTCCATAAGTATAATAGAGATTTTGCCAAATATTTTGTCGAAATTAAAGCATATTAAGAATTTCTTTGACTTGTCACATAGTCAAAAAGGTAGAGTGGTAGAGTGGAAAGTAAGCCAGTTTCATAGTTTCACTTTGTCTTGCCACTGGAATTTCAAAGACACGGGAAGAGTGAAGCTGACAACTTTGTGTAATTCTGCCTCACTTAAATCCAACTCACATACGAGTCAAGATATTACCCCATGATGCCACTGGTTCTCTTTGAAAACAAAGGACTAACAACAGCAGCTTCAGAGCCAGGAAGGGCTAGGTTCAAGTTATGCCTCTGACATATGCTGGTCGAGAAACCTTGTGCAAATCATATAATTTCACAGTGATTTAGGTAGCTCTCTATGACTTTTAATATCAGGGAAGGTGATGAACTTGCTGGTGTACAATTTCCTTACTTAGGACTTTTCTAAATTAATGAAATTACATATTCAGTCCTTGTCTCCATGATATTTCTGTTCCCTATTACATGTGCTTGTTCCATCATTTCTAGTTTAAAGGTAATTCCGAGAAAAGAGAAGAAAAATATAAGATGAAAAGTTCTTATTCATTCATCTACTAGAAATATCCAACTTAGCTTGAACAGCATTTCTAACTCTTCTTTGAACTTTCTGTAACCTCCAAAATAGTTGTTTTAAAAAACAACTATTGTCTTTAAAATTGTCATTTTCAGTTGCTTCTGAAATGTTAGTGCTCTTGACATTAACTTTATAAAGTCTTGACAGTCTTTTATAGTCATATTTCATGACCTGCCCTTGCTTATTATCTATGCATATAATTCTGTAGCCCATATATAGGCTCATGGGATCCTCATATTAATACCACTGATTAATTAATTAATAATTAATAGCTCTTCAAAGGTTGGGGTATTCCTGAGAAATTAGGATGATTCTCTCCATTCATTGCTAATGAGTTTTGCCTAAATATTATCAACCGAGGATCAATTTAGTCATCCAATTTTAGTAGCTTTTAGAAAGGAGTATTTACTAAAGGATTACAATAAGAATACATGGTATAAAATTTTTTTTCCAAAATAACTGTGACTCACTATCCACAAGCAACAATAACAAGAGCAACAATGTTTTACATAGTGTTTTAAATTTTGCAAATGAGATAAGTACATAAGAAAGTACAGAGGAAAATGGGGTCCAGCTTAGAAAGTACATTCCATAGAAAGATAACTCATAGTCCCTAGTTCCTGGAAGTCTTTTTCTTTCATTTCTGGGGTGCTAAAGAAGTTTCCCTTTTTTTGGTAGACTCCTTGTAGAGCCATAAGTTCAGTTTGTTTTTGTCTCCTGAATGAAGACCCTGCTACCGGATGCTGTAGGGATATGATGATAGGATGCTGGTAAGATTGGAAGATCAAAATTCTTCAGGCTATGAAGTTTACAAGGTTCTTCTCTGGTCAAAGGTCGAGGAGACCTGGCCAGGTCCAACCTTGATGTCTTTCCTCCTTTCCAGGGAGGAAACTTGCTGATTTCATACCTGATTCAGAGGGTGTGACAAAAATCACTTAAAAAAAAAGACTCCTTCTTACTTTTTTCCTCATTTGAGTAATAGCTGTGTTTTTGAATTTCATTCTCGAGAACTTTTTTAATGTGTGTGCCCATGTACTTGATATTGTCACCTTTCGCAGTCTGATAGAGGCTTTGATCCCTTCTCAGAATGTTTTTAAATGCATAAAATTCATAGCATTTCAAAAGAATTAACTATATTGAAATCCAGTTATCAAAATATAAATTAAAATGGTTACAGACTAGATTAAGAATTCATTTCTAGGACCAACTTCACATGTAGAATTTTAAGCCATTGGTCCTCCGTATCATTTTTTAAGCACTTCAAAATGTGCCCTCCTAAAATTTAGGATGTTTCAGATTGTGCTAAGCTTTTCTCTCATCTCCTCTGAGCTCTGTGAGGAAAAATTCCCAAGTATTTCAATAATCATTTCTTCCTAGTTTAAAAGCAGAACCAGAAGAGTATTTTCTCTTGTTGTAACAACAAGTTTTTGAAAAATGGAATTATTATTGAGGTAAATAACCAATTCATCAGCTGCTCTGCATTTGGCATAGAGAAAGATACATTAGGTATTTTGATAATTGAATTCCCTGGCTACCCCTTTCCTTCACTATCATTCTTCCATTACAGTTTTGTTATGCTTCTGCAATATGTCATTTGTTTTTGGCTTCTGATATGTAATATGCTTAAAAAGTATGTGTCTAAAGCTAAACCCTCACACCATTTGCAGTGAAAAATATTAATTTTCCCAATAAATTAAATGGCAAAGCAATGATGTTCACTCTTCCTAATATTATCTGACATTTTAAAGATGCTAGTGATACCAATAAAAAAAGAAAGAAATTAAGGGAGTAAGCAGGATAAAGAAAAGACATGATTATTCCTATTTGCTGTCAAGAGGATGATTTATATAAAAAGTCCTAGAGAAACAGAATAGAAGTAAGTTGAGATGATTAATAACATCAATAAAGTAGCCATATACAAAACGAATATGTAAACATCATTAGCATTTTTATATAGCAATAATAGACATCAGGAAGAAATGATAGAAACACAAATGTTATTCAAAATGACAAAATTCAAATCAAACTATAGAATGCACTCAAGTAACGTATATGTGATTATAAAACACTCCAGAAAAAGCAGATAACTAGAGGCATAATCACTGATCATGGTTGAGTCGCTTTAATCTTATAAAAACAATGATGTTAACAAAATTAGTTCATAAATTTAGTGCTTTACCAAAAAAAAAATCAATGGATTGCTTAATAGAGCTAGAGAAAACAATAACAAAATTTGCTTGGAGGAAAAGAAGATATAGATTTTCAAGGGAAATAATGAAAAAGTACAAGTGTGAAGGGAACCTACATAATCAGATCTCAAGTTATAATTTAAAAATAGTAATTATGAAAAAATGACTTGGCTAAAAATTTATAAAGTTGTTAGTAGAGAAGAATAAATAAACCAGAAATAATCTATTTTGTTAACCCTAATCCAGTGTTTGATAAACCTAAGAACATAATCTCCTTGATAAAGATTTTCTATTAAACAATATTTGCTGGAGAAAAAAGAAAGCAGTTTGTGAAAAAAAATATGTTTAGACTAACATATTACACTATATTCTGTGCCAAGCATATTATAGTCACTTAAGAAATGTTTATTTATTTATTGATTGATTCTGTAATTTTTTCCACATGCATATTTAACTTAAATGTAAAAAATTATATCATAAAACTTAAGGGGGGATTCTTAACCAAATAATGTAAATGATCACAAAGGATTAAATAGAGAATTTTACTACTTAAAATTATAGCAAAATCCATTTTGCTTGTATAAGAAGGGAAATTGTAGACTGGGGACAACTGACAGAACAGAACAATCAATATCACTCATAGGACCACGAGAAAGCACAATATATGACATACATGGGATTATGAAAGAAAGTAAGGAATGTATAAATAAGAAGGAAATGGACTATTACATTAGGCCAAAGTGAAGGATGGTCAATGTCTATAGCCTGAATGTTTCCCTTAGAATCTTTATAATGGCATGAGAAACCAAGGAAATCTCTGTATGTTGGGTAAAATTCTTATGGAAGATGTATAGGAGAATAGAGATAAGAATTAAGTCAGAGAGCCAGAAATGGATAGATTTTGATTTGAATATTTTTGAGGGAATATCTATCTATATCAATGATCTAGATCTATACCTGTATATCTATATATGTCTTCCTTTATCTCTCTCTCTCTCTCTCTCTCTCTCTCTCTCTCTCTCTCTCTCTCTGTCTCTCTCTCTGTCTCTCTCTGTCTCTCTCTGTCTCTCTCTCTCTCTGTATAACTCTGTCTATATACTACATATATATATATATGTTCAGGGACAAATGTACCTCCCCTAGTCCTTGTGCAGTATACTACTGGATGAATTTCTTATAAATTTTCCCTCCCAAAGGCAGGTTGTAAAGAAATTTAAATGCCCAGAAGAGGAATTTAAATTCAATCCCATAGGTAATAGTGTATCACTGAACTATTTTGAGAAGTGGGGGAGTCTATGCTGGGAAAATCTGTTTGCCAACTGTGTGGAAGATGGATTTGAGAGGCAAGAGGTGGGTCAGGGAGAGCAAATGTGAAGCTATTTTAATAGTCTAGGAAAGTATATGAGGACCTTGAATAAGGAATTAGTCATGCAATTAGTGAGAAGGGTCCTGATATTATGGTGATGACAATGACAAGATTTGATAATTAGTTGGGTATGTGAGATGAGGGAGAGACAAAGGTTGAAGATATATTAGAGAATACTACCCTGGGTAACTAGAAAGATGGCAGCGCCCTTGACAATAATAAGGAATTTTGGAAGAAGTTTTTTTTGGGGTGGGAAGGTAATTATTTGAACATGCAGAGTTTGATAATTCTATGGGAAATCCATTAAAAATATCCAATAAGGAGTTGAGGATATGAGATTGCAATTTAAAAGAGAGATTAGGGCTAGATATATAGATTGGGACTCTTCTGTCATAGAAATGAAAATTAAACTGATCAGAGTTGAGGTTACCAAGTCAGAATGAAGAGAGCAAAGAAAATGGTTTTTGGGTAGCTTTTTCTCATATTACTACTCTTTGTGTACCCAGTTGTCCAGCCAAACTGATCTCTTTAATGTCTAACCCTAAATTAGAGAACAGGCCTACTGTTCCTCAATGGCTTAGGACAGAGAAGAAAAAAAAAGTCAGTATTTACTTCTCAATGAAAAAATTAACTTTTTCTTTTATTTTTGTTTCTGTTTTCCTTTTATTCTGATTTTTGACTAAAGATTTATTACATAAAGAAGAAAAGTGTATTTTAGAGGTTCCAATGTATTTCTTATCCTTCAGGAAGAAACTAATGCAAAGGGGCTAAGAGTTCTAAACTGAAATGTAAAAAGCAAGGGAAAATTTAAGTATATGTATATGAATCATTTTTTAATCTCTAGACAAACCAAGTTTCTTTATAGACTCACTGTATTTGGCAGTGAGAAGGGTCCTCACAACCCAGACAGGAAAAGAACCCCTAGTATTATATAGCTGACAGATGGTCATGTAGCCTCAGCTTCAAGACTTACAAAGAGGAACAATCCATTCCACTTTTCGGTAGACATGACACTTGTGTCCCAGCCCCTCCCTTCCACCCCCTACTCCCTGACATCAAAACTCACTGTTTTGCAACTTTTAAACATTGAGGCCAAACAGAGCAAGTCTAATCCTTCTTCCACATGATAGTTCTTCAAATGAAATTGTGTTCTCCTGAATATTCTCCTTGACAGGCTAAATATCCACATTCCTTCAATTTATCAGCAAGACATGAACTCAGAGTCACTTACCATGTTAGAAGCCCTCACTTAGAAGATGTTCAGTTAATCAAGGTTATTAAACTATGATTCTTTATTTTATTTTTTTTATTTTTTATTTTTAAATTATTTTTTTATTATTAGACATTTATTAATATTCGTTTTTAACCTGTTTACATACTTTATGCCCCTACTTTCCCCTTCACCCCCCGCTCTCCCACCACCCATGGCCAACGCACATTTCCACTGGTTGTAACATGTGTCCTTGTTCAGGGTCTATTTCCCATTCCTGTCTGCCTCAGCCCATGCATTCAAGCAATTGTTTATCTTATATGTTTCCTCTCCTGCAGTCCTTCCTCTGAATGTGGGTAGCATCTTTACCATAAATCCCTCAGAATTGTCCTGTGTCATTGCAGTGCTGCTGGTACAGAGGTCCATTACATTCGATTTTACCATAGTATATCAGTCTCTGTGTACAATGTTCTTCTGGCTCTGCTCCTTTCGCTCTGCATCACTTCCTGGAGGTCTCTCCAATTTGCCTGGAATTCCTCCAGTTTATTACTCCTTTTAGCACAATAGTATTCCATCACCAGCATATACCACAATTTGTTCAGCCATTCCCCAATTGAAGGACATACCCTCATTTTCCAGTTTTTTGCCACTACAAAAAGCGCAGCTATAAATATTTTTGTACAAGTCTGTTTATCTATGATCTCTTTGGGGTACAAACCCAGCAATGGTATGGCTGGATCAAAGGGCAGGCAGTCTTTTATAGCCCTTTGGGCATAGTTCCAAATTGCCAGCCAGAATGGCCGGATCATTTCACAACTCCACCAGCAATGCATCAATGTCCCAATTTTGCCACATCCCCTCCAACATTCATTACTCTCCCCTTCTTTCATTTTAGCCAATCTGCTAGGTGTGAGGTGATACCTCAGAGTTGTTTTGATTTGCATTTCTCTAATTATTAGATTTAGAACACTTTCTCATGTGCTTATTGATACTTTTGATTTCTTTATCTGAAAATTGCCTAGTCATGTCCCTTGCCCATTTATCAATTGGGGAATGGCTTGATTTTTTATACAATTATCAGTCTTTTGACTTTGTTTTATTTGTTCTTGTTGTCTTGAGAGATCATTGGTTTCTAAATGTTTGATTCTAGCCTTTAAGGACTGGTTTTCGGCTTTAATGTTTTGGTTTTCGGCTATAATTTTTTGGTTTTCCTTTTCAATCTGGTCATTTTTGGTCTTCAGTTGACTTGTCTCACTTTCCAATTGTGAAATTCTGCCTTTTAAACTGTTATTTTCTTGCCAGATTTCTTCCATCTTCCTCAGCATTTCATTTTTAAACTCTTCCATAGCTTGTGACCAGCTTTCATTTTTTTGGGGAGGTTTGGATTTTTGTTTTCCCTCCTCTGTTGTCTGGATTTTCTCTGTGTAGAAGTTGGCGAGTGTTCCAGAGTTTCTCTTGATGGTCTTTTTCTTCTGGACTTCCTTATTGCTGGCCATTGTTGGCCCCGCCCCTTCTCAGCTTTGTCTTTGCACTCAGGGTCTGCCTGGGCCTTGCAAGCTTGGGGGGGGGGGGCTCTGGTCTCCTTGTCCTCGGGGTCAGGCCTCCTGGTAGTTCCCGGTCTGCCCCTCTGCCCGAGGTTCCTTCAGCAGTCTTTGGGGCTGCTTCCACAGCCACGCTCAGGTCTGCACCGGGTCCTCACTGGAGGTCCAGGCCTGGGCTGGAGATCGTTATTCAAGCCTAGGGCACTGCCTTTGCCTGCCCTGATGCTCTTAGGGCCCTGCCTTCACCCCCACAGAAGGTAGTGAAAGTCTGTGGGCTGGAGATCTTTATTCGCACCTGAGGCGATGCCTTCAGTGCTTGGGAGAGGACCTGTTTTAGGGGTCTTTGTCCGGGCCGGAGGCGGTGCCTTCACCCACGTGGGCGCTCAGGGAAAGTCCATGCGCACCCCCATCACTTGGGGTCCCTCCTCTTGCAGCACACAGGTACAAGCCCCGGGGCTGCCAGTGATTATCTGGTTGCCCCAGTCCTGTTTACCTGCTTGTGCGTTGGCGTTGTGAGAGGTGTGCGGTGTGGGGGGTGGGGGAGGGGCTTCTTCCTCTCGTGGTTTAGTGAGAGCTGTTTCACCCCTTTATAGCGTGGAAATGCCCCGATTCTGCGTACCTTCAATGCTGCGCCCTGTTGTGGGGTTCCTTCGTTCCTCTGGACTCGTTTTTATTTTCCCCTTGAGGGGTCCTGTGTGGTTCGGTCAGGAGAGATCGAGCAGCTGCTCCTTACACTGCCGCCATCTTACCCGGAAGTCCCTATGATTCTTAAGAACACAAAACTCTAGATGGGGTCTGATTTGGATAAAAACAGAGTTATCGTCCCTTTATTAGTCCTAGAAGAGACGTCTTGATGCAGTCCAAGATCACATTAGTTTTTTTAAACTGTCAAATCTTACTCTTATTAATATTGAGTTTCCAGTCCTCCAGGTAGCCTTTTAGAATCTGCCTGATCCTGTTCCTGTGAATTTGATTTTTAAAACCTTCTTCTTTCCCTCAATATCTTATTTCATAATTTATTTATTTCATAAATATTTTGCCATACATAAACTGACTCCACTGAATTACTAAGTACAATGAACAGTTGTACAAATGGAGGTAGGCTGTCTAGTGGAGTTCCTCAGAAACTAGTAGTGTAACTGAGGATAAGTCATTTAATTGCTATCTGCCTCAGTTTCTTCATCTTCTATAAGTTTCCTCATTTGAAAAAAATCTGAAAAATATCTCCCAGTGTTTTTGTGAGGTTAAAATGAGATACTATTTGTAAAGTTTTTTTTTTTATAAACCTTAAAGTGCTGTGTAACTCCAAGCTATTATTAATAAACAATTTTTTGGCCCAAAGCAGAATTTTAAAAATATAAATGAAAAAAGGGAGAAGTGTGAAGAGATCAACATTCCAGCTAATTTTCCCATAGTTACTGTGGAACTTTGGGGTAAATCACTTAAAAAAATTGGTGGTGAGAATGTTAAAGATTAATGAAATTTCCAAATGTGACAGTGGACAAAGGTTAAAAGGTTCTGTCAATTTTCCCCACACTTAATTTTAGGAGGGAAATAGTATGTAAAAGGGGTGGGAGAGAGATACAGAATTAAATGCAACACTTTGGTCCTTTGCATTTCTGTGGAGTGTGTGTGTAGTTTCTGGTTGAAAAAGTTTACTTTGCTTTCTTTCTATGAGAACAAAACAGCAAACTTCTCCTCCCCCAAGACTGATTATTAATGCCTTCCTAGTATTTTGTTGTGCTTGTTTTTCAGCATCCCTTTATATTTATGTCCCTGATTTTACTTCCCATTTCCCTAATGCCTTATGTTTTGTATATTTATAATGATTTTTTAGCTCTTGAGAAAATACTTTCAGATGGTATTGGATGATATTTGTTTATTCTTTGTTATATCCTTCTGTTTTCATCAGATCAGGATAGTAACTGAAAAAAATGCTCTTTCAATAAAGTAGAACATTTTTGGCCTTCTTTCTTAAATTTATGTCAAAGCATTTGGATAAACAAGGAGAGAAGAATGTATTTCATTTCCAAAGTTTTCAGGCAGAGAGCAAAAAGCTGGGAAGTTGGTGTGAGAGGTAGCAATCAAAGAATTCTTCACATGGGGACTTTCTTTACTTAGAGTTGCATAAAGGTAGAATTAATGAGAAAATTAGAAATTATCTTGTCATATTTTACAAGAGAGAAGACTATCCAGAGAGGTTAAGTGACATAAGAATAACAAAACTGGCTTAGAACACTTTAAGGTTTACAAAAATTTTTTACAATTATTATCTCATTTTATTTTCACAACAACTTTGGGAAATAGATGCTATTATTATTCTCATTTTATAGATGAGGAAATAAGTACAGAGGGGATTTAGAGACTGGGCAAATTAAATGACCTTTCCAGAGTCACATGGTTAATTGGTGGCTGAGGCCAGAATCAGATGCAGGACTTTCTGACTCCAAGTTCAATAATCTAGGTACTGTACCACCTAAGACTTGCCTAAAATCATAATCAAATTCATAAAAAGAAATAACTTGTTTTTGAGTATGTTATAGCTTCCATTCACCCAAAATTATCTTGTTTTTTAAAATTTAGAAACATTTTTTCCCTTCTTACTTCCTCTATTAGTAACAAGAAAAACAAAGCTGTTGTAAGGAATATGTGTAGTTAAACAAAATAAATTCCCACATTGTCTAAGTCCAAAAATTTATGTCTTATACTGAACTCACAGATTGATTATCACCTGTCTGTCAGGAGGTAGAGCATTCTTCAGTATTGATGGGAATTCTTACATCTTTGAATCTTGTTTGTCTTTACAATATTATTAATCTAAAAATATTTTAATGGAACATATATTTTCAATTAACAAGCCTTAATTTGTTTCCCTTTCACTTTTCCTCCTTAGATTAAAAACAATAACAAAAAAACAAAAGCAAAGCACAGAGTCCTTGTAATAAATAAGTAGTAAAGCAAAATAAATTGATACTGTTCATATGCAAAAAGGCATTTCTTATTCTGCATATTTGGTCTATCACCTCTCTTTGAGGAGGTGGGTAGCAATATATTGATTATAGTTTTAAGTAGTTCAAAAAATTCTTTTTACAATATTGTTATCATATGTAGGCACAAAATAATACTGAAGAAAATGATGTCTTAAGCAGAATAGGATGAATCAGTGATGGGTAAACTAACGACTTGTGGGCCAGATGTGGCCCCCTGAAATGTTCTATCTGGCTACCAACATTATTCCTAATCTGATGAATACAATGAGTAGGATACAATACAATGAAACTTTGAAAGAGTTGCCTTAGAAACAGACTGATAGATGAGCATTTCCTTCCCTTTGGTCCCCTCTTTAAAGTTTGCCCATCACTGGGATAAATGGTTAAAGAGGCACAAAAATCTGAAGAGAATGCAGTAAAAAGTAGAATTGGAAACATGGAAAATTCACAGAAGAGAAGAACTTCTTAAAAAGCGGAATTGGCCACATGAAAAAAGAAGTAGAAAAGCTCACTGAAGAAAATAATTTCTTAAAAATCAGAGTCAGGCAATTAGAGACATCAAAAAAACAATAAGACAAAGTAAAAAAGATGAGAAAATAGAAGAAAATGTGGAATATCTTTTGGAAAAACAACTGACCTAGAAAATATATCAAGGAGAAGCATAAGAATTATTGGATGACTTAAAAGGCATGATAAATGAAGAGCCTACATTTTGTCTTTCAAAAAATTGTGACACAAATCTTCCACAATATTCTGGAAGCAGAGGGAAGATTAGAAATTGAAAGAATCCATCTTTAAAGAGATTCCCCCTTTCCCACCCTCCCCCCAAAGTCCCAGGAATATTATAGTCAAATTCCAGAGACTCCAGATCAAGGAGAAAATATTGTAAGTAGCTAAATAGAAATATCTTCCCTTTTAAAATGTAAATATTTCATCATCGTATAGTCCTATCTGATAACTCACTCATATTTATGTTTGTATGTTTCTGCTGAATCCTATGTCTGTGTTTCTAAGTTTCCACTCAGATCTGAATTTTTCATGAGGAAGGTTTAGAATCTATATTTCATTAAAGGTCAATTTCTCCTTTTTATCTCTGCAAGATCATATGTAGTTTTACTGAATAAATTATTTTGGGTGCATGACTATATCTTTTGCTTTTTAGGATATATTATTGCTAGGTATACACCTCTTTGCAATGGTAACCACTAAATATTGTGAAACTATGTTTCTTTGTTGTCTGTTTTGTCATGGCTTTCAGGTAGTTCAGTGATTCATAAATTCTCTCTTCTTGACTTGCTTTACAGGTCAATTAAAAAAAATGGGAGATATCTTTCATTTTCTTCTATTTTTTCCCCCAACCTTTCGACTTCGTTAAATATTTTTTGTCTCAAGGATTCTTTAACTTCTATTTGGTCTATTATAATTTTCAAGACATCTGTTAAATGGATAAGATTTTTGTATCTCATAGTAAATAATTCATCTCCAAAATCTTTCCTCTGTCTCTCATTTCTTTCCCAAATTGGTCCTCTAGTGTTCTTGCTTAATTTGTGTCATCATTTAAACTACTAAAACCAGAATAACAACAAAAATATTTCTTGCTTTATATTTTCTAGGAATCTCAATTGACTTCATAGATCAAATTGTAAATTTTCTTTAAGGGTTACTTGTAGATCCTTTGGAATTATTCCTTTCTTCTGATTATGTGTTTTGGGCACTGCCACAATGATAACTCTTTATCATAGAAATCTCATTTTTTAAATTGTTTATTCATTCTTCTATATTTACTTATCAAATTGGGATTTAATGTCAGGGACAAATTATTCACACTTCAAAAAAGGAATGTTTAAGATATGTTTGGTTCTGATTTGCAACCTTAGGGATCTTGTTGCTCCTTTCTCCTGGTACAAAGTGCTATGTTCTTCAAGAATATCAGGTATGTGTGAAAACATTCAGTGTGCCCAAATTAGTCTAGTGGATGAATTCTGATTCTTGCTCTTTTTGTCTAACCATTGGAAGTTTCAGATATTTGGATCTGAGTGACAAAACTAAAGACTTGTCCCTGATTGGAGTTCTAGAAGATTGTTCTACTCAAAATCCCTATCAATTAGTTAAGAGGCTCTATAGATTCAAAACAAAATTAAATGCTCCCCATTAGTCTGGGTTCTCTGCCCTGATTACTCAGCTGCAGGTGTCAGATCTGGCTTAAGGTTGAGCCTGAGATATTGTTTCTGGGTCAGAGCCACACAATTGCTACTCTCTTCTCTTTTTGCTCCTTGCCCCATTACACAGCCTCAGACTTAGTCTGTTTCTTACATCTATATGCATCTACAGGTCAGTTATGGTTTGGTGCACAATGGATCTATGCTCTTGTACCAGAGTGACACAATTACCTTGTTATTATTCCTTGGACTGCTTCAGGCTTAGTCTCTGCTGGATTTTAAACAACTCCTTTCCCTAGTTCATTGCCACAGGTCCCCATTTAGACCCTGGCCTGGGATGCTCTGCATATCACCTTACTGTCTAGACCCAGCCCCCTTGCCTGCAGACATTTTTTGTCATCTTATGCTGGGGCTGGAGAATGAGTCACTTGGTTTTTTCCTTGGTCTGGTGTCTTTTCTAGATCTTTTTTGGAGTAGTAGTGGGAGAGATCTAAGTTGTAATGCTGTGTTTTATTTCACTACCTTTCCTAGTTCTCCCTTATTTCTTTCAATAAAAAAAAACACAATCTTCTTTAGTTAGAAGTGACCTTAATATTCATTAATTCTGAACTCATACCTGAAAAAGAATTCTCTCTATAAATACTCAATGATTACTCATGCAGGTTTGGCTTGAAAGGCACAAGCACAGATCCCAGGGGCATACAGGGGATCTCATTGTTTAATTGCTTGTGTCAAACTTTCAGGCAATTGAAACTTCCAGAATTATAGCAGATGAACTGTTGTCTAACCACATTTTCCTCATGTTGTATTTGTCATGTCAGATTTTATGTTAATACCTATTGCCATCTTATGAAATTCAGTACAATATTTTAGCCTGTCAAAAGCTTTTTGAATCTTTACTCTGTAATCCAGCATGCCATTTATCCCTCCCAGCTCTGTATCATCTGAAAATCTGATGAGCATGACATTTATGCCTTTATCTAAGCTAATAATAATTTAAAATAGCACAAACCCATGCACAGATCCTGGAGCACCCCACTGAAGATCACCTTTCTGAAGCCACTGGATCAACTCCTAATGTTTACTTAACCAGGTTATAGAATAGCAGAACATTAAAGCTGGAAGGAACACTTAATATTCAGTATTATAAGGAGAGACTCAGGAAAGAAGTGCCCCATCCATGGTCACAGAGCTATGTCTTGGCAGAGATGAAATTGAAATTCTTGCTTTCTGACAGACAGTCCAGTTAACTTCCTAATGTAACATATGGCATCATAACATTTTTTTTTTGAGAAAGAAGGATTTGAATAAAAGAAAAAACAAATCTAGCTCTTTTCCAATTGCTTATCATGTCTGTGAGTTCCTACATTGACTTAAAAAATCTATTTATTTATTTTTTAACATGAATTTCAAAAAATTGTGCATTTGAAATTCTCTTCAACTGTCCCCATTCTTTCCTGTCTTGATAAATCAAGAAATGTGATATCAATTATTAAATTAAAATTTTGCAAAATGTATTTCCATATTAGCTATATTGCAAAAAAGTGAGAAAATTTATGCTTCAATTTTATTCATACTCCATCAGTTCTTTTTCATCATAAGTCATCAGAATTATCTTGAATCATTGTATTGATGAGAACAGCTAAGTAATTGACATTTGATTATCCTTACAATATTGCTGTCTCTGTGTATAATGTTCTTCTGGTTCTGCTCATTTCACTTTGCATCCATTCATATTAGTCTTTCCTGGCTGTTCTGAAAGGATCCTGCTCATTATTTCTTATAACACAATAGTATTCCATCACAATCATAAACTACAACTTGTTCAGACATTCCCCAATTGATGGGCATCCTCTCAATGTCCAAATCTTTGCCACCACCAAAAGAGCCACTCTAAATATTTTTGTACATATGGATCACATTCCTTTTTCTTTTATCTTTTTGGGATATAAACTTAGTAGCATTGTCTCTAGGAAGAAGAGTATGCACAATTTTATAGCCTTTTGGATATAGTTCCAAATTGTTCTCAAGAATGATTGGATAAGGGGGCAGCTGGGTAGCTCAGTGGATTGAGAGCCAGGCCTAGAGACAGGAGGTCCTAGGTTCAAATCCGGCCTCAGCCACTTCCCAGCTGTGTGACCCTGGGCAAGTCACTTGACCCCCATTGCCTAGCCCTTACCACTCTTCTGCCTTGGAGCCAATACACAGTATTGACTCCAAGATGAAAGATAAGGGTTTAAAAAATTAAAAAAAACACAAAAGAATGATTGAATATTTCCCAACTTCAACAACAGTTCATTATCACATCCCAATTTTTTCACATACCCTCTGACATTTGTCATTTTCCTTTTCTGTCATATTAACCAATCTTATAGGTGTGAGGTAGTACTTCAAAGTTGTTTTAATTTTCATTTCTCTTATCAATAGTAATTTGGAGCATTTTTCCCCCCACAGGACTATATTTGGCTTTGATTTTTTTCTGAAAACTTCCTGTTCATATTACTTTACTATTAATTAATTGGGAAATGACTTGCATTCTTATGACTCAGTTCTCTATATATTTGAGAAATTAGTCCTTTATAAGAGAAATGTGCTCTAAATCCCCACTTCCACCACAATTTTTTTGCTTTCCTTCAAATCTTGAAGGCATTATTGTTATTTGTGCAAACTCTTTTAAATTTCATATAATTGAAAATATCCCAGAAGGAGCTAGATGGCTCAGTGAGTTGATATCCTCGCCTAGAGATAGGAGGTCCTGGATTCAATTTTGGATTCAGACACTTCCTAGCTGTGTGACCCTGGGCAAATCACCTTTAGCAGCTCTTATCACTTTTCTGCCTTGGAACTAATAAATAGTATTGATTCTAAGACAGAAGGTAAAGGTTTAAAAAATTATCCCCATGATATTCTTTTTATTTTGTTTGGCCACAATTTCTTCCCATATCCATATATCTGATATGTAAAAATTTCCTTGCTTCCCTAAGTTGCTTATGTTATTATTCTTTATGTCTAAATTATGTTTGTATTTGACCTTATCTTGGTATATTGTGTGAGGTGCTGGTTTACACATAAATTCTTCCAAAGCGCTTTTCATTTTTTTCCGATAATTTATGTCAAATACTATATTCTTGTCCCAAAAGCTTAGGTCTTTTGGTTTATCAAACACTAGATTACTATGGTCACTTATTACTATGTACCTACTGATCCACCACTATATTTCTTAACCAGTTTCAGATTATTTCCATGATTATCACTTTGTAATACAGTTTGAAATTTGGGATTGCTAGGCTATCTTTCTTTCATCATGTTTTAAAAAATTGATTTCTTGATATTCTTGACATTTTGTTCTTCCAAGTGAATTTTATTATATTTTTCCTAGCTCTGTAAAACTACTCTTTGTAGTTGGACTGGTACAACATGACCCAATATGATTTTTCTAATTATTTACATATGGCCATTTTTGTCAAGCATTTTATAATTGTATGAATATTTTCCTGGATCTTTTAGACATTTGATTCCCAGTTATTTTATATTGTCTGAAGTTATTTTATTTTTAGTAATATTTTATTTATACCCCATTCCATGTAAAACAATTTTTTATCATTCATTTTAAAGAAAATTTTGAAATCCAAATTTTCTCCCTGTCTCCCCACTTCTCCCCTAAATTTGTTAGCAATTTGACACTGAGTTTACATGTGTAGTCATATAAAGCATTTTTCCATATTAGTCATCTTATGGAAGAGATTTCAAATAAAAAAAGAAGGAAGATGAGGACAACGAAAGAAAGAGAAATATAGTATATTTTAATCTATAATTGGACTCCATCATTTCTTTCCCTGAGGGCAGGTGGCATTTTCCACATGAGTTTCTGGGATTGTCATGGATTATGACATTGCTGAGAATAATCAGGCCATTTTCAGTTGTTCATAAAGAAATTTTGCTGTCATTGTGTACAGTGTCCTGCCAGTTCTGCTCACTTCATTTTGCATCAGTTCATATAAGTCTTTCCAGATTTCTCTGAAATTATCCTGCTTTTTTTGATAGCACAATGGTCTTCCTTCATAACCATATACCACAACTTGTTCAACCACTCCCCAATTGATTGATAATCCCTATATTTCAAATTCTTTGCTACCCCAAAAAGAGCTATAACCAGTATTTTTTTGTACAAATAGATCCTTTTCCTTTTAGAAATCTCTTTGTGATACAGACCTTGTAGTGGTATTTCTAGATCAAAGGGTATGCACAATTTTAGAGCCGTTTGTTCATAGTTCCAAATTTCTGCAGTTATTTTAAATGGACTTTTTCTTTCTGTATCTTTGACTAGATTTTTGACAATAATATAGAAATGCTGATGATTTTAAAAATTATTTTTTTTGTTTATTGGTTACATTTAAATTCCCAGATATTTATCTCATTTCCTCAATTTCAATACTTTATATTGATTCCAAGACAGAAGAGTGCTAAGGGCTAGGCAATGGAGGTCAAATGTCTTGCCCAGGGTCACAAAGCTAGGAAGTATCTGAGGTCAGAATTGAATCCCGGACTTCCCCTCAGTAGGCCTCACTCTCAATCCATTGAGTCATCTAGCTGCCCCCCTGCTCATTATTTCTTATGGCATAGTAGCATTTCATCAACATTATATGCCACAATTTTTTTGTCCCCTCTCTGATAGATAGACATGCCTTCAATTTTCAATTCTTTTCCACTACAAAAAGAACTATTCTAAATATATTAGACCATATAAGTTCATCACCTTTTTTTCTTGATCAGCTTAGGAAAAAGACCCAATGGTAATATTTCTCAGTCTAAGGGTGTACACAGTTTCATAACTTTCTAGGCATATTTCCCTTTTGCATTTATGTGAGTTTATTTTATATCCTGCAAGTTTGCTAAAGTTGTTAATTGTTGTGACTAGTTTTTTTCAGCTGATTCTCTAGAATTCTTAAATTATATCATCTCTCCAAAGAATGATAGTTTTGTTTCCTCATTGCCTGATCTAATTCTTTCAATTTCTTTTTCATGATATTGCTGCAATTAATATTTTAGTAAAATATTCAATAATAGTGATTATAATGGACATCTTCCTCTCTGATATTATTGAGAAGGTTCCTAGGTTATCCTCATAATAGATAATGTTTAATAATGGTTTTAGATAGACACTACTTATCATTTTAAGAAACATTTCATTTATTTCAATGTTCTTTACTGTTTTTAATAGGAATGGGTGTTTTATTTTGTCAAAATCTTTTTCTATATCTGTTAAGCTAATCATATGATTTCTGTTGCCTTTGTTATTTATATGGCTAATTGTGCTAATAGTTTTCCTAATACTGAACCATCTTTGCATTCCTGGTATAAAACTTCCTCTATTTATTTTTGATTGATTGATATTACATATATTAATGCTTACATCCATATATATATATATATATATATATATATATATATATACTTATATATACATTTTCCTCTAAGTACTGCTTTGACTTTATCCCATAAATTTTGGTATGTTGTAGCATTGCTGTCATTCTGTTTCATGAAATTATTTATTATTTCTTTGCTTTGTTCATTGACCTACACATTATTTAGTTTTCAATTAACTTTAAATCTATATTTCCATGTTCATTTATTGAATCTAATTTTTATTGTAGTATGGCGCAAAAAGGATACAATTATTATTTCTACTTTTTGCATCTGTTTGTGAGGATTTTACAACATAATAAATGGTCAGTTTTTGTGAAGGTCCCTTGTATAGCTGAGAAAAAGTATACTCTTCCTTTTTGATCTAGTTTTCTCCAGAGGTCTATGATATGTTCTAAAATTCTATCCATCTCCTTAATTTCTTTGTTATTTGTTTTGTGTTTAGATTTATCTAATTCTGTGAGGGGAAAGTTTGTAGTGCCTTACTAATATAGCTTTGCTGTCTATTTCTTCCGTCATTTAATTTTTTCTTCAAGAATTTGTATCCTATGGTATTTGATTCATACTTGTTTAATATTAATATTACTTCAGTGTTTGTGATTCCTTTTAGGAAGATGTACATTCATTTCTTATTTCTTTTAATTAGGTCTATTTTTGCTTTTTCTTTGTCTGAGATCATGATTGCTACTCCTGCCTTATTTTTTTCTTAACCTCGGTTGAAGCTCCAGGCTCTACATATTTTGGCTATGCCATAAGTCCAAGAGGATAGCCTCTTAGCAACTCTGTATTAAAAAAAAGACAAAGACATTAAAATTAGAAGACAGTTAGAAATACTTTCATTTTATAATTTATTGTATTTATTTATTAAACTGACACATTTGATTAAATATCCAATTTTCTAAATTACTGTTTAAAATTTGAAGGGTCTTTTCATGCCAATTAAATTTTTTAAAAATCTTATCCATGATTAATAGAGAATTTTTAGGAATAATAGAATGTGGAATTAAAAGGAAAGGGATTTCATATTCGGAAACTCTTTATGCTTTAATGCCAACAGGATAAATCTTTCTTTTATATTTTATGCATCTAGGTGGCATAGTGGATAGAGAACTAGACCTGAATACAAGAAGACCTCTAATTTCATATTGGCCTCAAGACATTAAAAGCTGTGTACATCTAAGTCACTTCATCTTTTTTCACCTCAGTTTCTTAGTGTAAAGTCAGCATAATAACATCATCTACCTTCTAGGATTGTAATGAAGACCAAATGAGATAATTGCAAATATTATCTATATAATATATAAACTTGGAAGAAACCCATGTTAGCTAACGCGCTCTTCCAGTTGGCATTTAAAGCCCTTAACTATCTGACCCCAACTACATTACCAGACATTTCATATTGTTCTTTTTCATCCACTTTCCATTCTAGTCAAATTAGACTGTTCACTGTTTCTTTTATTTGAGTCTTTAACAGATTTTCCCCCATCCCTGGGATATTTGCCTTATAGTCCTGATAGAAATACATGAATCACCTCTTTCATGAAGTCATTCTTGAACCTTGCCGCTTGTTTGTTCTCTCTTCCTCATAAAATTGGATTTTATTTACAGACATATATATATATATATATATATATATATATATATATAATTGTGTGGCACATACATTTAAATCACATGTGAATCCAATCCTTCTGACACATGATGCCCATGTGTAACCTTGGGCAATTTTTAAACACTTAATGCTCTTGCTAACTCTCCAAGAACAGAAGTTGCAAACTATGTTTTGCTATGGATTGATAGTGGCACTTACTCACAGGTCTAATCCCTTTCACTATATTCATTTTGTGCATAAGTATTTAAATGTTTGATTTATGGAGTAATTGTAGAAAGCCACTGGAAAACAGCTCAAATACAAAGTCTAGTTTGAGTAGTGAATTGGATAATGGAGAGAAGAAAGATTTTCTTGCATTATAAAGGTTTGCTGACCTTTAGAAAATTGAAAGAGGAAACTGAGGAAGAGCATGCTAAATTATTAGGCTTTATTTCTTTATTTCATTTTAGAATGAGACTTAAACACAGAACTTTTTAAGACTTTAAATAAATAGAGAAGGTGCTGACCTGAATTAGTAGGGGAAATTTTCTTTTCTCCTATAATCATATCTCTTTTCATTTCCTTTTGCCAATCCTTAGCCAAAGCCAGAAATTCCATGGGTTAGCAGGTTAGAGAACAGACATATACAATAAGAGGGGCACTACAAATAAATTACATAGCATGATAGAAATACAAATAATTAAGCTACATATGTTGAACCTTCCTGGGAAGTAATGTTTAAATTTCTGCTAAATTATTTTTGACTAAACTAAATTAACTTTAAATGTGGATTATGCATATATATTTTTAAAAATTCATTTATTTAATTAATTTAGAATATTTTCCCATGATTATGTGATTCATGTTCTTTCACTCTTCTTTTCTCTCCCATCCTATAGCCAATGAGCAATTCCACTGGGTTTTTCAAGTATCATCAATCAAGACCTATTTCCATGTTATTAATGTTTTATGCATATATTTCTAAAGATAGATACTGACCTTAACATGAAGATAAATGTTCTGTTTTCTTTTTTTAAGAGTATATTTTGATGCAATATTGCCTTTGTTTTGGTCAGATATTATATTTCTGAAGGCATTTATTTTATGGTATATGCCAGTGAAATGAATGATGGAAGTTGTAATTAATTCTAATAACCGGTACATAAAGATTTTCAAAATGATATGTTACCATCACTTATTTAGCAGCTCAATAAATCTAGTTTTTACTAAATCATATATTTAATTCTATATTTCATTAGAAGTGGAATATCTTATTCGTAAAAACTAAGACTGATTCATAGTAGATTATCTTCTAGTAAACAAGAGTAGATTGTCCTATTGTATATTACTTAGATTTTTAACTAAAGGAAAGATTGCTTAATATGGAGATATGTCCATGAATTCTCATATCAATATTTTGGATTAAGGTAGAGATGTATTAATATAGGTGTACTTATCAAATTTACATATAACACAAGATGGGTATAATTAGCTTATCTAGTGGATAACAGCATGTGAATTCAAAAAGCTCTTGGTAGGTTAGAGTAATGGACCTAAATCAATATGACTGAATTTATTAAATAAAATTATAATGTTAAACACTTGAGATAAAAAAAAATCCCTTCACAAGTATGAGATGAGGGAAGAATGACCGGATTTAATTCCTGTAGAAACTATCTGGGGAAATAAGTGCACTGAAAACTCAATATGAACCAACACTGTGATAGAGCAGCCTAAACGTTAATATGATCTTAGACTTCATTAAAACTATAATATCTAGTGCATAGAAAAATGTTTTAGTCCAGTTGTCATCTACATCAATCAAACCACTTCTTGAGTATTATTTTTTGTTCTTAGAACCACATTTTAAGAAAGAGAAAACTGTGATATGAATGAAATGCTGAGAGATCTAGAAACTATGCTTTGCGAGATTATGTGAACTAAACTTCTAAACCAAACCCCAGTCAGACCCACTCTGCAATAGAGAGCATTTTGATATGAAGCCAAAGTGAACACAATTTATTCCTCAGTAAATTTCTGGGAATAGGAATATGTGTAGCTAACCTGAAACCCAAGTATAATCTATTTATATGGAGAAAGAGAAAAGTGGTAACTATCTTTAAGCATTTGAAGAGATGTCATGTGGAATAAGGATGAGACTTTTTCTGCTTGGTTCCAGAGGACAGGAACAGATGGGTAAAGTTGCAGAGGAATCAAATTAAAGTTCAATTTTAGGACAGCTAAGAATTAGAGCTGCCCAAAAGTGGAATGGTTTGCCTCAGGAGACAGTGGGATCCCATTCATGAGAGTCTGGGTGTCCACTTGTGGGTGATGTGGCAGAGAAAATTCCTTTTAGGGATGGTTTGGCACAGATGGCCCTAGGGCAACTTTCTAGTTCTGGAAGTTTCTGATTTGCAAAAATATTGCTGCACAATTCTACATTCAAAGAGATGGAAAAAATAATTCCTAAACAACCTTTTTTTTTTTTTAAGTATAGAAGACTCGCCTGACTTAGCACCCATTTTAAGCATCATTTCCCCCTGATAAATGAACATTAGCACTATTTTTAATAGGAATATCTTTCTATTGTTTTAAGTGCTGAATGTTGAAAATTATTATATTTCAGGTGAGCGTTCATATAGCAATTGATGCTAGTTTAAATTAATAAAAAAGTAGAGCACATTCTGAACACCATTATTTGCTCTTTTCCTACAAGTAAATTCCATATACATGCATATGTAAATGCATTGATATATGTATATTGCATATATATGTATATGTCTGTGTATAAATGCCTATATATCTCCTGTCTCTGACACTCTGTAGGTAGGTACATGATGATGGAAAAATCACTTTTAACCTACTGAATTTCAGATTTTATTAGATTTTCTTAATTAGATCTAAAGAATGCATTAATGATATGTGACACTAGCATAGTTATGTAGTATTTAAAATGTGTGTATTTACATGACTGTCCTAATGACCAATTTTATTTTAGATAAAATATTTATATGTGAGTTTTGGAGTTTTCTCATGAAACTGTTAAACATTTTGCCATAATTTGTGTGGCACACTGGAATGCATTAAGGAAATTATATATAGAACTTTTAATTATGTTAAAAGGAATCTATGGTTATCAAAAATTTTTACTTTTTAAAAAACCTTTGAAGTTCCCCAAGATGAATCAATAAATATTGACTGATCAACCAATTAATGTTTATTAAATATTTACTATTGTCGACATTTTTGTTAGCACTGTGAGGGACGGATAAGAAAAGGACATAGTTCCCTACCCTCATGGAACTTATATTCTCACTTAGAAGACAAAAGATAAACACATTAAGATCATATATTCATTTTGAAAGGAGTGAGGTATATAAAGCATAAGGCACTTGTCTGAATCAAATTTCTGCCAAACTGCAAAATTTTGTCTTAAGAAAATAAATATGGTTCCTGATTGCAGATGTATTGAATGATAGGGCGGAAAACGTGGAATCAGAATGTTCAATTATCAGGCTGTCATAGAGATCTAGGCATGAAATACTCTAGGTCTATTGGGAAAGTATTAAAAAATGGAGAAAGAAAAATCAATAGAATTTGATGACTGATAATATATGATAATATGAGTATTTTTTTATTTACCATAACCTTTAGGTAAATCAAGGAGGCCAGAATGCCTATTATAAGAAAAACTCGAATACTACTACTGTTTTGGGAAAAAGTGCTCTTTGTAAAATTTAATTATTCAAGTTAGTTGTCTCTTGTAATCTAATAATAGTAATATATCATTTGTATGTTTCACTCACACTATGAGGACACAATCCCTGAGATATTATGAGCTTTTCTAGAAGAATGTTTTACATTTTACAAACAGAGATTTTTAAAAAAGTGAATGTGTTTGAACTGAAATGTTCAAAAAAGTAAAGAAACATTTATAATACAAAATAACTTTTTTGTCTTTAGTGTATTCTTTGCAGCACTTGTAATGCAAAAACAGAATTAGGAAATATTTTCAAAACAAATCTCTAATTTAGACAAATAAACATTTAATATGATAATATCCTAAAAACCTAAAATCATATTTTAAAGGCAATCCTTTCTACATGTATTTAAAAATTATGCTAAAACTCTTTACGTTGAAAATAGGTCAGTCAAAGCCTTTGCAAATGGTTCTACATTTGAGTAATTAATGAGAACATCCCTTCACTGAGTTATGAACTCAAACATTGTGGTCAATGGGTATATGACAACAACTGACAAAAAAAATGCTCAATTTCAAGGATAAGAAATACGTTGTTGGTAGATCTTTACTCTAGAAAACATGTAGTAATTGGCCTCATCTCTTTGATTGAGAAATATGTAATTAGACTTTATTTTTTATGGTAAACCAATGGATATTTAAGATTAAATTTTGTTTTGGAATATTATTATTTTTTTATTGCTGCCAGAATCAAATAGAAAATCATCCACTTGGCTTTTAATGCCCTTTAAAATCTTGCCCCTTCCAATGTTTTTATCTTTTTTTTATACTTTATGTATATCTATCTATCTATCTATCTATCTATCTATCTATCTATCTATCTCTATCTACATCTATATAATGTGTTTTCAAAGTCTTAATTTAATTTTAAGCTGTAAAAGCTACTCTAAGACTTTGGGAACATAGTTTGAGTGTGTGTATATATGTACAAATCTTATGTCTTAGATATTACAAATACACAAAAATACAAATATATATTGGGTCATAGATCTAGTAAAGAATTGAAGTATGCACTTAATATAGATATACCAGTACTTAAAGCAATTTTTTTCATCAGATTTTCTGTACTTAGATACTTGAGATATTGTGGTATGGTAGAAAGAGCAATAGAGTAGGAATTAGGAGATCTGAGTGCTAGTTCTGTTTCTGTCATGAAGTAGTATATAACTTTGGAAAAATCACTGTAGGGTTTGGGGCCTCAGTTTTCTCATCAGAAAAATGATGGGACTTTATTAGATAATCTCCAAAATACCTTCTACCTCTAACATTCTTTGCTCTAATTTCTAGTTACAATATCAACTTAAAAAAATAAATTTTGGTGGGGTACGGCTAGGTGGTTCAGTGGATTAAGATCCAGGCCTTGAGATGGGAGATCCTGAATTCAAATCTGGCCTCAGACTTCCAAGTTATTTGACCCTGGGCAAATTTCTTAACCCCCATTGCCTAGGCCTTACCACTTTTCTGCCACCATATTGATTCTAAGAAAGAAGATAAGGGTTAAAAAAATAAATATTTGGTTCAGAAAAATAAATGATTTAAAGATGAATCAGGTAGGCATCTCTTATTTCCCTCTGGGAAATGAAAATAACTTGTAGTAATTTTAAATTCAGAAATTTATTAAATATCATAGAATTCTAGTCTAGACCAAGGCATCAAGGCGTTATGAATAACATTTCCACTATGATCTAGGTGGATAAAGTCATTATGCAGAGTTAAAGAATAGCACTTTGGTAAAAAGATGCACTAGGTATGTGGTGGTGAATCTATGGCACACATGCCAGAGGCCTCTCTGTGGGCAGTTGCACTGTTACCCCAGCACAGTGTGCCAGAGTTCATTACTAGAAAGGGAGAGGGATGTAGGGTGTTTCCCTCCCTCTCTCCACACACACACACCTGAGGACATTTCTCACATCACCTGCCCCTCTAAAACGTTCGCCATCACTGTTTTAGAGTATTAAGAGGCAGCATGCTCTAGCCATGATGGTGAACCTATACACGTGTGCCAGAGGGGGCTGATCCCTTCACCCTGTGTGCCTGAGGACATCTTGCACAACATCCACCCCTCTGCCCAGCAGCCCAATACGAGGACTTCCTCCCTCCCCTGTTTGGGATAAGAGGATGGCTCACATCTCACATGCATATAAGGGCTGCAATTTGGGCATTCCATCTCTAAAAAGTTCACCATCACTGCACTAGGTCATTATTTCTTTTTTTTCCCCCTCTGAAGATTATTTGACTATATCTGCCAGAGGAGGAAACTTTTGGAAGACAAGAGCTTGCCCTGTCTCAACCTGCCGAATTTGGTGTTTCAAGTTGGAAAACATCATTGTTCACTTTAAGACTTTCTTTTCTGACTTCTGCTTGTTCTTTATTTTTGTTTCTTATTTGTAATTATTTCTGTCCCTGATCATTTTTTTCTCATTAGGAAAACTCTGAAAATTCAATAAATGGGTGTAATTCTTAATCATCTAGATTAATACCATAGCAACAAATTAACAAACCAGCAGCAATGTAAGAGGAAAGAGGCATGGAGAAGCTCAATTTCAATGCCAACCTACAGTCTGGGATATTAATTATGAACTACTTTGGCATACTAACTCATCTCAAAGAATAGCACATGGTGGCCTTGCATATTTTGTTTGTTCTGAAAAATCATTAGTTGTGTTAGAAAACCTTCTGATGTTTAAAAAATCTTTAAATTTGGTAATCTATATCTTCCTTTTTTAAAAAATGATAAACATTTTGAAAGAAGAAAAACCATAACACATGAATATTTCAGATATTAATAGGATTTGAGTTATTGTTCAGTTGTTTCTGACTCTTCATAACCTTATTTGGGGTTTTCTTGGCAAAGACATTAGAATGGTTTGCTATTTCCTTCTCCAGCTAATTTTTACATATGAGGAGCTGAGGCAAACAGGATTAAGTGACTTGCTCAGGGTCACATAGACAATAATTTTTTGAGGCTAGATTTGAATTTAGGAAGATGTATCTTCCTGACTTCAGGCATGGCAATCTATCCACTGAATTATTGTGATATAAAGCAGTATTTGCCATGTAGAAGAATCAAAGAATTGAATAGAGAGGGCCAGAAATGGTCCATTTTAAAAAACTTATGGATTATGCTCAAACTCCTTTAACCCTGAGTTTCTTCTACACTCATAACAACTGCATGAAGAATGCTCTGTTTTCTTGCCTGCTTCTGGTTGATTATATTTACAAAAATTGTCAGTGGTCCCTGGTTCCTTTTAGTCCCATGTGTTTTAGCTGCTGAAAGGCCTTAGACTTTATGTGTCTTCCACTCTTTTCTTTGAAAACCTCTAGCAGAGGGGATAAAGCCAAGACTTTGGAGGAAAGACAGAGACCCTCTGGAGGTCTGACAAATTCTCCTCCAAAAAACTTTAAAATAATGTCTCAAAAATGAATCTAGAGTGTCAGAATCCACAAAAGACGGGGCAAAACAAGTTTCCACCCTAAGTCAGATACAAATATCTAATGCATCAGGATGAGAGTGGAGTGAAGGCCAAGGGAAGAAATGCCCAAGAAATTCTGCAACAGGCTTCTTCTTGGCAGGTCTACAACAGGTATAAAGGACAAGTGAATCAGTAGCAGAAGCTTCCAGACTTCTCAGTCCAAAGACAATGAAGGAGTCAGACAATTGGTCAGAAGGATAATACAAAGGTTGCCCTGCTTGCACTGGGTAGTTGGTTTCCATTTCATTGCTTGTACATGAGGATAAAAAGAGGGGAAAAGTACAAGGTAAGCATAAATGGGGAAAAATTTATAGTAAATTTCTCTGACAAAAGTTTCATTTCCCAGTAGTCATGAAAAATGCTCTAAATTACTATTTATAAGAGAAATGCAAATTTAAACAACTCTACAGTACCACTTCATGCTTATCAGTTTGGTTAATATGACAGAAAAGGATAATGACATATATTGGAAGGGAGATGGGAAAATTGAGACTAATGTACTACTGGTAGAGTTGTGAACTAATTCAACCATTCTGGAGAACAATTTTAGTTTATGCCCAAATAAACCATGTAGACTCTTTGACCCAGAAACAGCACCACTAGGTCTGCCTTCCAAAGTGATTAAAAAAAGGGAAAAACGACCTATATGTACCAAATATTTATAGCAGTTCTTTTTTGTGATGGCAAAGAACTGGAAATTGAGGGGATACCCATCATTTGGAGAATGGCTAAACAAATAGTGGTATATAATTGTGATGGAATATTCTTATGCTATAAGAAATGATGAGCAAGATGCTTTCAGAAAACCAGGAAAGATTTACAAGAACTGATGTGAAGTGAATTGAACAGAACCAGAAGAACATTGTACATAGTAACAATAATATTGTAACAATGAGCAAATGTAAATGACAGCTATTCCCATCAATACAATGATCTAAGACAATTATGGAAGACTTATGAAAAATGCTATCCACATCCAGAGAAAGAACTGATGAAGTGTGTATGGAAATCAAAGCTTACTTTAAAAAACTTTCTTTTTCTTTCTTTTCTTTTAGTTTTGGCTTGTCATTTCTTTCACAACAGGACTAATGTGGAAATATGGTTTTCAAGACTAAACATATATAAAATTCAAAATCAAATCAAAATCAAATCATGACTAAACCTATATCAAATTCCTTGCCTTTTCAAGGATGGGGAGAGGAGGGAGGGAATTTAGAATTTAAATTTTAAAAAAGAATGCTAAAAATTGTATTTACATGTAATCAGGAAAAAAATGAAATAGTTAAAAAAAAAAGAAAAGGGAGCAGTTGGGTAGCTCAGTGGATTAAGAGCCAGGCCTATAGATGGGAGGTCCTAGGTTTGAAGCTGGCCTCAGACACTTCCCAGCTGTGTGACCCTGGGCAAGTCACTTAACCCCCATTGCCTACCCTTACCACTCTTCTGCTTTGGAGCCAATATACTGTATTGACTCCAAGACAGAAGGTAAGGGTTTTCACTAAAAAGAAAAGAAAAGAAAAGAAAAGAAAAGAAAAGAAAAGAAAAGAAAAGAAAAGAAAAAAACATTTTGGAAGATGAAATCTACTACCCGACGAGACAGTCCATTTAATTTTTTTTTTTCAGAAATCTAATTGTTAGGAAGTTTCCCCCACCTTATATCAAGCTCAATTTTGACTCTCTGTAATGCCTACCTTTACCCTCTGGGTCTGTCTATCAGAGTCAAGCAGAACAAATTGAATCCTTCTTCATGATAGTCCTTCAAAAACTTGAAGACAACAGCATGTTTTCCCCTAAATCTTCTCTTCTGAAGGTTATAATTCTCTGTTCCTCCAACCGTTTCTCAAGGGGCATGATTACTACCATGTTACCAATCTGGATCTAATTCTAATGAGCAAGTGGGGTGAGAAAATGGAGACAGTAAGTGAGATTGCTCTTTTCAACAATTACTTTTGTTCTTTATGAAGCCATTTCAACTTTTCCCTTGTGAAACATTTAGACAATTGAAAAATGACAATATATTTACTCTCAATACAAAGTAGGTGTTTTCCTCATCCCTTTTTGTTCATTCTCAACACATAGGGCTATGTTGAATGTCCTAATCATTATCTCAGAGTTAGCACTAAAAAGTATCAAGCTTAGTATAGCATTTTCCTTAGTCACTATGTTGTAGATAATTTCAGTTGTCAATCATTGAGCATCTCTTTATGTTCAAGTTTTAAATACCACAGTTGCATTGTTTGGAATAATTTTGATAACATTAAACATAAATGTTTTTTAATCCAATAGAACTGCTTTTTTAGTTATCAAAAACATAAATATATAGAAAGGTTATAAGGATGTAGTTTACTTGTGACTTATATTTCATTATTTGTTAATACAAGTAGTTGCCTGATTTTAGAATCTATAGTCCTAGGTCATTTGTCAAGACATTTCATTTTCCTCTGTTTAGAAAATAAGTTCACGAGTTTATGTTGGATAAAGCTTCCCTAAAGTTCAACACCTCAATGATGAGGCAATCCCATAGAAAAGATTTGCAGCCCTTTCTAAGCAGGAGAATTGAGAACATATTTTGTTCAGGGTTTTTCTTGGCAAGATTATCCTTGTTTTGTTCTTTGTTATGAAATGTATGTATATTTTTCCAATAAGATCTCTTGTTTTGGTGCTAACTGAATGTTTGCTTTCTGAAGAAGAAAGAAACAAGCTACTAGCACATGTTCTTTCTTGGACAATATTAGAATTCACGGTCAACTCAACCTTGAAAGAAGAATGTGTTATTCTTTGCACCCATACTTCATTATTTACCTAAATTATATTCCGTGGGAGGGGAGTTTATCCAGATTTTATCCTTGTTGACAGAAAAATATACTTGTATAAAACATATTCTAATGACTACATTTAATTTTCAGACACGGTAAATCATTGAAAACAACATGAGAAGTGTTTCCAAAACAATCTAAAATAAAGAACAGTAACAATTAAACAGGAAACTGCCTGGAACATGGTTTTGTAATCATTTAAGGAATATGATTTAGGACTTGTGGGCTCAGATCTTGGAACTGCTACTGCCTTTCTCTATTCACAAATGTAGATGAATTAGTCAACAATTTTATGCTCCAGTTTTCTCATCTATAAAATTGTAATAGTAAAGATTAGTTAGCCTGAAATTCTTTGAGATTCTTGTGTAGTGCTGTCCTAATGCTTTTATTAATAAAATCATGACATTATTTTGGGATATATTTGGCATATTGAAAGAACAAGAGAGGCAGTATGATATAGTTGTCCTTAAAGTCAGTAAGATTTGGGTTCTAGTCTTGCCTCTAAACTATTTTTAGCAAACATAATTATTTAGTGCTTGACAAACCCAAAGATCCGAGCTTTTGGGAAATTGGAAAAAAGGTATGGCAGTGACTGAGAATAGACCAGTGTCTCATATGATATACCAAGTTAAGGTAAAAAAAACCATAAAGAGGGCAGCTGGGTAGCTCAGTGGAGTGAGAGTCAGGCCTAGAGACGGGAGGTCCTAGATTCAAACCCGGCCTCAGCCACTTCCCAGTTGTGTGACCCTGGGCAAGTCACTTGACCCTCCATTGCCCACCCTTACCAATCTTCCACCTATGAGACAATACACCGAAGTATAAGGGTTTAAAAAAAAACAAAAACAAAAACAAAACCATAAAGAGTGCTACCATTAGCAAATCAGGGGAGCATAGAATAGTTTACCTGTCAAATCTGTGGATGAGGTGAGAACTTATAACCAAACAAGAGACAGAGTTATAGGACATAAAATGATACTTTTGATTAATTGAACTAAAAAGTTTTTGAACAAAAAACCCAATTCAATCAGGATTAGAAGAAAAAAAACAAAGTTGGGAAATTTTTTTACATCAAGTATCTGATATATAGAGTATCTCAGATACAAAGCATCTCAAAATATATAGACAATTGAGTCAAATTTATAAGAATATTAGTCATTCCCTATTTGATAAATGATAAAAGGATATTAACAGGCAGCTTTCAGATGAAGAAACCAAGGCTATTTATAGTCATTTCAAAAATGCACTAAAATCATTCTTGATTAGAGAAATGCAGATTAAACCAGCTTTAAGGTACCACTTCACACCTATCAGATTGACTAATATGACAGAAAAGGAACATAAGAAATGTTGGAGGGGATGTGGGAAAATTCTTACACTAATGCACTGGTGGAGGAGTTGTGAATTGATCCAAAAATCCTGGAGAAAGATTTGGAACTATACCCAAAGGTCTTTAAAATTGTACATACCCGTTGATCTAGCAATAGCACTTCCAGATCTGTATCCCAAAGAGATAAAAATGGGCAACCCTTTAATTTACAATTTTTGCTGCCACAAAAGGAGCTACTATAAATATTTGTGTATAAATAAGGACTTTCCTCTTTTTGGGGGGTCTCTTTGGGATATAGACCTAATGGTGGTATTGGTGGATCAAAAGGTTGAAACAGTTTTAAGGACTTTTAGGCCAAGCTCCAAATTTTTATGCAAAATGTTTGGATTAGTTCACAACTCCACTAGTCAAGCATTAGTATCTCAAATTTTCCATATCCATTCCAGCGTTTGTCTTTTTCCTGTATATGGTGTATAATGTATAATTTATTCCAAACTGCTTTCTAACTTTCCCAGCAATTTTGGTCAAATGTTGTGTTTTTACCCCCAAAACTTAGAACTGTAAATTTATCAAACGTTAAATTTACACTGTATTGTGTACCTAATCTATTTCACTTATATATCACTCTATTTCTCAACCAGTATCAGATTATTTTCATTATGATTGCATTGTAATATAATTTGAGATATAGTGCTGAGCTGCCTTCCTTCACATTTTTTTATTGACTCCCTTGATATTCTTGACTTTTGATCTTCCAGAATTTTGTCATTCTCCCCCTCCCCCCGATCTATAAAGTAATTTTTTGTCATTTTATTGATATGACCCTGAAGAGGTAAATTACCTAAGGCAGAATTGTCATTTTTAGACTGACTTGACTTACCCATGAACAATTAATATTTCTCTAATTGTTTAGATCTGTCTTTATTCCTGTGAAGATAGTTTTGTAATTGTGTTCATATACCTCAGGGACTGTCTTGGCTGGCAGACTCTCAGGTTTTTTATTCTGTCTGCAGTTTAAAAAAATAGAATTTGCCTTTTTAAAAAAATCTTTCTGGTAGGTTGTGTTGGTAGTATATAGGAAAGCTGATGATTGATGCAACTTTGCTTTATATTCTGCAACTTTTCAGTTGTAATTTTTTCAACTAGTTTTTTTTAATGATTTTCTAAGGCTCTTGAAGCAAACGATCAAATCACCTGCAAACAGTGATGGTTTTATTATTTCATTTCCTGTGTTTATTCTTCCAATTCATTTTTTTTGTCTTATTGCTATACCTAGCATTTCTAATAAAATATTAGATAATACTGGTGATAATGAACAACTTTGCTTTATCTCCAATCTTACTGGGAAGGCTTCTTGGTTATCCCTATTACAGATAATGCAGATAATGTTTGTTTATGGTTTTAGATAGATACTACTTACCAATTTAAGGAAAGTCCCATGGATTCCTATGCTGTAATTTAAAAAAAATAGGAATGAATGTTGTAGTTTGTCAAAAAGCCTTTTCTTCATTTATTGAGATAATCATATAACTTTTATTATTTTGTTATTGATACAGTAAACTGTTTATTGTTTTCCCAATATTGAACTAGCCTAGCATTCCTTATATAAATCCCACTTCATCATAGTGTTAAGATCCCTCTGATATGGAAGAACTGTGGGAGGAGAAACCCAGAAGAAAAGCAACTGCTTGAACACATGAGCTGATGGGGATATTAGTGGGGATGTAGACCCTGAACGATAACTCTAGTCCAACTATTAATAATATGGAATTATGTCTTGATCAATGATACATGTAAAACCCAGTGGAATTGTGTGTAGGCTAAGGGTGCTTAGGGGGGTTTGGGGGAGAGGGAAAGAACATGAAACATGTAACATGGAAAAATATTCAAAATAAAAATTTAAAAAAGGAAAAGGAAAAAAGAAAGGAAAAAAGAAAAAAAGAAAAAAGATCCCTTTGATATATTGCTCTAATTGCTTTGCATTTATATTATTTAATTTTTTTCCTATTATCAATATTCACTGAGGAAATTGGTCTATTGTTCTTTTTCAAGTTTACCTTTTGATGCTTCTCTTTGAGTCTTGTATCTGTAAGTCAAATGTTGTATTCTGGACTTGTCTTTTCAACAAGAATATTTGAAAGTCCTCCATTTCATTAAAAAATTAAATATGTATTTTTTCCTTAAAGGATTATACCCAGTTTTGCTAGATAAATTATTCAAAGTTGTAATCTCAGCTCTCTTGCATTCCTGGAGTATTACATTCTGTGCCTTCTTTTCCTTTATCATGGTAGTTGCTAAGTCTTGTATGAACCTAACTCTGGTTCCATAATATTTGAATGGTTTCTTTGTGCCTACTTCAAGTATTTTTTCTTTAACTTGAGTGCCCAGTAATTTGGCTGTAATAATCCTGAGTTCCTGAAAGAGATCAGGTGGTGATATGTGCATTCTTTCAAGTTATATTTTATCATCTGGTTCTAGGATATTGGAGAAACTTTCTTTTATAATTCATTAAAATATGATGTTGAGTCTCTTTCTTTGATCATAGCTTTCAGGTGGTTTCTCAATCTATCTTCCAGGTCAGTTGTTTTTCTAGTGAGATATTTCATATTTTCTCCTATTTTTTCATTCTTTTGACTTTGTTTTATCGTTTTCTGTTGTCTGACGGAGTTATTACCTTCCACTTGCTCAATTGTAATTCTTAAGAAATTTTTTTTTTCAGTGAGATTTTGTACCTCTTTTTTCCATTTAGCTAATTCTGCTTTTTATGAAGTTATTTTCATTGGTGGAGTTTTGTACCACTTTTTCCAATTTGTCCAATTCTGGCTTTTTTAGGCTGTTATTATCTTCAGTACTTTTAATGCTTCTTTTACCAAACTGTTAATTCTATTTCAATAATTTTCTTCTCTCTCTCTCTCTCTCTCTCTCTCTCTCTCTCTCTCTCTCTCTCTCTCTCTGTCTCTTTCTCTCTCTCTCTCTCCTTTAATTAACATTTCCTTTACCACTCTTATTTGATTTTGAAAATCATTCATTATTTTATCCAGGAATTGTTAGACTTGTATCCAATTCATGTTTTTTTTGGTAGTTATTTTGACCTTCTTGTCTTTTGAGTTTGGGTTTTGATTTTTTACTTTATCATAGTAGATTTTTATGCTCAGGGTTTTTTTGTTTGTTTATTTGTTTGCTCATTTTCCCATCCTATTTCCTGACTTTGAATTTATGTTGCAGTTTCTATTTCCAGTGTGGTTGGTGGAGGGGCACTGTCTTAAAGTGAAGTTTCTTTCAGGTTAGTTTATTATCAATAAGACTTAATAAAATATAATACCTAGCTCTTGTATATTAATTTTAATCTCCGCACAAAGGATGAGAAAATATTGCAATTTGTATTGATGAAGAGAATACACACATCAGAGAAATCACTGAAATATTAAAGAAATAATAGAAAAGGATATATATTGTCTTCAGCCTGATTTACAGGTTTTTGAGGAGAAAGTAAGCAAGTCTTAGTACATTTTCAATAGGAAATACTTGGGAGTTTATGTTCCTGGTCCACTATACTAAAACTATTTCATTTATCTGAGGAATATAAGACAGTGTTCAGAGTAGTAATTTCAAGGACTTGAATTCCATGGAAAATAATTGCATTAATGTCCATAGAGCTCTAGGCTTTAGCCTCAGGAAGGTCTGGCTTAATTCTGGTGCTTTGTTTCTGAGATTATTTCCAATTTATCCTGCTTTTATCTTGTTTGCATATAGTTATTTGACTCCATTAGAATGTGAGAGCCTTGAGGGTGGGGACTGTTTTGTTTTGTTTTGTTTTTTACTTTCTTTGCATTTCTAGAGCTTAGTGTAGTGTCTTGCATAAAGAAGGTGCTCAAATAAGTGCTTTCCCTTAGTTGACTTGACTTATCACTGCAGGTATTTCCCATCTATATGACTGTAGGCAAGTTGCAACCTAAATGAACTTTAGTTTCTGTAGTTGTAAAGTGAGATTAATAATAACACCTACCTTATGGCATTGGCAGGAAGAAAAGTGAGATAAACTTATGTAACAAGCTCCATAAACTTAAAGCACTGTATCAGTGAGGGCTATTTCATTTCACAGAATAACATGATTTAGAAAACATTATTCGTTAGATCTCCCTAAGAAGACAGGTTATCAAATTTACAGGAATCTTGCAATGGAACAAATAATATCATCCATACCTATTTAGCCATAAGTTTATTATTTTAAGATGCAATAATTAATGCTACTCATCTAGGGATATTTATTCTGGGGAAACATTGACTTTTCTTTCATTATGAAGAATCTACTAGTCAATAAAATACAAAATTATTTTTCTTTAGAAGATAATCAGTTTAATGTATATCAATCATACTATTAATTATTTTGTTATTATGTTGAACCTTTTGCACATGCTACTTTTATACAAGCATCATGGTGGAGTGGATAAAAAAGTTGGCCTTGGAGCCACTCAGAAATCTTTTAGTCTGAGAAGTTAGGAATACAAACTTTTCCCCTACCATAATAGGAGCTCAAAATGCATTTTATGAAATATGAAACTTTAATTCCTTTGCTTTCATAATAAGGCAACTAATATGTAAAGACTATCACACTGTGAGAGCAAACATCTAGTCGTTTCTTCTGCAAGGCCTTACTCTTTTAACTAGTGAACAATGTTTAATTGGCCAAATTATACAAGTTCTTAGAGAGATCACTGTAAAACTTGAGGAGGAAATCCTACTCTTTAACCCCTTTCTCATCTTTAATATACCCAGGAGAATTGTGGGCTGGTGCCAGCTTGTATTGAAAGCAGATAAATCTTAAGGATGAACATTTCCATCTGTGAAATTGGCAAACACTGTAAATTATGACTTGGTTTCTTGTTTTGTTGATTTTCTGTACTTAAGAAAATGTTAGTGTAGATTAAACTCAAAAATGCATTGTATATAAATTTTCTCTCTGGATATGAAGAGCTGATTGTTAAACATGCTCCAACACAACTCTGTGACGATTCTGTACCTTCACCAAGTATTACTCAGAAGCAACTCCTGTCTTTTGTTTCTGTAACAAATTAATGTAAAAAACAAAATGCAACCTTAAACATATTGTGCATTTTTCTATAAAATATATTACATGGTTGCTACTTGCTTGTTGCCCAAGTAGTATTTTATTATGTATACAGTATATCAAATTCTGAAAGAAAATCCATGCCACTGGATTCAGTACCTGAAGGAAACAATCAGTAATCCTCGAATTGCTGGACCTGGAATTTCTGTTGCCACTTTTTTCTACCTTTCAAAACCCTGATTATAGGATGAAAGAAGCTGAAATATGAAATATGTGCACTTGAAAAAAAGATTTCTCACTTTCCAAAAGAAAAGATTCTTTTTCTGAAGGAAAATTTCTATTAACTCATTCTAAAGTGACAGCTTGGTTACTTTGTTTTTTTTTTTTTTTTTTTTTGTTCGTCTATTCAAAATATTAGCTATAACAATAAGAGCTCTCTGAATTAGGATTTCTCAGAACTACAGCTGCTTTTCTCAGTGATAGTCTATCTTTTGCAGGAAAACTTAACAGATGTTGAATTTTGATCACTGAATGACGTTAGTTTCCTGTCTGCTTTATATAATTTAAGCACAGGATTGAATTTCAGTTGCAGTGAAAATGTAATTTTATTATCAAAACTTTCATGTTCTGTTATCTAAAATAACAAAGACATGAAAAAAATTTTAATTCAACATATGCTTAGCAAAATACCATAATTCATAGCATGACCATATAAAATAATTATAATAATAATGATATCTAGTACTTATATAGTAATAATGTGTGGCAAATACTATGCTAAGTGCTTTACAAATATCTCATTTGATCCTCACAATAACTTTGGAAGACAGAAGCTACTAACTTTAATTTACAGTTGAGGAAACTGAAGTAAATAGGTTAAGTGACTTCTTCACATGACTAGTACATATCTGAGATTGGATTTGAACCCAGGTCTTTCTGACTTCAGGCCCAGAACTTCATTCTCTTTGTCACCTTGATGCTATTTTAAAATGTAAAGCTTATTAAAATTACTAATAAAATTAAAGCATATTCTAAGAATTTGTGACTTTGTGTACATGCTTTCTGTCACATGAGTAAACATGGTGAGTAGTGCCAAAAAGAATAAGATTAGAGACATAATGGAAAAGAGAAGGATTTTTTTGGGGGATAAATCAGTTGAAAAAATACTGCATTATTCCCACGCCCTTGGCTGCTGCCACTAATTATTTTTTAGCTTCAGTTATTGGCATAATGCCTTCAGTTGTCCACTTTTCATTCAATTAAATTCAATATTGATTACCTATATGGAGTTTGTTTCCTACAAACTGTACTGCAAGCTGTTGCCTGATTTCTATATGCTGTCTATCATTTCCAAGCATTTGTGTCCTCCTCTGCTCTCACCTGAAACACACTTTTTTCTTATCCTCACTTATGAAAATCATTCTTTGCTTTTAAGGCTCAACTTCGTTTCCACCTCTCCATTAAAGTTTCCTAAGTGCCCCATCTGCCTCAAGTCCTTTATCTCTCCTTTGATTCTATCATTGTCCAATTTCTAATATATTTATGTATTTGTGTTACATTTGTGCCATTGTTCCTCCTTGGGTAGTCAGAACCAAGCATGGAGCCTTACATGTAACAGGCATTTGATAATTATTTTTTAAATTTTAATTTACATGTGATTTACATAAAATTGAATTGACATATTCCAATACATAGGGAATATAACTGAACTATGATATTAACTCACCATAACAGATAAACTCTAAATGGTTCTAGGTGGATTTTTACATAATATTTCTTGCCCCATGGCAGGGACTACTTGAGTATTTTAGGTGAGCTTTGATGATTTCTCAAGGCAAAAGTGCCATTAAAGACCATGATGGTTATATGTAGTGCATACAAGACATCAAACTAATTGATAACTCCATTTATTCAGGAATGAAATAGGAATCCTCCCTGAGTGCCAATGTCAAGATTAATTTGCAGTTAGCTCTTCATGTTGACGTTGAGATTGTAGCACATTAGGATTATATTTAAAGTTGATAAGGATTATTTAATAAATCTTTGTTATCAGAATTTATTGACTGAAAAGACATATTTTAAATGACTGCTAAGAATCACAGTATTTTGTGCAGTTCTTTCCCAGGCATTTGAAATTGTAAAGGCAGACAATAGTAAAAGTCTGCTTCTGATAAAGATACTTCAGAGGCCCCTTTTCTGAAAGTGTTTGCTCACTCTATATATGTTCATTTCTTGTTTATAAAGTGCAAAGAACATGAAAGACGTCCACTTCAGTTACTGATACCATCTGAGTTGCTTATGTTCATGTACTATTTAATATGAAAAGGAGATATGAGAATTCTGAATACGTTGGATGAATTTATACAAATTTCAGAAGTCAGCCAATGTATCATTATCTTTCATATTTCTTCTCTTCTCTTCAGTTACTCCAATATTGCCAAACAATGCTCTGCACATAGGAGCTATCAATAATCAATGTCTCTCTCTCTTTGTCTATCTGCCTATCCATTTATCTATCTGTCTATCCATCTATCTATCTATCTATCTATCTATCTATCTATCTATCTATCTATCCATTTATCTATCTATCTATCTATCTATCTTTGTTAATAATGATATTTATTTGAAGTACTTTACATGAATTCTTATTTTAATCTAATAGCAATCCTGTGAGGCAGATAGTAAAGCATCCCTGTCCCCATTTTACAAATGAAAAAAAAATTAATCTCTTAATTATTAATTTGAAATGGCTGAAAAAAACACCAAACCCAGCACTGGTGAGATTTCATCTATCTTGACAGAAACCCAGTGTCCATAGTATTTCCCACCCATCTCTCATTGTGATGCCTATTCACCAACCATCCTTTTCTTCTCTTCCGTATTGCAATCTTGGATTCAATTCTACCTTTAGGTCCCTTAGCTTTGATATGTGAACTTTAAAATTATCTCATTGGGAAGTTTTCCTGGCAATTTCCATATCATATTACCTGCATGTTGAACATAAGCCTCCTATTATACCTATCATCTTTCCCAACAGAATTTTCCATTTTCCTCTTATATGTCATCTTCCTTTTGGACAATGAGGCATCCCAGTGGATAGTCTTGAAGTCGGGAAAACCTGAGTTAAAATCTGGCCTCAGACACATATCTTCATAAGTCATTTAACTTCTATTTCAGTTTCCTCTTCTATAAAATGGGGACAATAATAGCACCCAACTTCTAGGGTTGTTGTGAAGATCAAATGAGATAGTAATTATAAAATTTAGCATAGTGCCTGGTATGTGGTGAGGACCATTAAAATGTTAGCTATTATTATAGGAAAGAACTTTGCTTATTTATATTTTTTGCATATTTAGAATTAATAAATGCTTTCTATTTGTCTTCTTGTCTATCTGTCTCTGTCTTTCTGTCTCTGTCTATCTGTATGTCTATTTTCCTGTTCCTTTCCCCATCTCATGAAAGGGAGTTTGATTTTGCTGGTCACTTATTTCTCTTGGATACTTCCTTCCCCTGCCTCCCACCCCAAGGAAAAATAAAGTACAAAAAGTATACTCCAATCATCAGTTAGGTCTCTATGGAGATAGATTCCATTTTTTTCATCATGGGTCCTTTGAAATTATCTTGTATCATTGTCTTCATCAGAATAGTTAAGACTTTCACAGTTGGTCATCCTCACAATATTGCGGTTACTGTGTACACTCTTTTAGTTCTGCTCACTTCATTTTGCATGAGTTTCTTCTTCCCGTGTTTTTCTGAAACCATTCTGTTTGCCATTTTTGTAACATAATTGTATCCCATCACAGTCATATATCATAGTTTCTTCAGCCATTCCCCAACTGATAGGCATACCCTCAATTTCCAATTCTTTACCACTACAAAAAAAGAATTCCTATAAATATTTTTATAGAAATAGGTCCTTTCCCTTTTTCTTAGATGCTTTTGGAACACAGACCTAGTAGTGGTATTGCTGGGTCAAAGACTATATGTACTTTTATAATAAAATCAAATTATTCTTAGGAATGTTTAAGGTTGTTTTAATCCAATTAACAGTGCATTTTTTGTCCTAATTTCTCAGTGTCCTTCCAGCATTTATTTTCTTTTTCTTTCATGTTAACTTATTTGGGAGGTGTGAAGTACTATCTCAAGATTTGTTTTTAATTTACATTTATCTAATTAGTAGTGATTTAGGACATTTTTTCATGAGTTTCGATATCTTTAATTTCTTCTTCTTACAACTTCCTGTTCACATTCTTTGACCAGCCAGGGAATAGTTTTTATTTATATAAATGCATATTTCAATGGCTTTTTATTCAATGTAATTTAAAAAATGACATTATTGTCTGAAAAGGATGTGTTTACTATTTCTTCTTTTATGCCCTACTTATATTTAGTTGTGAGATATTTATGCCCTAATATGTGGCCAGTTTTTGTGAAAGGGTAATATACAGATGAGAAAAGGAATACTCCTTTCTTTTCCCCTTCAATTTTCTCCAAAGATTTACAATTTCTTACTTTTTAAAGATTCTTTTCATATCCTTAATGTCTTTCTTGTTTATTTTATGCATTTGTTTATATAATTAAGACAGAAAAGGTGAGGACCCACTCTAGTACATTTTTACTGAGCATTTCTTCCTATTATTAATTTCACTTAAAATAAGAGTTTAGGGGCAGCTGGGTAGCTTAGTGGATTGAGAGCCAGGCCTAGAGATGGGAGGTCCTAGGTTCAAATCTGGCCTCAGACACTTCCCAGCTGTGTGACCCTGGGCAAGTCACTTGACCCTCATTGCCTACCCTTACCACTCTTCCACCCATAAGTCAATACACAGAAGTTAAGGGTTTAAAATTAAAAAAAAAAAGAGTTTAGATCCTATTCCATTTGATGCATACATCTTTAATATTGATATTACTTCATTGTTTATGATGCCTTTTATTTTTTTCTACAGTTTGAAAAAAAGTCATTTATTTATTTAATTAATTTAGAGTATTTTCCCATGGTTACATGACTTGTATTCTTTCTCTCCCCTCCTCCCTCCTCCCTCCCATAGCCAATAAGCAATTCAACTGGGTTTTACACGTATATGATACCCTTTAGCAAGTTGTAGTTTCCCTGCTTATCTTTACTAGTTGAATCTATTTTTTCTTTTGCTTTGTCTGAAATCATGATTTCTTCTGTCTTTTTTTTTACTTGAATTTAGACAATAAATTGTGTCCCATTTAAACTTGGTAAGTGGATCTCTCTTTCAAGTGTGCGTCTTGTACACAACATATTGTTGGATTCTGTTTTTTAATCCATTCTGCTATCCAGGATATTATCTTCTAAGTCCTCTGCTCCGATAATGTAGAAGTTGCTAAATTTTGCATGATCCTGACTGTGGCTACACATTATTTAAATGATTTATTCCTGGTTACTTGAAAAATTTTGCTCTTTGACCTGGGAGCTCTGACATTGGGCTATAATATTCCTTTGAGCTTTAAATTTTAGGATTTTTCTGGTGGTTTGATGAATTCCTTCAATTTCTATTTTACCCTCCAGTTCTAGGATATCCAGGAAATTTTCCTTTAAATTTCTATTTATTTATTTATTTATTTTGTTTATTCGTTTATGTTTCTAAATAATTTTTATTTTTTAGAAAAGTTATCATGGTTACATGATTCATGTTCTTACTTCCCCCTTCACCCCCCAACCTCCTCCCCCAACCCAAAGTCGATGCGCATTTCCAATGGTTTTAACATGTGTCATCAATCAAGACATTCTTACATATTTCCTATATTTTTGAGCTATTCAACCAATACTTCAAACTCCTTAGTTTAATAAAACCTCACTTTCCTCTTAGGACATGATCTATCTTGTAATTCTCTCCATTAGAAGCAATGCTCCCCCTTTCCCTTACAAGGTCTGAAAGGACTGTCATATTTCTTATTCCCTTGGCCACTTTCATATTATCCTTCTCTAATCTTTCCTTTTTTGAGATATATGTATTTGTATCACCCTTTCCTTATTTTTCTTGGTGTTATCTACTGTCTTTTTAGATTACTTGCTCAAATCTATGAAAGGCCGTGGTGGTTTGGTTATGATTTACTTCATACCACAACCCCTGCCAATCATAATCAAGCACATTAGTATTCATGTTGACAACCCCTCTCATGTCCTAACTATATGTTTCTTTGGCTGCCTTAATTTCTGTTTGGAAAGATTTATAATTTAAACTGTTGTGTGACCTTTGTGCAAATTGCTTCCTATCTCTAGGACTCAGTTTCCTTATCAGTGAAATGAAGGGTTTGCCTAATATAATTTCTAAAATCTATTACATTTTATAGTTTTTATATACATATATATATGGAAATGTTTTCCATAAACCAATGTTTATTTAAACGCAAGTTCAGTCTCTGGTAGAGTATACCCCTCAGCTATATCTAAGAGTTGAATTTTGGAATGGAGAGATAAAGAAGAAAGAATTAAGATTTAGGATATGTTTCCAATTCAAACCATCATTGCTTATGTATCAGCCAAGGCTTGGAACATAGCCTTTGCTATTTGTGAATAAATTCTTTCCTCTTGCAAAGGGCTTAAAAAAGATTTTTTTTTTTAGGGAAAAAGGCTGCTATTTTTAAAGTACTACATGAGTGCTTTTAAAATTAGAAAATTGAAGCCTTTTTTAGGCACAAGGTATTCATTTATTTAGGTATTTAATAGCTAATTATAGTTTGCAAAAGTCATTTTAGGACTTCCTTTGATTCTTTTTATTCCTTTTCCTTTATTATTATAGTGATAAAAATCTATATTTATCTGAAAAATGAGAACTATTGGAAATAAGAATGGTTTTTTCACAGTAAAATGTAAGTTGCTTCAGGTTGGGGACAGCTTCACTTTAGTCTCCCTACTGTCTAGAATAATGCTTGATAATTAAGAGATGCCTAAGGACCACTTGTTTTATTTCATTATTTTTTATTTTAATATTACTATATGTTTATGTATATTTGATTTTTAAAATGCCATTCTTTTGGGGAGCTAGATTGTCATTTAATTGATGTAATCAGATACTGGGTAAAGAAACTTTCTTTACTTAATGCAGGTGGCACCTGCTCTGCAATTCTTGGCCTTGGAACTAGAGTTTGGAAAATTATGGGATTTGATTAGGATCATACAACCACTATGTATCAGAAGTAGCACCTGAATCCACCTTTTTGTTTTTTTAATTTAGAAGATAAAATAGTTTGTGAAATCAAATGAAATATAAGGCTGAACTTCACAAACACAGGGATTGTGTCTCCAGGGCTTTTCTTTTTTAAACCCTTAGCTTTCTTGTTAGAATCAATACTAGTTATTGGTTCCTACTCAGAAGAGTGGTAAAGATTTGTCCAGGGTCACACACATGTCTGAGATCAAACTTGAAGCCAAGACCTCCCATCTTTAGGCCTGGCTTTCAATCTACTGAGCCACTTAGCTTCCCCCTCTCCATGGCTTTTTATAACCACCATGTTGCCTTAGAAAGTTTACCTTTAATTTTTCATGGATTTAATTATCTAGACACTGATGATAATATATTCTGTTCTTTCCTCTTGACATCTCTGCCTCTGCCAGGGATAGAATAATAAAAAAGAGAAAATATCAAATGCATTTTTTTATGTCTCTTAGGACTCTTCTTACTTGCAATGCCCTTCTCTCTCTCTCTCTCTCTCTCTGAAAGAAAGCTCTTTCACAGATTACTAAAGTTCTAGTTGTTTCACAAGGCCTCTGCCAATCCAGCTCTCACTGATTTTTTCCATTCTTTGAACCCATTTATCACTTTATTTTTAAAACTTCTTTCTCTCCCCCCTCAAAGCCCTTACCTTCTATCTTAGAATCAATATCATGCATTGGTTGCAAGGTAGAAGAGTGGTAAGGGCTAGGCAGTTGGAGTTAAGTAATTTGCCTAGGGTCTCAAAGCTAGGATGTGTCTGAGGTCAGATTTGAACTAAAATTTATTTCTTGCAACTAATATGCAGCACCTTTGGATCACAGGAATGTAGATTTAGAGTTAGAAGGAACATTAAAAGCTATTGAGCCCAAACTCTTCATTTTATAGATGAGGAAATGGACTAAGAGAGTTTTGATGATTTGCATTCAATAAATATGTGACTATTAACAAATAAAAATTAGATGAAGAACTTCATAAGGTTCTAGATTTCAACCTGGAAAGGATTTTGGAAGATTTATAGACCATCCCCGAAAGCTGAGAGGAGTTAAGGGGCACAAGGTCAGACATTTAATAAGTGGTGGAATCAGTTTTTAAATTTAAAACCCATGGCACAAACCCAACACTCCTTCCCCACACAACACTGAAGCTGTCAGCAAAAGTTATGATTAGGGATTGATTGCTCCACAGTGCCCAAAGGACATTTGGTATCATTGAGAGCTCATAGGCTTGAAAGTCATAGGTTCAAGCCCTAAACGCTACCTCTTTCTGAATTGTGAATGTCAGTCCTAGAGTGACATTATAATATCTACATTTTCTCTTCTTTTAAACATGGGTAATGTTATTGATAGCACATATCTCTCAGGGCTTTTGTCAGAAAAATGCATCATAAATGCTCTTAGAAAAAGTTTATGAATATAATTATTCTTTGGTCTATTATGATATGAAATAAAAATTTGGCTTTGTGGTGAGATATGTTATGAAGGGTTTCTTTTTCTAGGTGATGCAAATAAATATTAATACTCTTTGTTATCTGTCTTTAAGTGAAGACCAGGTCAATAAAGAAGACAGTCCTCTAGCCAAATGGGTTGCAGATCCTGCCAATACAGCATGGATGGAAAGTGAGTGCCATCAAAAAACAGCCCCAAACAAGAAACTGAATGAAAAATTGATGAACAAAATTTCTGAAAGATAGAAAAAATCATCCATTTCTCTAAAAATGTAGCAATACAATAAGCAGTCAGGCTGAAGAGAAGAAACCTTTATCAGTGCCCCTAGGAAGCTGATGGGGCAGCTAAATAGCCCAGTGGGNCCTCATAGTTTTAACATGTGTCATTGATCAAGACTTATTTCCAAATTGTTGATATTTGCATTGGTATGGTAGTTTCGAGTCTACATCCCCAATCATGTCCACCTCAACCCATGTGTTCAAGTAGTTTCTTTTCTTCTGTGTTTCCACTCCTGTAGTTCTTCCTCTGAATGTGGGTAGCGTTCTTTTCCATAAGTCCCTCAGAGCTGTCCTGGGGCATTGCTGCTAGTACAGAAATCCATTACATTCTATTTTACCACAGTGTATAGTCTCTGTGTACAATGTTCTTCTGGCTCTGCTCCTTTCACTCTGCATCAATTCCTGGAGGTCTTTCCAGCTCACATGGAATTCCTCCAGTTTATTATTCCTTTCAGCACAATAGTATCCCATCACCAGCATATACCACAATTTGTTCAGCCATTCCCCAATAGAAGAACATACCCTTGTTTTTAAGTTTTTTGCCACCACAAAAATTACGGTTATAAATATTTTTGTACAAGTCTGTTTATCTATGATCTTTTTGGGGAACAGACCCAACAATGGTATGGCTAGATCAAAGGGCAGGCAGTCTTTTATAGCCCTTTGAGAGTAATTGCAAACTGCCATCCAGAATGGCTGGATCAGTTCACAAATCCACCAGCAATGCATTAATGTTCCAATTTGGCCACATCCCCTCCAGCATTCATTACTCTCCCCTACTATCATTTTAGCTAATCTGCTAGGTGTTAGGTGATACCTCAGTGTTGTTTTGATTTGCATTTCTCTAATTATTAGAGATTTAGAGCACTTTCTCATGTGCTTATTAATAGTTTTGATTTCTTTATCTGAAAATTGCCTATTCATGTCACTTGCCCATTTATCGATTGGGGAATGGCTTGATTTTTTTATACGATTGATTTAACCCATATATTTGAGAAATTAGACCCCTGTCAGAGTTTTTTGTTATAAAGATTTTTTCCCAATTTGTTGTTTCCCTTCTGATTTTGGTTGCATTGTTTTTGTTTGTACAAAAGCTTAATTTAGTATAATCAATCATCCCATTCACATTCAGAGTTATAATTATCAGTTGTGTATTCCCCAACATTTTGGTATTCTCTCTTAGTTCTACCCCTTCTTCTTAGGCTATTTCCTTTTAAACCAGTGATTTGTTTTAAACCAGTAACCCTTGTCCCATCCCTTGATTTACTACCCTTTCTACACCCACCCTTGTTATTCCCCTCTTTTTATTTTTAAGGCCTAATGAATTCCCTCTCCCTTCTCCTCCCCTCCCTTTTTGACCTCTCCACTCCCCTCCTCTCCTTAGTTTATCCCTTCTGACTTTCTCAATAGGGTTAGATAGAGTTCTATATCTCAATGGATAAAGCTACTCTTCCCTCTCAGGGTTAATTCCACTGAGAGTAAGGTTTAAATATTACCTCTTAATGTTCTCTTCCTCTCCTTCTTATGATAGTATTCATCCTCTCCCCTTCCCATGCCCTCGTTGTGTGTAAGAGAATATCCTATTTTTCTTATTCATTCAAGTTTCTCTTGGTGTCCTCTACTATTCACCCCCCTCTTTCTCACCCCCCATATCATCTTAGACCATTTAGTACTCCAATCTCTCCCTGTGAATAATTCTTCTAATTACTATAATAGTGGATATTATAATAGTGAATAGAATTCACTACAGAGAATTATACATAACATTTCTCCATATAGGAATACAAATAATTAGATCTTATTGAAGCCCTTAAAGAGGCAAATTTTAAAATAAGAGTTTTCTTTTCCCCCCCTCTGTTTCTTATTTACCTTTTCATGTTTCTCTTGGTTTTGTGGTTGGATATCGAATGTTCTATTTAATCCTGGTCTTTTCAGTGCAAATACTTGGAAATCTTCTGTCTTGTTGAATGCCCAAACTTTCCCCTGGAAGTATATAGTTAGTTTTGATGGGTAGGTGATCCTTGGTTGTAGACCCAGTTCTTTTGCCTTTCTGAATATCATATTCCAAGCCTTACAGTCTTTTAGTGTGGAGGCTGCCATATCCTGTGTGATCCTGATTGGTGCTCCTAGATATCTGAATTGTCTCTTCTGGCTTCTTGTAAAATTTTTTTCTTTTACTTGGAAGCTCTTGAATTTGGCTATTATATTCCTGGGGGTCATCTTTTCAGGGTTTAGTGTAGAGGACGATCTATGGATCCTTTCAATGTCTATATTGCCCTCTTGTTGTAGAACTTCAGGGCAATTTTGCTGAATAATTTCCTTTAGTATGGAGTCCAAATTTCTATTAATTTCTGCTTTTTCAGGAAGACCAATGATTTTCAAATTATCTCTTCTAGACCTGTTTTCTTGATCTGTCAATTTCTCAGTGAGATATTTCATGTTTCCTTCTATTTTATCAGTCTTTTGGCTTTGCTTTATTTGTTCTTGTTGTCTGGAGAGATCATTTGCTTCTACTTGTTCAATTCTTGTCTTTAGAGACTGGTTTTCTGCTATATCCTTTTGATTTTCCTTTTCAACTTGGTTTATCCTGTTTTCCAGCTGTTTGATTTTGGTCTCCATTTTGCTTATTAATTCTTTTGATTTGGGGGCATCTTTTTCTAATTGCCCAATTCTAGCCTTTAGAGACTGGTTTTTGGCTATAATCTTTTGGTTTTCCTTTTGAATTTGGTCTGTTTGGTTCTTCAAGGCTTCCAGTTGGTCATTTCTGGTCTTTAATTTGCTTATCAATTCATTTGATTTCTGAGCCTCACTTTCTAATTGCAAAATTCTGCCTTTTAAACTGTTATTTTCTTGCCAGTTCTCTACCACCTTTCTCATAATCTCAGATTTGAACTCTTCAGTAGCTTGTGACCAGTTTTCATTTTTGGGGGAAGGTTTGGTTATGATTACTTGTTTGTTTGCTTCTGCTGTTTGCTCTGTTGTCTGGATATTTTCTGTGTAAAAGTTGTCAAGTGTTAAAGATTTCTTCTTGATCTTTCTCTTCTGGGGTTCCTCAGTCTGACTTGCCATTTTTAGCCCAGTGCCCTCTCAGCTTTATCCTCACACTCAGGGTCTGTCTGTGCTCTTTGGGCTCCTGAGTTATCAGGTCTAGTTGTTCTCAGAGTCAAGCCTCCTGGTGGTCCCCTTGCCTATTCCTCTACCTGAAGCTCCTATAACAGTCTCAGGGCGCTGCTTCCACAATCGTGCACCCTTCTGTGCTGGGTCCTCACTCAAGGTCCACACCTGCTCTCAGAATCCGTGTCTGTAGCTGTGACTGAGCCTGGGCTCAGGGTCTGTGTTCAAAGTCTGCCCTTTCTTTAGCCTCTTGGGCTCTTAAGTCTTGCTGCTCTCAGGAACAGGCCCTGGTAGTCCCAGGTAGCTGTCAAGGACTTACTGGATGCCCAAAACTTGCTCTAGCTCTTGTGTGCTGGCTTTGGCACTATAGGTGATGTGTGGGGGAAGGAGGTAGCTCAGCTCGTGCTTTAGTGAGAGCTGTTTCACCCCCTTATAGCATGGAAATGCCCTGATCCCATGTACCTTCAATGCTGTGCCCTGTTGAGGGGTCCCTTGCGTTCATCTGGATTTGTTTTTATGTCCCCTTCAGGAGACCTATATATTTAGGTTAGGAGAGGTTAAGCAGCTGCTTTTTACTCTGCCACCATCTTAACCCAGAAGTAAAGTCTCAATCCTTTTAAATTTCTTGAAAAAGATGGTGTCTAGACTCTTTCTTTAACCATGACTTTCAGATAGTCCAGTACTTCTTTAATTATCTCTTCTTGATTTAAGTGATTTTAGTTGTTTTTCAATTAGATATTTCACATTTTCTTCTATTTTTAAAATTCTTTGGATTTTGTTTTATTGTTTCTTTTTTTAATTTTTTTTAAACCCTTAACTTCTGTGTATTGGCTCCTTGGTAGAAGAGTGGTAAGGGTGGGCAATGGGGGTCAAGTGACTTGCCCAGGGCCACACAGCTAGGGAAGTGTCTGAGGCTGGATTTGAACCTAGGACCTCCCGTCTCTAGGCCTGACTCTCAATCCACTGAGCTACCCAGCTGCCCCTTGTTTTATTGTTTCTTGATGCCTAATAAAGTTATTAACTTCCATTTGCCCAATTCTAATTTTTAAAGAATTTTCTTCAGTAAATTTTTTCTGTCTTCTTTTCTCCATTTCAATAATTTTGCTTTTTACAGTGTCATTTTCTACAGTATTTTTTGTGCCTATTTGCTAAGCTGATAATTGATAATTAAATTTAAATGAATAACTCCAGGTTCTCCTTTTCCATAGAGTTTATTAATAATCACTTGAAGAAAAGAAAATGATAAGTATAGGTTTAAAGTCTATTTTTCTACTCTAAGTCTACATAATGGAATTCAAGTCTTTGACATTAAAAACTGGAAAGTGTTGTATATAACTCAGAAAGATACAATATTTTTAATTAAGTGAATAAGGAATATAAACTCCCAAGTATTTCTTATTGAAAATGTACCGACTCCTTTATTTTCTCCTCAGAAATCTGTAAATCAGGCTGAAGATAGTATAATATCCTTTTTTTCCATTACTTTTTCAATATTTCAGCATGTCTGTGATTTCTCTGTGTACATTCCTTTTATCAATGCAAATTGCAACCTATCTAAACTTTCTTAGCCATATTCTTTCATAGGTCATCTAAAGAGAATTCATTTTCCCCATGTGGGGGAGACCTTTTTTCTAGGTCTTATTACATTTCATTGCCACCAGTATAGATTTTAGTCTAATCTTATTTTTCCCTATTATCTTTATATGACCAGCTTGCATTCTTTCCTGGCCATACTTTCCCTCCCTTGACAAATCTTAGTCTTTTTCTTGTGTTTACTGGTGGTCATCCTTGAAAATATGCTTCCCCCTACTTTTGTTTACCATGTCCCTCTCTTCTGACTCCCCACTTCTTTGATATTAAATTGACCGAACTTCTAAATGATGATGAGATTTAGATCTTCTGTAGGTATTACCTATTATTTTTTGCTTAGCTAATCTGTCTCTGAAAATAAAACTGATTCCATTGATCAGGGTAACAGTACATGTTTTCCAAGATTTTTTTTTATCCTAGAAACACAAGCTTAGGAGCGACATTTTTCCCCTTCTCCCTGAGACGTTTGTTACTTATTTCTATTATTGATAGCCCCCTAGTTTAATCATGATTGCCTACATATACCACAATATTTAAATGGACCTAGAACCTCATTCAAATGCACATTCTTTCCTATGGGAGAGATGATAGACTGTTTGTACCTATTATCAAATATTTTCCACCTCCTCAGTACGTCAACCACAGAGAGTGTGCCTAAAGTCCAGTGGGACATCTTGTTATCCGTATGATATTGTGATAATGGAATATATGGCCTTTCTGTTAGTGAATCATTATTCTTTCCATGTAATTATCCATTTTTTCTCCTATAATCTTAGGTTAATGACATCCTTCACTCCTAAAGAAACAATATTCTTGACTATTTTAAAATTTAGTTTTAAGGTAAAAATGACCAAACAACAAAACTTAAAAAAAGTCTAAACAAACAAAAACATCAATATTGAGGTCAATTAAGTCATTCAATTAGAAATTCAGTCCACTAGCAAGAAAACAAATGGGCACAATTATGTAAATGGAACAGTAAATTGCATGATTTTGTTTTTGTTTGTATTTGTATCTAAGCAAAAGACATCATCCAGATGGACAGGAAAAAGTTCATCTTTTCACTGTCTACAATGACTACAAATATCTAGTTATAGAAAATTTTAAATTAACTATAGCATTAAGAGAATTGAAGATTGATGGCTAATAGAAGTTTCTGATTTATTTAAATAGATCAGTGGAACTTGAAAAGCCTTTTAGTTTTAAGCTTTATAGATTTATCCATATTATTATTTTCAACCCATCACAAAAACAAATCACTTCTTTCCAAGATTACCAACAATCTCAGCAAAATTCAATAGAATTTTCTCAATATTTATTCTCTTTTCATTCATCTGCAACATTTGGCACATATTCATCTTCTGTACATTCTCTTCCTAGGGTTTTATGGCATGTCAAGTTCTCTTCCCAGTTAAATAAACACTCCTTATTCACCTTAGCTAGATCATCATTTATGTCCCTCCCCTTATATCTGTCTTCTCCACAGCTTTTTTTTTTTTGAGCCCTTTTCTTTCTATATAACTTTTCTATTACTTCCCAAACTTCTGTGAATTCAATTATTATTTTTCCATTCAGATTTACATATCTAAACCTCATCTCTTTCCTGAATTCTTGATCTGTTGACATCTCAGACTCAACATACCAGAAATAGAACTAGGTTTCATCTCAGGACCTCATTATCTCTCTTGGAATGTTTCAATAGTTTTTAAAATTGTCTCTTTCTTATGTAGTCCATTTTATGCACAACTACTAAACTGGTACTTCTAAAATACAAGTCTAACAATATAACACCTCAGTTGAAGACATTTCAGTGGCTCTCTATTTCATATAGCATAATTACAAACTCCTTCATTAGCAATTTAAAGACTTTTGTAATCTGATTCCAATGATCTATCCAGAATAATTTAATATGATTTCTCCTTATACATGGTATCTTCCAATTGGTCTGGTCTAGATGCTATTCTGCAGAGACAATATTCCTTCTCCAGCCTCTGTACATTTTCAGAAGTTATCTTCTCTTATCTGAAATTCTCTCCTTACATCGACTTCTTGAAATTCGTAACTCCTTTTGAGACTTAAAGTGCCACTTATATTTGGTCTTTCCGGATCCCCTTCTTCTAATGAACTCTATATTTACTTTACATTTAAAAATCTGTATATATGTTATTCTGTCCTCTTCCCCCAGCCCCCAGAATAATATAAACTCTTTGAAGATAGGAATCATTTTGTTTTTGTTTTCTGAGCACAATGTCTAGCACAAAGGAGGTACTTAATAAAATTTTGTTAGATTTAGTTATTTTAATATTAGTGATAGTATGAAGGAAAATGAAAACCTATATTTGTTTAATGGCAGCTAGGTGGTACAGTGGATAGAATGCCAGGTCTGGAGTTAGGAAGACCTAATTTCAAAGCTAACTTAAAACTCTTAATAGCTGTCTGATCCTGGGCAAATCCTGTTGGCCTCAGTTTCCTCATCTGTAAAATGAGCTGGAGAAGGAAATGACAAATTACTCTATTATCTTTGCCAAGAAAACCCCAAATAGGATCATTAAGAGTCAGATAGAACTGAAATGACTAAAAAACAACAGCAATTATTTAATATTTTGTAGTTTGAAGAATATCATTTTCATAGCAAACATGATACAGACTATGCAAATATCTTTTTTCAAAAAAAATTTTATAGGTTTAAAAGGTATAAATAACTTGTTAAAGTAAAAGTATATAAATCCTATTGTTCTACCAATATAGAAATCTAATTGTACTATACAGCACTATAGTGTTCTATAGAAATATAAAGGTGATTGAATTTTTACTTTTCACTTAAACACAGCCACAGCTTCATGACAATAAGATTTTGTATGGTCTTTTTGTATACATTTTTAGGTGTGTATATATATATATATATACATATATGTGTGTGTGTGTGTGTGTTTAAAGACAATTGGAAGGATTTAAATGAGCTTACCAACATTAGTTTCTTTGAAGTAGAAAATCTGACTATTTATAAGAGAATAATTCATAATTCCTAAAAACTCACCATAAAATTCTGAAAATACGAATCTAAATATTTTTAAATGAAAAAATTTCTCACAAATTAACTATTCAATACATTTTTTTAACATTGTTTATTAGTGATGTCATATGTTTAAAATTCTGGAAAACAATAGTTTCTGAAGATTAACATTATAGGGACCCTAAAGGCAATAGAAAGATGCACGATCAATACAAATAGGTTGAAGACTATTACTATTTGCAATGATTGTCTACATACAAAAAGATGGCATGATTTAAGATCATAATAATAAGTGCTGACTTTTTTTCTAAGCCTCTATATGACTTCTTTTAGGTCAATCAGTCTTGTAATGAGAATGACATGAAGTGTCAGACAACTTAAGAGCTGCTATGGAACTCATGAAATATAAAAAAGACTTAGAAAGACTTTCAATATATTGGGCAGCTTATCTGGGTAAAATCAAGAACATAGCCAAAACTCATACAAAATGAAAAAGTGAATCAGATTAAAATATATCAGTACCGTGTGACCCTGGGCAAGTCACTTGACCCCCATTGCCTACCCTTACCACTCTTCCACCTATAAGTCAATACACAGAAGTTAAGGGTTTAAAATTAAAAAATATATATATATCAGTAATAAAATATTTATGAGATAATAGATTCATTGAAATATTGAAGCACACTAAAAGAAAAACAAACTTTTTATCCATGATTGTCATTTGTGTATTAAGAACATAAAATGTGTAATTATGTCTATTTTAATTATTGGGGCATAATTGAAATTTTTTTTCCAGAGATAATTGCCAATACCCATTAGGGTTTATGTTTATATTCTCAAGACAATGGTGTTTACAAATAGTAGGCAATGACATTTTATTTTATCAGGTCAACCTGACATAGCCCTCTTACAAAGCAGAATATTGAAAAAAAAATATACACTGAGTCAGAAAGTTTAAAGAAAAAACTATCACTTGACAACAGCATTAGAAGACTAAAGAAACAAATGGAACTACTCTTTTTGCAATCCAGTAATGTCCTGGGTATCAGACAAATTAATTGGAGTAAGATGAATACTTTTAGAAATGTTTACTTTCTCTCCTATTGCCCTCATTATGATAAATCATAAAAATTCAGAATTAATTTTTCATGGAGGCAAACATTTTATAATAATATTTGAAGACTTTGGTAAATAACAGACATCTAATTCTAGAATCCTCTAGAGATGTGAAAAATATCTTATTTTTAGTTAGAATATATAAAGTAGTTCAAATATATTTCAAAAATATTTTGAAACAATATTAAACATTTAAAAACAATAATATGCTCATCTATAAACAATCTAATTAGAATCCAAGAAAGGTCCTCATCCCCATCTTGAATGAATTAAAACTCTAAATTGCTGAGTAAAAAAAAGAAAGTCTTGTTTCCATGTGTTTATAATACAAAATTCTGTATCCTCTTTTCTGTATAGGCCTCCTGGAGTTAGAAGTGGTGCTACAAAAGTGAGGTAGAGAGTGAACTGAATGGATAACCCTCAGGATGTTTTGTTTTACAAATCTTTGTTTTAGAAGACACAAGACTGAAGGACTAAAAGGACAAACAAAGGTCAAAAGGCAGTGTATAAAGCTGGGAAAAGGTGAATTATTGAACACTTTTCTTTCCTCTTGGGAACTATAAGATATATCTATATCATTGGCTTTGTGTATTACCCAGCATCTCACCATTGATACAACGGGCATAGATTCTTCGCAATGATGATATATTTCAGTTTCAGGAATCAAGGAATTGCACCAGGAAAACATAGCGATCATAATACAAACATAGATAAGAATCACACAGAATAAAAACTCATTGATAAATTAGAATATGATTTCCATAATACAGACAGTTATTATTGCTATGATTTCTTACAGTTAGTCAACTATTATGTATAGGGCACTGAGCTAAGTGTAATTTTCTGCCTTGAAATTGCTTAAACCAAATGAGACATTTTATTTATACAGTAAGACTACAGTAAGAGAGATCACTGAGTCAATGGATAAGGGAAAAATTCAACCAATCACTAAGCTATTTGGAAATAATGGATATCTTGCAGACAAAACAAGTGGACAAAGTTTCTAATTTTTATCCACGTTTTAATACATTGTAGATATGCCAAAAATGGAAAATATTACAAATTTTATTTTCCCCTCTTTCTCTTTTTTTTTTTGGTTAGTTTATATGTTAAAAATTCCATGTCTTTCATGCTTCACAGGACCTATGACCTCATTGATATAGATACTCTTTTAAGCAATGTAATTCTTTAGTTGCAAGAAGTCCACAACTTCTGTGCAAATCTATTCTGAGATCCCTAGGTCAAAGATCTCTCTTTTGGTTTTTTAATATTTCTCAGTTACTAATGTGGTACTCCGGGTGTCCACCATTATCCTTCATTCCTACTAGATCAGTGATGGGCAGACATGGCCAGCGGGTCAGATGCAGCCCCCTTGAAATGTTCTATCCAGCTGCTTGACATTATTCCTAATCTGACAGATACAATGAGGAGGATACAATACAATGAAACTTCCAAAAAGTTGCCTTAGAAACAGACTGACAGATGAACATTTCCTTTCCTTTGACCCCCTCTTTAAAAGTTTACCCATCACTGTCCTAGATGATTAGTCTATCTAATGTCTTGGCCGCATCTATTCTTTATGACATCTTAGTCCACATCTTTCACACAAATTATCATTTGAATCAATTAATTATTCAAGTAACAGAAACTTATGAAGTACCTACTATATTCCATACAGTATCTGAGGTACTTGGCAAAAAAATACCATAATTGATACTATATCATTTTAGTTAGAAATTCTTGAACCTTTGGACTCCATCTCCCAGAATTCTTCTTTTATTACCCAGAATGCTTTCCCTTCCCCCATGTTTGCATCTTTAAATTATTGTTTATATAATTTGATAACTTCTCCCTCCATCTCTCTCTCTTTGGTTTTTTTCTTTACTGAAGTTTGCTGTTTTTTTTCCTTTTTGCTTCAAGTTATTATAAATAAACTTTATAAAATTATGATACTTGGAGTATTTTGGATATTAATTTTGAAGCTTACAATCACAAGGAGCTTACATTCTATAATATTGTTATATTGTGTATATTATATGTCATATAAATATATTATACATATTATAGGTAGAAAACAGTTGAGTGTAAGGATGGGATTTGTGCAAGGGGGATGGGACAAAAGGAGCCAGAGAAGGAGTTGCTGACAGTTGCTGACAGTTGAGACTGAGGAGAATTCTGAGATATTCTCTGGAGGAAGGAGGAAGAGGAGAGGTCTTCCAGTGGAGGACTGAGAGAGGAAGGAGGAGGACATCCTAGCTCAGACCCAGTCCTGAGGGCTACCTGAGGATCTTTCTTTGGATATTGAAACCCTGATTCCCTGGTCAAAGATTCCATCACATCTCACCCATCACATCTCACCCAGCAAGACTTCAATCATCAAGTCAGTTAGGTTTTTGGACTCCATTTTGGGAGCACAAATCCCATCCTTAAATAAGTAATTAAGTACAAGCATGTTTAAGAGGGAGAGTACTAGCCATAGAGCAGACCAAGAAAAGCTTTATTTAAAGGCAGTGGATGAATTTCACTTTAAAGAAAGAGAAGATTTCCATGAGACAGAGGTTAGGAAGGAGTATGTTTCAGGCACAGGGGACAGTCAGTGAAAAGGCATGGGCAATAGAGATGGATAAATTGAGTTAAAAATGATCAGTTTGGTTGGATAACAGAGAGCTAGAGATCAAGTAATGTCCAATGAGTTATAAGAATAAGGTAGAGTGAGATAGTGAAGGGCTTTAAAAACCAAATTAAATTTACATTTGATTCTAGAGGGAGTAGGAAGCCACCAGAGTCTGTTGTTTTAGACAGTAATGTGCTTAGATCTATCCTTAAGGAAAGTCACTTTTGCTTATATACTTAGAAATACCATGCATTTCCCCATTACCTTTTGGGTCACCTACAGTTTTGCAAAACAGCAACTGCTCTCAGGCTGAAATAGTTGTTTTGTAGAAATTTAAATCCTGTTGATATTTATGCCAGATAGAGGTCTCTTTTATGTCAACAATTCAATCAGTGCCTGCTTTATCTTGTTTACAATTAAAGTTTCCTCCTGAGCCCTGAGGATTGGATATGAGACTGTCAGAAGATATTTATGTACTTTCAAAAGACATAATTAGTTGTGATCAGGCCTGTAGGTATATACAATAATCAGTTAAATACAAGAAAAATACATCAGTTGCCCTTTCTATAAATTTATCCTGCTATACGTGACTTTGTATTAGATGAGAATCCAATGAGAAGTAAATGTCTTTTGACTGAGTAATTTCCACTCACAAGAAAAGTGCTGAGATTTCCCCCTGAATTATTTAATTCACTTATCCATGCATAAATTAAATATAAAGATGTCATTTAAAAGTATTGTGTTTGAGAATCCTGTGGCATTATTTGCTGGTGAGTGTGAAAGATGAGATATTGAGGCATGTGTTAATATAGTGTTATCATTGATTAATATCTGAGTAAGCCACCTTGATTCTAGGAGAAATGTTAGTTGTGCTTTTATCTCAGGTGATGTGTTAAATCATGCACAAAAGGAAATGATTTCCTCTTCCCTGAGTAAAAATGTTTCCTTAATCTGAATCTCCAGTGAATCTGTGATTTTACATTTGAAAAATAAATGCAATTGCAACATCTTATTTTCAACTGACTTTTCTAAAATGTGCAGACAGCAGAGTTACTTTCAGTAACATAAAACTGAAAAAGGCTCTAAATTTAGAGTTCTGCAGGAAAGGCTTCTCACTGCTCTATTCTCATGGCGTACTTGCACCCACTTAAAAATTAATTAATTAATTAAGAATATTTTTCCATGGTTACATGATTCATGTTCTTTCCCTTCCCTCCAGCCTCTCCCTCCTGGAGCTAACAAGCAGTTCCATTGGGTTATACATGTATTGTTGTTCAAAACCTATTCCCATATTATTAATATTTGAAATAGAAGGATTGTTTAAAGCCAAACCTCCCAATAATATACCTATCAAACCACATGATCCTTGCTCTTTGAAAAAAATAGTGTACTTTTGTGACTATTGTCTATTTCAGTAATTTAAATGGCTAATCTATTTTGTCATATTTTTCTCCTTATCTTATGTCTGTCAAGGTTGTGATAAAAGTTGATTGGGAACTTGCATTGTGAAAGCCAACTACAAAGACTTAACATTAAAAAAAAGTTTTTCTTCTGCTTTTCTGCTCCCACAGTTCTTTCTCTGGATGTGGATAGCGTTATTTCTCCCAAGTTCCTCTGGATTGTCCTGGCTCATTGCATTGCTGCTAGTAGAGAAGTCCATTTCATTTGACTGTATACTTGCACCCATTTTAGCTAGAAAATTTGTCCACAGAATTTTCATGTAACTCAGATCATGGACTTCTTTCCTAGAAGGGCCAAGATGAATGGCTGCTATTAGGTCCTATTTCGATAACTACTAAATTCCCAGGAAGACCAATTCTTTTCCCAATTGCACAATGGGGAGCAGAATCAGAAAACTGGTTGGCATTATAACCAGAGATCTCATGGCATTTAAATATATCTTTGTTTTTGTACTTCTGATGGGAAGTTCTGCCAATACTACTTGTGTGCTTGTCTATCATATAGTTAAATAACAAAGTAGAATTGAGGGAATATTTATATATTATATAGATATTATGCAGAGAGTAGGCAGAATATCCACACATGTACATGCATATATACTTATAAATATACATGTCTGCATGTATACTCTGGCTCGTTCTCATAGGACTAGGCTTACTACATTAACATCTCAATGCTCTTGATTACTCTGAGGAGTTTAGGGCATTTTTTCTCTACTGTGTTTGCCTCAAACTCCTACTGGCTGTGTTTTTTCCATTATTAAGGAGCATCAGTGATTAGCAGTTAAATTTAACCACTTAATATCCATTAGTTTTTTCAAAATTATATTTAAAAGATATTGCAGGAGAAAAATATATCAACATTTTACTCAAGTAACTTTGGGAAATGCTTTATGCTACCTCAATAAGTTCTTGTATAATATAGTTCTCACCAAGTTCATGTTCCATTGTGGCCTGCCTGTGAAATAGGTCTCTTCACAGGCCTGAGATACCAAAGGTCACTCCCCCAAATCACTCTTTCCTCCTTGGGGCAGCCAACTCTACTGGCCGAAAAATCTGACTGGATTCCAGTTCCCAGATTCCTATGACCTGCTCCCCTGACCTTTCAAATTCCTAATTTCTAAGACTCCACTCTCTTCCCCTAGAATGGAAAAGAATAAACAACAACAACAACAAAAAGGACCAAGATCTATTTCCCATAGACATGTAGCTTCAGAGAGGAGACGATCCAAAGGCTTCTTCCCTTTCCTCGTGGTCCCCAGCCAACCCAAAGCCAATTTTCACAGGCCTTTTTAAATGCATCTGAAACCAATCAGCCTCTTCTACAGAGAAATGTCTACACATGCTCCACAGTCTCTCCAAGGTACTCCCCACAGACAGCATCAGGATGCTCCTGCAATCAGGCTCCCTCGCATGGTCCACACGGTGAGGTCACCTCAACCAATGACTTGTTTGCATGTACCAGAGACCACACCATACACATCCCAGACCCATGCACATTTATGTAGCCATGCACGTATATAATATAAAATCTATATTAGATGATAGATCACTGATATATAAGAGATAGAGAACAGGGACTAGACCTGTGATCTCTTTGGTATAGGATACTTCCACATGGAGAAACTCATAAAAATGCCAAGTATAGGTACTTCCTTTGCCACTTATTGTGTTAGAAAGTTGCCCAGAGAACTGAAAGGTGAAAGGATTTATTCAGGGTCAAAGGTAGGAAATCAAATCTTCCCAATCAAGAGAGTAAATTTAATTATTCGTTTTATTTTTTATTTTTATTTTGAATATTTTCTCATAGTTACATGTTTCATGTTCTTTCCCTCTACCCTAAGACCCCATAGCTGATGCACAATTCCACTGGGTTTTACATGTATCATAAATTTAATTATTCTAATGACCAATTTGAGCTATGTTGTGGTAGGCACTAGAAAAAAAGTTTATTGTCCTTCAAGAGTTATGTTAAAACATTCTAGTTGAAAGACCATGGAATAGATTTGAAGGGAGGAAACCTACGTATATAAGGGTTCATGGATCGAATGGTTCAAATGATTAACAGAACACTCTCTGTCTTCACCTCTATGTCCTGCGCCCCTATACATCTGCTTTGGAAATTATTCCAATTTGAAGGTGCTGCAGGATTTCTGCCTCTGAATTGGAAAAGCTACAGGGATAGGGTAATTTGGAACCCATTCTGTCCAAACAATCGGGAAGGATTCTGGTCTCTCTTCCAGGATCTAAACTGAATTGTTCCTGCTAAGGTTCCTACATCGTGGTATGTGTGGCAATTAGCAGGAAGGAAACTTTAAAATGTGTCCAGAAGAGCTAATAGGTCAAGTGGACCTCCCATGACAGTCTATGAATTCACATAGTCTTTTTGTCTCATGGGTATAGACCCACAGTCCTGTGGTCATTAAAACTGTATAATCCTGAGACTAGTGAATGGTTCATCAAGTGGGGAGGAAAAAAAGAAAATACTCGTTAAAAATAACAAAATATTTCTGTGGACATTTTATTTTACTATAGGGACTTTCAAACAATAATAACCATCATTCAGGCATAACCACACTTAAAGAAACAGACAATTGACTACATTCTGGTATAATATGATATAACTCTCATTTGTTTATTTATTCATTTGTCTGTTTTACAAATATTTACAAAGTACTGGTCATGAAAAAGGGAATTAATTTTTTTGTGGTAGATAAAAAGATAAATTAAGTGGTCTAATGAACTTAAAAGTTGTACTCTAAAAGGGAAGATAATGAACAGAAACATTCATTTCTCTTGGCCATAATTCATTTCAGAAGTTGTTTTATAAAGCTATGATAACTTTATAAATTCAGAATCTGAAAGGCTAAAACTCTGCTGGGTACTAGTGTCACATGAAGTTCTGGCAACCTACAACTTGTAAGATAGGGTCCCTTCAGAAAATACTGCTGAAGTTTCAGGGTACTCAGTATGTCCACATCTCCTTAAAATCATATTTGTAAAGCCCACAAATCTATTAACTTTTTCATCAACCAGTGGACACAGTTATTTCAAAGACAAGGCATTTAATGAAATAGCATAGTAAAAAAAAGTAGCAGTAAAATATTTTCTCTATAAACCTAGGATGTACCCTCCCACAAATTCATATACCACCAGTGGCAAATGAACACAAATAAAGAAAATGTATGGAGAGAAAGACTCGTGTTACAGAGTGTATTCAGTTTCTTCCATTTTTGGTAATTGAATGCCTTAATGATAAGGCAGTGAGTGTCATGAGGAATTTCTCAAATTCATTATCCCTTTCAATGTCACAGTTAACAGCTATTATCCAAATAGAGCATGACCACCACATACAAGAGTACAAAGGTAGATTAAAGTTTGGCACAAATTCCTAAATCAGGAACCAAAATGGGATATGTGAGTAAACAGAAGAAAACACTAAAAAACAATGAAAAACATTATATGTAAGATTATATTAAATCAATAGAGGGCAAGTAATTTCACCAAAAAAATAATCAAAGCTTCAAAAGAAATAGACCTTGGATAGAACTCCAGAAGTAGCTGAAAGGAACAAAGCAAGTAATAAAAAATGTAATTGTGGATGAAATAAGAACTCTGGAGGAACTAAGTGGAAGAAGAATAAATAATTTTAAAGAGAATGTAAAATATCTTACTCATGAAATGGACTTTCTGAAAATTAGAATGGAGTAAACTGAACTCAATGACATCAGGAGAAAAGAAAAATAGTAAAACAAAACAAAACAAAATATGGTATTTACCATCAGAAACAAATGACCTAGGAAACTGGTTGAAGAGATATACCTGAGGAATTGTTCGACTCCTTGAAAACCCAGGCCAAAAGGAAAACATGTATACCATATTTCATAAATAGAAATTGGCTAGATCTATAGAAGCAGAGGGCAAAGTGACAATAGAAAGAGAAAGAAAACCTCACAGAAAACTTTCAGGAATGTCAGAGTCCAAATTTAGGGTTTCCAAGTGAAAAACAAAACAAAACTGAAAGTAGGTAAGGAAAAAGAAAAACTAAATTAGTTAGGATAGCCTGAGTCTTGGCAGCAGCTACAAAAAAAGAAGATAAAACTTTAGAATATAATATTATAAAAGGCAAAATATAAAGGTTTATAATAAAAATTATTAACCATGAAAATGAATCTTTAGTAGAAGACTTTCAAGCATCCTATTAAAAAGACAAGAGTTGAGCAGTAACTTTAAATACAAAGAGATCAAGAATAATCCAGAAAGGTAAAATATTTAAGAAATAAAGACTACATAATGATAATTTTCTAACATTTTAATGGGGCAAGAAAGAGACAAGTACATGTACATTAAAAATTATTCTATCTTCAAATGTCACGAAGAGTGCCCCAAATAGGTCCTGGGGTGGTTTTGTGCTATTTTTGATGGTCTTAGGAAGGGAAAAATTAAAGGAAAAAGGACTATACAAGGGGAAAAATAAGGAAGAAGAATTTGCTTTTTTGTTGTTGTTGTTGTAGTTGGGATGCATGAGAATATGCTAACATAAAGGAAAGAATGAAGAGAGCAGATATCACATGAATCTCACTCATTCTGAACCAGACAAAAGAGGGTAAATATACACACACATACACACACTCACAGATACACACACAATTTTGTTCTAGAAGCACAGAAAATCCAAACGGGATACAAACAGTGAGAGGAAGAGGAAAGAGAACAATTTGAGAGGGCAAAGTTAGAGAGGGAATAATCACAAATAAAACAAACAGACTTCGAAAGGTAGATGTTAAGGGACAATTAATAAAAGAAAATATAAAAGCCAGCATTAGCTGTTGTCTTCTGTTAACTTACATCTTCATACCCAGTTCTTGGTTTGGGACTTTGTGCCAGTTTCATTCTCTTCTCCATTTCTAAATAGAGTGCTCAGTTCCTCTCTGTCCTAACCTTAATTTCTGGAACTCCTGATATCTTTTTTTACAATGTTTCTTCACTTAGAAAGCTAGCAGATTTTAGGTATCTCTTCCTGTTCCTGAATAAAAATACTGTGATTGCTAGGCATCCTTGATCATCTCTGGTCAGAGTATTATCATCTTCAGAAGATTTGTGGTCTTCTGAATTTCTGAGTGTCTTCAGGTAAAGTGCTGACAGATTTATCGCCATTTTATTTGTGCTGGTATCTTTGATCAAGTCCTTCTCCCTATACCCACAGACTTCTGGCTACCTTTTTGTGAAATCTCTGGCATGACAAAGATGTTTCTCTTTGAATTTCCAGATCATTGTCTAATCTGGTATCCTTTTTAAAACTTTGTTGAAGTATATGTGAATGGATTGGGTTCCTTTCTGACCTTTCATATTGCTATTTTAATTAGAAGTAAATGTCCATCAGTGTTCTAAAGTTTGAGTATCTATAATTTTAGCTCCCATGTTCATAAAGAATACAATAATATGTTAATACTTAAGCCAACAGCTTTGTAAACTTAAAATAACTGACCTGATCTTTAAGGGAAATGTATTAGAAATTCTGGCTAATAGGAGCTTGAAAAAAAGGAACACAAGCAAACAAAAAATTTCCAGTGAATGTCTACAATATACAATGGCTCTGAAATTAGAGAATGTGAGTTCAAATTCTGCCTCTGACACTTGTTCTCTGTGTAACTTTGGGCAAGTAATGCAGTGTTACCAGACTTCCATTTCCTCATCTGTAAAATGAGAGTTGGGCTTGGTAGCACCTTAGATCCCTACTATATAGGTGTAGTATTAGGGAGTCCAAAATAGATTCTGGAAAAATCCTCCACATACAACACCAAATTTTCAGCCTCCCAGATAAGGATGCCTCAGTTTCAAAGTTTTATGTAGGTTTTTATCTATTCTAAACCAGAGTTCACAAGCTAGTTCAAGTACTTTTATAGTAGTTTATAGCTTCCCAATGTACTCCTAGACATCTCTACTAATACCATCTGTATTCATCTCCACTCAGTCCTTTGTCTCCTCTTCCTCCCCACTTGAGAATGGGTTTCACACCTGGAGCCATCTTGGGTTTTGATGAGCCAGTTTAATCTTATTTTGCTTGATTCCAGTATTCCACCATAGTTTCAGAGCATCTACAATCATGCTGTGTTTGACTCCATTTGGATCATTGTCTCTTTCTGTACATGAGAACATATTTTTGCTCAGGGAGTCATTGTGGACTTTTAGAAGTCAGCTTTCATCTTGTTTTGTTCAATTCTAAGTCTTTATCACAATCCCCACCATGCCATATCATATAGCCTTCTCATCCTATTTTTCAGCTTCTCATTGTTCTCCTACATGTGTTAGGATGAATGTAAACTCTATGAGAATAGAGATTGTCTGCTTCTTTCCCATTTGTATACTAGCACTTAGAACACTTTCTAGCACATAGTAAATAATTGATAAATATGAATAATTAATAAATATTATATCTATCTATACCTCTTCTGTCTTCTGTACCCTTAAATTCCGATGGATTGTATACACTAGTTATCAGAACACTAGTTTTAATATACAGGTCTAATCGGGCTACTTCTTCATGCAAAAACCATCAATGCTTCCCCATTGTTCAGAGAACAAAGTACAAATTTCACTGCTTTATATTAAAGAATTCTCTACCATTTAGTGCAACAGCACCTTTTCAGCTTTCTCTCACATTCCTCTTCTTCACCTGTGTATTATAGATTTCATTCATTCAAGTGTATATCCCACACTTTTTTATCCTTTGCCTTTGTTCATATCAACTCCTTTCCTTAGAGTCTTTCTTATCTTTTCTGTTGAAATTTTAAACCATTCTTTGACCCAGATAAAATATGACCCCTTTCATATAACTTTTCTTGATGTCTCTGAGTTTTAATATTTCTTTGCACTTCAAAATATATTTTGTTCTTTTCAAATTCCATTTTACATTAGAGTTTTGTATATTGAATGCATCCCCCTATTAGATTATAAGCTCCATTATAGTGTCTTATTCACCTTTGCTTAACCCACATAGATTATTGGCACAGTGCTCTAAAAATACCTAAGACTTAACACATGTTTGTTAAGTAGTACTGGATCTTATATAATCAGCTAGACTTTTAATTTTAATTATTTGTATCCTCCACATTATGTCACAGTGAAGAGATCATCAACTAAGGAAAAATAATATGTGCAAATAATGTGTAGTGACATGTTATTTTACATCTATCTAAATAATGATATTTGACTGTCTTATGGGTCAGGCAGATGCTGTTCTTTTGGAGATGCCTTTGGGTCATCCACATGATATAGCTATTCTTAGGTCAGTGTAATTTTAATAACTGTGATAATTATTTTGAAATCTACATCTTAAATTCATAAAGGAAAACATGTTAATAAAGTAAAATCTGATTGTCTATATTAATATTTTCTTTAAATGGTATTTGTATACTTTCTAAATCCTACTAATATCTTACAGAACATTGGATATAAAAGATAAGGTCAGAACAACACTCTTGGTCATTACATTGCTAAGTAGTGTCAGGGAACATGAGTATATGAAATCATTCATAATTATTTTGATGCTATTTGAATGAGTTAAACTAAATAGTTTCTAAATCTATAATTTCTATATGCTACATGTTGTTCAAAGATTTATAGGTGATCTTCCTTTTTGTTTCCGTTGCTATCAAGAGACTCCACTTGGGTACTCATTCAAGATCTTCCACATTGGTTAGAGCTTCTCTCCCACATGGAAAATTTCTCTTTTTTTTGATCTTGATATTATTCATTTGGATTTCATAGCATAGCAAATCAAGATCAGTTTAATTAAATTGGGATGAGCATAAAATCAATCAGTAGTAGATACTAGTAACAAAATGAAACAGATAAGCTCCAATGGCTAATGTTCTCCTCTCCTCAACAGTGACTCTGGTTTTTCAAATTCGAGGGTCCTATGGATCCAAGGTCTTTTGTCCAAGTTACTCTCACAAGGAAACTTTCAGGCTGAGACAGATGGATAAAGTAGAGTTAGGACTTGCTCATCATCACAGGGACACTGGTGGCATCTTGAACTGGAGGCCACTATTGTTCTCTTTGGGAATGTTACACTCTGCAAGTAGTTAAACTTGTTCAGGATCTGGAATAGCTTGAACCATATTAATTCCAGAAGTCACAGTGGTAGGAATCTGACTTTAGAAGAAGCATATGAAAAATCCCAGAATTGGGTAAATCATTAAAATTTCCTTTTCTTTTACTTCTTCCATTTCTCTTCTGTTGCCTTTTTCTGAGTGTTCATTTAAAAAATCTCAAAGATTCTTTTGTAAACATATTTTAAGCATTGATTATAACATGATAGAGTTTTGGTAATTATTTTGAATGAGAATATATGTTCAGATATGTAGAGTATTATCCACCATATAACTGTTTACAGAAAGCATAAATACTTGTAGGACAGATATAAATATAAATTATATATTATATGGATTCTAGTAATGAGAATTGTCTGGCTACAATACCCATTACATCTTGAACATCATGAGTAAATTTGGTCAATGACTGAACAGTTTATTTATTTAGTAAAAGATGACAGACTGTATTTTCATCATTCCTCTTTAACTGTGGTTCAGTGATTGGATTTTAATTCAGAGCAACATCATGGTATAGCAATAAATTATGCAAAAACAAATGGAGTATATCAGGGCATAAATATATTTTAAAAATTAATCTGTGCCTCCTACTACTCTTCTGGCCCTCATTGAGCAAGTTTAAAAAATAATTAAAGCCCTTACATGACTGCAATATCTAGCAAAATAAATTTGCATCGTTCATGTCTGTAAATGTTTGTTTATTTTTGTATCTTTAGTTTATCACTTGTCTTTTAGGAGGGGAGTCTTGAATTTCATTCCTATTCTTTTGGACTCATGGTTTATATTGTTTTGATAATAATCCTTAAGCATTTCAACTTCTTTTTTTGAGCATTATTGTATATATTGTTCTACTTTTGTTCATTTCACTCTACATTAGTTGATAAAAGTCTTTCTTGTTTCTGTTAAAACCAACCATTTCATTATTTCTTATGGCACAATAATATTCCACTAAATTAATACAGAATAACTTTCTTTGTCATTCCTCAGTAGGATAATACCTCATAAATTTCCAGTTTTTGAGAATGATGTATATTTATCCTCTATTTCTTCCTTTTTCTGTGTGGAATATATGTTTAGTAGTGTTATGGCTGGGTTAAAGGCTTTACACATTTGAATAACTTTTGGGGCATGGGTCCCCAATTGTTTTCCAAATGGTTGGACACAGATCCATTAACCATGCACTAGCATACTTGTTTTCCCATAACCCATCTAATATTTATCATTTTTTCTTTTGCCATCTTTACCAGTCTGATGGAGATGAGGTAGAATTTCAAAGCAGCTTTAATTTATATTTCTCTTAATTATTTGTGATTTAGATTATTTTTATGTGGTTGTTATTAACTTGGATTTATTACCTTGACAACTTCCTGTTAGAATCTGTTAAGCATTTATCTACTGGGAAATGGCTCTATGTCTTATAAATTCGAATAAGTACCTTATGTATATTGGTTATAAAATATTTTTCAGGAAAATGCTAAAAAGATTTTTCACATTTACTAATTTTTCTTCTAATTTTCACTATATCATATTTGTACAAAACTGTTTAATTTCATATGGTCAAAACTATTCAGTTTGTCCTGTTGAATTTTCTCTATCTCTTATCTAGCACGAACTCTTCTCTACCCACAGATCTGAAAGTTAATTTCTTCCTTGTTTTTCTAATTTGCTTTATGATGTCATCCTTTACATCTAAGACGTACATCTCTTGGACGAAAGCTGGGTTTATTTATGTGAGATGTTGTTCTAAACCTAATTTCTGCCAGGTTTCTCTCCTGTTTTCCCCAGCAGCTTTTTTTGTCAAATAGTGATTCCTTTCCTTCCTAACTGGTGTCTTTGGGTCTTCTTACTGAATTTCTTTGATATACATCATATTCTTCAGGCTCTTGAGAATCATAAAGATTGAATTTCTCTTGATTTGCCCTTACAGCGGAAGGTCCAGTGTTACTTTGACACCCATGATGCTACTGGAACCTCTCTTTTAAACTTTTGCACAATTAGCATGGATTCTCGGTGTATTCAGATATTAAGATTTAGCTTCCTGATTGTTGTATTCTGCTAATACTTTGAAAAGTCCATAGCCGATTCCATTCAATAAGAATGCTTTAGAAATTTTCACTGATTCTAGACAAATCAGGGCCAAAAGTATACCTTCTAATTTACCCAGATGATTTACAAAAAGAACTTTAGTTTCATATTTATATAACCCAAATATAGGTAGTCACCATTTAATACATAGGAGTTTGGGCTTAAGGGTAGAGATTGGACTTGTGATTTTTTTAAAAAAAATCATAAAGTTTATTCAAATATTGAAGCATCTCAAAATTTAGATGTTACATTAAATTTCACTATTGAGCCCAATTTTCGTATTTATCCTAATTTTCTTTTTTTCTCTCTCTCAGAAACAATATATCCTTATAAAAGATAAAGAAAGTCAAAGAGAAATTCCTGACCCCCTCTAATAAGCATTTGAAAAATCTTCTCTCCATTGATTAATAGCAGATTAAGGTCAGAAAACTGTGTTTGACAAAATTATATCTCTATATGCTGAATCTTCATGAATATGTTAAGAAACTATACAGTTTTATTTGAACACACAATTAAAAACAAATGATTTATTAATCCACCTCTATTGTAAGCATTATCTCTTTGTATGTATATAGGATATGTCATATCTATCTCAAGTCTCCTCTGCCCAATTTCCTCCAGGTGAAACTTTGATTTCTTTTGATTAACTTAATACAGAGTCCAGGTAAGCTTCACTCATACATAAATGAGGAAACTGGGTCCAGGAAAAAGAAGGCTTTCTTTTTACTCCCAAAGGACACATAGTGGCACTCAAGTCTAGAGTTTAGGTATTTTAGCTCTCATTTCAGAGTTCTACATAGTATGCTATGAGGTTAGGCCACCCAGCAAAAATCTTTACTGGGCCAGGTATTGATATTGATATTGATGTTGTTGATAATGATGATGATGATGTTGTTGTTGATGATGATGATGTTGTTGATATTGATGATGCTGTTGATGATGATGTGGATGATGTTGCTGATATATGATGTTGTTGATGCTCTTGATAATGATGATAATGATGATGATTGAGTTTGGAGTTGGAGGTTTTCCTTCCATTTGAACCTTTTTGACACTTCCTACTGTAATGATTAAAATTTTTAAAAAAAATTTTTGGAGACTGCCTCTAGCCTCTTTCACCCTTCCATCGTATTGGTCTTTTTCTCCTTCCCCACAATGTGTTTCTTCATGTAATATAAAATTAGGCCATTTTATTTCTTTTTTCATTTCTCTTAGTATTATCCTCTTTTTTACCCCAGTTCACATATATAATATTATATATATGAAATATATGTATATTTCATCCTATACAGTTTGTCACTGTTCCCTCTAAGTATACTTCTTCTAGCTACCCTGATGATGACAATTTTTAAGTTACCAATGTCATCTTTTCTAATAGGAATACAAGTCATTTGAACTTATTGGGTCCCTAAAAAAGTGTTTTGTTTGTTTATAATTTTTTCCTTTCTTAATTACCATTTGGTGATTCTCTTGAGTTCTGTGTTTGGGCATCAAAATTTCTGTTTAAGTTAGGTCTTTTCTTTTTGAATGCTTGGAAGTTTTCTATTTTATTAAATGATCATACTTTCCCCTACAAGAATATAGTCAATTTTGCTAGGTAGTTGATTCTTGGTTGTAGACCCAGTTCCGTTACTTTCTGGAGTATCATTCCAAGCTTTCCGGTCCTTCAGTGTGGATGCAGCCAGGTCCTGTGTTATCCTAACTTTGGTTCCATGACATCTGAATGGTTTCTTCTTAGCAGTTTGTAGTATCTTTTTCTTGATCTGGTAGTTCTTGAATTTGGCTATAACATTCCTGAGCACTGTTAATTGGGGATTAAATATAGGAGGTGATTTATGGATTCTTTCAATCTCCACTTTTCCCTCTTGTCCAAGAATGTTGGGGCAGTTTTCTTGGATAATTTCCTATAGAATGATGTACAGGCTTTTTCTTTTTTTATGATTTTCTGGTAGTCCAATAATCTTAAATTGTCTCTTCTGGATCTATTTTCCAGGTCTATAATTTTATCAGTGAGGTGTTTCATATTTTCCTCAATTTTTTCATTCTTTTGATTTTGTTTTACATATTCTTGCTGCTTTGTGAAGTCATTTGCTTCTAGTTGTTGAATTCTAATTTTTAAAGACTGAATTTCATCCCTGGGTTTTTGGTCATCCTTTTCCTTATGGTCTGTTTTTCTTTGGAGGTCACCTTTCACTTTTTTGCCTCATTTTCAAGCTTGTCAATTCTGGCTTTCAAAATGCTATTTTCTTGTTTTAATTCATGTGCCTCTGTTTCCAGATGACTTATTTTTCTTTTTAAGTTATTTTCCCAATTGTCTTCAGCCTCTCTTAATTGTTTTTTTTTTAAATTTTAAACCCTTAACTTCTGTGTATTGACTTATAGGTGGAAGATTGGTAAGGGTAGGCAATGGGGGTCAAGTGACTTGCCCAGGGTCACACAGCTGGGAAGTGTCTGAGGCCGGATTTGAACCTAGGACCTCCTGTCTCTAGGCCTGGCTCTCAATCCACTGAGCTACCCAGCTGCCCCTCTCTTAATTGTTTTTTGAATTGTATTTTGAGTTCTTCCAAAGCTCGAGTTCAATTAATTGTTCTTTGTTTATTACCTGGATAGAAGTTGTAAATTGTAATTTCTTTTATCTTTTTCTGTTGTTTACTCATATTTTTTCCTTCTTTCCCCCATGTCATTGGCTGTAATCTTGCTTCTCTGATTATTTGCTGGATCTGTGGGTTTGGGTTATTCTGTCCTGAAGGTGCTTCTTCTCTGTTTTGTTGATTGACTAGATTAGGCTGATGAAGTATTAATGAGTCTTGAGGTTAGATCTTCCCAGGCTGGCAGCAGAAGCTGAAGGTAAAGGTGAACATGTGGAGGCTTAAGGGAGTAGGGTTTCCTGTCCTATTATCAAGGTATTCTTTTGTGGTTGCAGTCCTGGGATCTGAGTCAGCAGGATTCTTATAGTGGCTTTCAGTAGAGTAGGTGGGGATGGGGTATTGGAAATTGAGCTTCCCTGCCCTCTGAAGGCTTCTTCTCTACCCTATTGATAGACTAGATTAAGTTGGGGTGGAGCTTATTTGAAGAGATGGATGTGCCCTAAGACCAAAACCTTGAGAAGAGGGAGGCCCAAGATGGAGAGTGGTGGCAGTGACTAGGCTGCCCTCTGTTCCGTTCCTCTCCTCCAGCTGCCTCTCTGCCTGCTGTAATTTCAGTCCTGAGCATGGCACAGCTGTAGCAGCAAGGCATTCCCTGCAGGCTGGGGCTGTCACCTGGAGAGTTCAACCACAGCCAGAGACTCAGCACAGTAGGTGGAGGAGGCATCCTGGGACCTTCCTTCTTCCTTTTCCTTAAACCCAAGAATTCAGCCTTCTCTGCATATTTTTAAGTTGAATCAGGCAGGAGGGTCCCTTGACTCTGTCCTGTTTTTAGACTTGTTTTTCTGTCCCTGAAAGCACTTTGTTTTTGATTGGTGTGGAAGAGTTTTCACAGAGGTCTGGACTTTTTCTGTATCTAAGCGACAATCTTGACTCCGCCTCCCCCTTCCCACACCCCAGAGATATACCTGGATTTGTGATTTTTGTTGATTTAAGTTGCTCCTGCATTAATGCATTTTCCAAATCATGGTCTGAAATTTACAGTCTTAGTTGAATAGATACTTTGAAGTTAAGTGTCTTATTCAGGCTCACATAATTAGTATATGTCAGAGATTCAACTCCGTAAAGGCAGAGACCTACATATTCTCATATTCTTTTTTTCCCCCAAGTATTTTTCATTAAGTGACTGGAAGAGTCTAGTACATCAAAATGTTCTGTATTTTCAAAGCACACTGTGAATGCTGTATGAGATGCTATAAGGGCAGGTGGAAAGAATCCAAGGAAAAATGTTTGTTTGGGGTCTGGGCTCGTTCCTATCACATCTGATTTCACAGTACTGTTTTAATGAAGTTCAGCTTTAGTGCAACTAATGCTTCTTCCTTTCAGATTGTCTCAGCACTACACAGTCATCTAACACACTTTACACACACACACAGATGCATACATCTACTTCTCTGGCTTTAAGCTGTTCCTGCTTTTTTGGAAATGGACTACTTTAAATTTAGGTTCACTCTACCTCTATTTAATTTCTCAGCAGACTTTCCCTCCAGCTTTGGCATCTGAACTCAGATGACCTGGAATCCTGTCTTAGTTTGCCTCAGTAATGCATAGATAAGAAAATATCTAGGATTTAGTTAAGACTTGTTTTTCTCATCAGAGATTTTTACTACTTATCTTTCTTAGCAGAACTTTATATCCAAAGTAATTATATACCACTTATTCTCCTTTTAGTTCAAGTATGTCCATAGATTCATGCTATCTTCTAACCCTCTGTTCATTTAGATCAGTCTAATACCATAGATTTGTTCCACAGGCATCAACACTTACTGCCTGTCTTTGAAACCACCTTTTCAAACACAGACAAAGACTCAAAGCACTCTTCTTCCTTAAGCTTGAAGGCATTGAGGTACTAAGCATAAGATTATTAGGTCTCTGCTTTATGGAGAGCAGACTTTGCAAGTCTTTCAGTGGCATGACCTTAGCCTGTTGCATACATGTATAAAATAAATTGAAGTTCTTTGGTGACATTCCATTTACTTCTTTCATTTATCCACATCTGTCTTGTGCCAATGATATCAGTAGTATATCCTATCTAGATAGAATTCAAGGGAATCTTCAGATGGGAAAGCTCCCTGGAAAAGTATCCTAACATTTCAGATTTCCTCCTTTGTATTTTCATAGGTAAATCTGCTTTACAATGCCAGGCATTGCTATGAGTGTAGATATTGTCTTCTTTCCTAGAAAACAACTAGTGGCATCTTTTCCTTTAGGGATATTTCACCACAGATGTCTAACTTTCAAAAAACTTTCAAGTACATTTGCAACCAGATTAAAAAGAATTGAGAAATGTTTAAAAATAAATAAAAATTCAATACAACTTAGATAATGTTAATCTGCAGTCTTCTATTTCAACATGCAGGCTTCCAGGGATGTTTCTATTTGATTTGGACATCACTGCTCTAAATCTTCTTGCTAGCATTCTGTTCTTGGAACAGTGTCAAGTAATTAATTTTCAGGATATATATTCAAATTTTCCCTCTTTGGGGCTACTGGAAACTACTATTTTATCAAGCAATTGATACAGTATAGCTACTGTTCTCTTATTCTTTTTGAGTACAGTACATGGCACATTATGTAATATTGTATGTAAAATATGTAAAATATGTAAAAATCCTTATAGTATTTTGGGGATACCTCCAAAATAAATAGTTCCTGATAAATTTCAAATCCCCTTTACTTCATACTTAACTTTCCTATATGTGTCTGGCCCTGCTTTAGCCCAATCTCAGTTATAATGTATCACAATAATGTAAGAGTTATCAATAACAACAACTTTGAAGTATCATAAAAATGCTACCTATGCCAGTTTTTTACTCTAGATGACATAGAATTAGAGGCTTAGTGAAAGAGTAACTGGTCTGATCAAGAAGAATTTCATTTGAAAAACAATAAAAAACACCTTTCATTTACTAGCTTAGAGAAGATTAAAAAAAACTTCAGGGGTTCAGGGTTGTTTGATTAAGAAGTTAGAGCTGAAAAAATTAATAAAGTTCTTTTGTTGAAGAACAAAAGGTAAAAAATATCATGAATCAAAAAATGTGAGGGAGAGTGGTATAGTAGTACTGGATCTCAAACTGTATTAAAAGCAGGAATCATCAAAACAATCTGATGTCGGGGGCAGCTGGGTAGCTCAGTGGAGTGAGAGTCAGGCCTAGAGACAGGAGGTCCTAGGTTCAAACCCGGCCTCAGCCACTTCCAGCTATGTGACCCTGGGCAAGTCACTTGACCCCCATTGCCCACCCTTACCACTCTTCCACCTATGAGAAAATACACCGAAGTACAAGGGTTTAAAAAAAAAAACAAAAACAAAAAACAACCTGGTGTCAAACTAAGAAATAGCGTGATGAATTAGTAGACTATATTAGGAGTATCTTACAAAGTAGTAAATGACTCTCATAATCTCATGTTTAATAAAACCAAAGATCTAAGCTTTTGGGACAAAAATTCACTTTTTGACCAAAGCTGCTGGGAAAACTAGAAAGCAGTTTGGCAGAAACTAGATATAGATCAAAATCCCACCTTGTATATCAAGATAGAGTTAAAATGACAACATAATTTAGACATAAAGATGATACCATAAGCAAAAAAAGCAAGGAATAGTTTAGATATCAGTTCTATGGATAAGGGAAGAATTTATGAAGAGATAAGAAATAGATAGCATGAAGAGATGTAAAATGGATAGTTTTGATTACATTAAATTGAAAAGATTTTGCACAAACAAAATAAATGCAGCTAATAATAGAAGAAAGCTTCTAACCTGGGAAAACCTTTTTACAACAAACTTCTCTGATAAAAACCCAATTTTTATCAAATATTTTGAGAACTTAGTTAAATTTATTAGAGAATTAGTTAAATATTATAGAGAAATTAGTTAAATTTATAAAGATACAAGCCATTTCCCAATTGATAAATAAAATCAAAGGATATGAAGAGGGAATTTTTAGTTGAAGAAAACAGACCTACCTATAGTCATATAGAAATACTCTAAATCACTATTGATTAGAGATATGCAAATTAAAACAACTCTGAAGTACCAGATTGGGTATTATGACATAAAAAATAAATGACAAACATTGGAAGGAATATGGACAAACCATTTGGAATACAATTTGGTTCTATGCCCCCCAAATTACAAGACAGTAATGGTGAACCTTTTAGAGATGGAGTGCTGGACCCTGATCCCTCCCCCCTCCCCAGACTGAGTGCCAAGCCCACCATGCCCTTCCCCCTACTGAGTGCCAGGCTTGCTCCTTGACTCTTACCCCACATAGGAGAGGGAAGAAGCGCTCCCATTGGGCTACTGGAAGGAGAAATGGCCCAAGTGCTACTCTCCCCTCTAGTTCTTCCCTCCTATGAATCTCCCACCTTAAGCCCCGTGTGCTCCCATTGGACTGTTGAGGGGGAGGGGAGCAGCTCCACCCGAGTCCCTCTGCCTTTCTAGTGACAATCTCTGGCAGTGGGGGGGGAGTGGAGGTGGGAGTAGGGAGGGTGGCCCCGTGCCCATAAAGAGCACTCGAGCACTCTTTGTGCCATCTTTGGCATCCATGCCATAAGTTCACCATCACTGCTTTAAGACAATGTATATCCTTTGCCCCAACAATAACATTAGTAGGTTTGTATTCCAAAGACATTAAAAAATAGGAAAGGGACCTAAAAGTACAAAAATATTTAGAGTAGTTCTTTTGGGGTGGCAAAGAATTGGAAACTGAGTTAATGTCCATCAGTTGAGGAATGATTGAAAAAAATTGAACTATATGATTGTGTTGGAATTCATTGTGTTATAAGAAATGATGAGCAGGATACTTGCAGAAAAACCTGGAGAGATTTATATGATTCATATAATATAATATAGGATTCAAAGTGAAGTGAGTGGAACCAGAACTTTCTATGTAGTAAAAGCAATGTGCTATGATCAGCTCTGAATATCTCAGCTGTTTTTAGCAATACAGTGATTTAGAATCAGTGAAAAACTTATGGTGAAGAATACTATTCCCATCCAGAGAAAGAACTGATGGGTTTGAATGTAGATTAAAACATATTTTTTTAAACTTCATTTTCCTTTTTTCCCCTTTGGTTTATTTTTTTTTCCACAAGATTATGTTTTGCATGACTACACATGAATAGTCTATAAGTCTATAGGAAGTTGCTTGTCTTATCAGTTAGTCAGGAGGGAAGTGAGATATGATTTTGGAACTCAAAATTTTAAAATATGATTTTAAAAACATTTTACATGTTAGTGGAAAAAATTAAAATATTATAAAAATCCTTTCTTCCTATTATTCCCTGGAACCTTTTTTCAGGTCCTAGAACCAATATACTCTTCATTGACTTAGCCCTCATTCAAACAGGAAACTCCATTTTGTTATTTTTAATGAATTATTTCAATTTTGTATGATAATAAAGCAAAATGATTAATTTAGGTAGAAAGGGCATGGCAATATCAAGCAATAAAATGAAGCCAACATATCCATATCCCAAGGTCGAAGTGCTCTCTTGCCTCTCACTTCTGGCCCTCAAAAGTCTGAGGTGTTGATAGTTGAAGGGTCACCAGTTGAGTTAATCTTTTGAGGTTACTCTCAATTTAGGGGTGATAAATTAAACAAAAATAGGAGGAAAAGGAATAAGTATTTTTATAGCATCTACTATGTCCCAGGCACTGTGGTAAGTGTTTTTTCCAAATATATTTTCATTTGATCCTCACCACTGTCCTTGGAGGTAGATGCTATTATCCCATTTTACATTTGAGGAATATCCCTCCCTCCTCACACTAAAGAAGGCATTATTTGGTAATATATCACACATATATACATATGTATATTATATGTACACATGTATATGTATATATTTCATGTTTCTATTTAGGTTTTTTTTTTGGATGTGGGCATTATTTTTTATGCATTAGTTCTAAAGCCATATATAATATTCTCTTGGTTATACTCATTTCAGTTTTCATAATTTCATGAAGGTCTTTCCACGTTTTAAAAAAATTAATCTGCTTGCAATTCCTTATGATCCATCACAATCATATGCCACAATTTATTTATCCATTTCCCAAGTGATCCCCTCAGTTTCCGTTTCTTTGTCACTACAAAGAAAGCTGCTGTAAATATTTTAGAACATATTTTCCTCTAATTACCTTGGCAAATAAACTCAATAGTGGGATAGTTGGGCCAAAGGTTATATACAGTATTATAACTCTTTGAGTATAATTCCAGATTGCTTTCCTAAATGACTAGATTAGTTCACAGTTCCACCAAAAGTGTAACAGTGTGCCCATTTTTCATATCCCCTCCAACATTTGTTATTTTGTCTTTTTGTCATTTTAGCCAATTTGGCAGTCATGACACATCTCAGAATTGTTTTTATTTACATTTTTTCTAATCAGTACTTAAATCATTTTTATATGACTATATGTGACTTTGATTTCTTCAATGAAAGACTTCATTTTTTGAGAATTTGTAAATTGGGAAATAGTTAATGTTCTTATAAGTTTGACAAAGTTCTCTATATTTTTGAGATATGAGGTCTCAATCCAGAAAATTGTATAAAATTTCTTCCACTCCAATTTTTTGCTTTCCTTCTAATCTTGGCTACATTAGTTTTACTTGTACAACCCCTTTTTAATTTAATGAAATCAAAATTTTCTATTTTCCATTTCAGAAGGCTATCTCTTTTTTATTTATAAATTCCTCTTCTCCATCAATCTGATAGATAATACATTCACTATTCTAATTTGTTTATGATATCTCCCTTTATGTCTAGGTCATGTATGCATTTTGTTCTTACCTTAGTAAATGGTGGAAGATGTTGGTCTATACCTAGTTTCTGCCAAACCACTTTCTTGTTTTCCTAACAATTTTTACCAAAAAGTGAATTCTTTTCTTTAAAACTTGGATCTTTACTTTTGTCAAATACAAGATCATATAATCTTTTACTACTGTTTATTGTCTATTGGTTCTGTTCCACTTATATGCCTTTCTCTTTCTTAGTATTATATAGTTCTATAGTTTTGACAATGACTGCTTCATAATACTGTTTAAAATCTGGTACTGCTATGTCTCAATCCTATATATTTTTTATAAATTTCTTTGATATTCTTGAATTTTAGTTTTTCCAGATGAATTTTGTTATTATTTTCCTGCCTCAATAAAATAAAAATTTTGGTCATTTAATTGGGATGGTATTGAATAAATAGGTTAGTTTGGGTAATATTGTCATTTAATTATATTGGCTTTGTCCACCTACAAACAGTTAATATTTCTTCAATAATTTAAATATGATTTTACTTCTGTAGAAATTGTTTTATAAATTATGTTTGTATAGTACCTGGATTTCTTTTAGCAAATATACTCCCAGTATTTTATTCTGTTTATGGTTATTTTAAGTACAATATATCTGTATCTTGTTGTAGGGCTTCATTAATGACATGTAGAAATACTGATGATTACGGTGGATTTATTTTATAGCCTGCTACATAGTTAAAATTACTGATTATTCCAACTGACTCTTAGTTGAATCTCCATGATTTTCCACATATGTCATTATATTATCTACAAAGAGAGATGACTCTATTACTACTTTAACCATTCTAATTCCTTCACTTTCTTTTTCTTTTGTTATTGCTATTGCTAGCATTTCTAATACAATATTAAAACAATATTGGTCATAATGGACATTCTTGTTTCACTTCTTTTTTGAGAAGACTTCTAGATTATCTCTGTTACAAATAATATTTGCTGAGTTTTAATTAGATACTTATAATTTAAAGAAAAATTCATCTACACCTTTGCTTTCTAGTATTTTTAAAAGAAATGAGTGTCATATTTGTCAAAATCTTTTTCTCCATCTATTGATATAATCATATAATTTCTGTTACTTTTGTTATTTATCAATTATCTTGATTGTTTGCCTTATCTTGTTTGGTCACAATATACAATCTTTCTGATATATTGTTGTAGTCTCCTGGATAGTACTTAATTTAGTATATTTACATCCATATTTATTAATGAAATTGGTCTATAATTTTCTTTCTCTGTTTTTGTTCTTCCTGGGTTAGGTGTCAGCACCATCTTTGTTTAATAAAAAAAGTTTGGTAGAACTCTTTCCTTCACTATAATTTAAATAATTTATTTAATATTGGAATTAGTTGATCTTTACATTTTGGTAGAATTCACTTGTAAATCCATCGGTTCTGTTTATTTTTCCCTTCGAAAGTTCATTTATGGCCTGTTCAATTTTTTTTTCTAAAATAGATTTATTTAGATATTCTATTTCCTCCTCTGCTGTTCCATTTCACTTGCATCATTAAATTTGTTGCCATATAATTGAGCAAGATAATTCCTAATAATTGCATTAATTTTCTCTTTATTGGTGATAGTCACCCTCCCCTTCCCTCTCCTCTTTTCCCCTACTCTCTTTTCCCCTCCTCTCCTCTCCTCTTCCCTCCTCTCCTTTTCACTTTTCTCTTCTATTTCTGTTCCTTTCACTTTCCCTCCCTTTTCCTCTTCCTAGGCTTGTTTCAGAAATGACCTGACATCGTGTTTTTATCCAAACAGAGTTCCTGTTTTCTCAGCAATAGGTACATTGGTCAAATAGGACAAATGAAGTCATATCAATGTGTCAAGGAAGTGGCAAAGTACCTTCTCATCATATCAGATTTTTCTTTAAAAAATTCAAAGCCCGAAAAGCTCAGGGCTTCCGGGTTAAGATGGCGGCAGAGTAAGAAGCAGCTCTTAACCTCTCCTGACCAAAACACACAAAACTCCTCAAGGGGACATAAAAACAAGTCCAGACGAACGGAGGAACCCCACAACAGGGCACAGCGTGGAAGGTACGTGGAATCGAGACATTTCCAGGCTATAAAGGGCTCTCCTTAAATTGCGGGCTGAGCAACCGCCCCACCCCCACCCCCTCCACACTCACCTATAGCTCCGAACCCAGCTAAAAATAAATAGAGCAAGTTTGGGGCACCCATCGAGTCATCAGCAGCTCCGGGACCTGTTCCTGAGAGCAGCAAGACTTAGGACCCCATTAAGTCAAGAACGCACGCGAAATCTGAGCACGCGGGAGCAGAGAGTGGACACTGGGAGCGGAGTGCCGGCTGAGCAGAGGCGTGGGTGGAGGCAGACACAGCCAGGAACTAAAGCCTAAGTGGGGAACCAGTGCAGACGGGTATACGACTGTGGAAGTAGCTCCCTGAGACTTGTAAAGGAACCTCCTGCAGAGGATCAAGCAAGGGAATCCACCAGGGGGCTTGACCTTGGAAAAAACTAGAACTCAGACCTCAGGAGCCAATAGATCTCTGACAGACACTGAGCGTGAGGATAAACCTGAGAAGCTGCTGGGCTAATGATGGCTAATCAGTTACAGGAAATTCAGAAGAGAAAGAATAATAACAAAAAAAAGAAGTCTTTAACACTCGACAGCTTTTACACAGAGAAAATCCAGACAACATAGCAAACAGAGGAGGAGAACAAACAACCATCCAGACCCTCCCCAAATAAGGAAAACTCCTCACAAGCTATGGAAGAGTTCAAATCTGAGATTTTGAGGAAAATGGAAGAGATCTGGCAAGAAAATAACAGTTTAAAAGGTAGAATCTTGCAACTGGAAAGCGAGGCTCAGAAACCAAATGAACTGATAAGCAAATTGAACACAAGAAATGACCAGATTGAAAAGGAATACCAGAAGATTATGGCCGAAAACAAGAAGATTATGGCCGAAAACCAAAAGATTATGGCCGTTAACCAGAAGATTATGGCCGAAAACCAAAAGATTATAGCCGAAAATCAATCCCTAAAGGCTAGAATTGAGCAAGTAGAAACTAATGATCTCTCAAGACAACAAGAACAAATAAAACAAAGCCAAAAGACTGAAAAAATAGAAGGAAACATGAAATATCTCAATGAGAGAGTGACAGACCAAGAAAACCGGTCTAGAAGAGACAATTTGAGAATAATTGGTCTTCCAGAAAAACCAGAAATTAATAAAAACCTGGACTCTATACTAACAGAAATAATTCAGCAAAATTGCCCTGAAGTCCTACAACAAGAGGGCAATATAGACATTGAAAGGATTCATAGAACACCTGCGGCATTTGATCAAGAAAGGAAAACACCAAGAAATATCATTGCAAAATTCAAGAGTTTCCAAGCAAAAGAAAAAATCTTACAAGAAGCCAGAAAGAAACAATTCAAATATCAAGGAGCAACAATCAGGATCACACAGGATCTGGCAGCCTCAACACTAAAAGACCGCAAGGCGTGGAATACAATATTCAGAAAGGCAAGAGAGCTGGGCCTGCAACCACGGATCAACTACCCATCAAAATTGACTATATATTTCCAAGGGAAAGTATGGGCATTCAACAAAATTGAAGAATTCCAGGTATTTGCACAGAAAAGACCGGGGCTAAATGGAAAGTT
>NC_058134.1:188414512-188431823 GCF_016433145.1 Gracilinanus agilis | reverse complement strand
TATCCCAAGTCTATTCCATTGATCCTCCTCTCTATCTCTTAGCCAGTACCATATTGTTTTGATGACTGCTGCTTTATAGTATAGTTTAATATCTGGTACTGCTAGGCCCCCTTCCTTCATCCCTTTATTTTTGTGGTGAAGAACAAACTAACTTTTTATCCCTAAAATATACAGTATATGAATGAGGGCCTTGGATTAAAAAGTCATTCCACTCACCTCTCTATTCATTCTTCCTCCTCCCTTTTTATCTTTTCCTTCCTTTTCTCCATATTCATCTACCTCTGTTCCTCTATCTTCTTTCTATTCTCTCCTTTTGCCCTCCTCATCTTTCCCTATTCTTTTTTCTTTCATACACTGCTTCCCTCTTAGTTCTCTTCCATATATGTCTTCCAATAGTTGAGAAAGGTGGGGATATTTTCAAATAAATCTTAGAGAGTCCAAGAGCTTTGGTTCTTCTCTCCTGCTAAGGTGTCCTCAACTCTGGCTAAGTAGATTCTTTTTCTGGCAGAGAAGGAGGCCTTATTACTTTCTACCAAATAAAGGCTATTTTGCCTTGTAGTGTTGGATGACCTGGTCCCCTGACACTGGTATTGAAGGCAACAAGATTAATAATCATTTTCATTTATTGCATTGTCCAACTGAATCTTTAGTAGTGACCCTATCAGTATGAAAGGGACCAGAAGAAAATCTAAATTCTCAAGGTTGAGTGATATCTTCTGGCTCTGATACTATTTTTGATGGGACAATGAATTGATTTGGAAGTACATTTTATCTGTGAAAACTGAAACTCCTTTATACCTTCTTATTTTGAGTGATTCTTTCCCATTACCTCCTGCAAATCCTTCCCAAGAGGTACACCTAACATTCTGAGTGCCTTTTTCTAGACACAGAGCTGCACAGAACCTTGGAAATAATTGTGTGTATTTCCTTCATCTGACACATGAGTAACATGAAACACAGGCTAGGTAACATTCAAGTTCACACAACTAATGAATAAAGCCAGGTGGAAATATAACTTGACTTGGGCACATCCCTTTCAGGTAGTCAATGACCTAAAACCAATTAAGATTAAAGCTTACTTAATAGAAATAATCAAATAAATGTGAATTATAAGTTACCAGGTGGTGGCTTCCTCTCCTATATTCCCCTTAGTAATTATAACCTATTTGTGTTCTTCTTCAGATTAGCCTCATTCTCTGCCCATACCCACCAACTTTGGCAACATTCCTATCGTTATGTTGTGATATCCCATGCCTTCTGACCCCATTGAATTTAGTGCTATTTCATGTTATTATCTCCATTTCAAATTTAGTTTTTTCAAGGTTCAACTTATATGTGCCATTTCTTAACCTCGACACTTTAAGATTCTCCTAGTTATTACTGATTTATTCCTTTTAAGATTATGTTTTATTTGACTGCTCAAATGTTCATTACTCCCCACCCCAAGTAGAAAATAATTTTTTTTGCGGGAGGGAAGGAGCTATTTTTTTGTCTTGAATTTTTATTTTATACATGTTTGAGATGAATTGGAGAGAATACCTCTATCCATAGGATCACAAATCCATCAAAGGATAAGAAATACCAAGATCCCATTAGTTCAAATTTCCCAAAGCTACATTGTGTTAATACATCCAGGAAATGTGTTTTTCTAGGCACGCTAACTCATTTCACTAAAACAGACAGTAATCTATCTACAACTTTGTAGATCAGGCTCAGAAAGTCGATTGAGACACCAAAGTTAGATGGGTTTTGCAGAGCTATTAAGAATTAGAGACCAAATTTGAAACCCCATCATTTTGACTCCTACTCACATCCTTCATCCATTATAGCACAAATGTTTGAATGAGATTAAAATGATGCAGGGAAAATATCATCACTAAATATCTTAGTTCAAAGCATTTGTTTCCCACATAAAGTATTTTGTCAAATATTGCAAAGGCTACAATACAGTATAAAGTTTCATGTGAAGGTCATTCATCTATTGGGATTGGAACAGTTTCCTTTAAAAAGAGAGTTGTGCATCTTCTGCCTTTCTTTTGCACAGGTGGGGTTACCTTATGACTGAAACCTGTTTTCTCTTGACCATTTGCCTTAAGAATTCTTAGCTTCCTTCCAGTCACAGCTTAGGGGCTACCTTTCCTAATCTTCCCAGCAGATAGTGTTATCTCCTTCTGGATTTTACTTGGTTTTACTTTGTATTTATTGGTCTTTGTATTTATTCAACAACTTTTTGTTAACTTCCTACTATGTACTAGAACACATATTGTATTTCTCTAATAGAATGCAAGCTAAGAGTATCTGCAATTTTCTTTTGTGTCTTTGTGCCTGGCCCATGGTAAGCACTTAATAAGCATGATCAATGGAATTGAATTATATTAATCTACTTACGTAAAAATGATTTTCTTTATGTACAGAATATTAGGAATTATTAAAAACCATTCAGAAAAGTTCCTCAGCCAATAAACAGTACGACTTGGCAAATGGAAACAATTATTTCCCTTGATGAATCCAGTAGAACTTTCACCAATGTGTAACTATCATTTAATTGTTTTTCAAAATAATTTCACATAAATTCTATAAATTTCTACATTCTACAGACCAAAAAAGGATGGTCTCAAGAAGAGTTTTTGTGCCTTTTACAGCTCTGTTGTCTGGGTCAACAGGAAATCAGGAAACTATTTCCCAGGCTAACAATGAAAGTTAGTTAGCCTTGGACCTTTATTTGGCCAATAATCCTAGTATCCCATATGGTGAACTCCAAAGGCACTGTCTTTTTTAGCTACAGTTTGGCACTGTATTTGTTTGCATTGAGATAGGTTGTAAATGTTACATGATTCCCAATATAGCATCAAGCTGGCTGTCCTGAAAACGCATCTATTTATATCTCTTGGGTACAGCTTTTATCAGGGAATATTTTGCCATCCTGACCACCCTTCCCACGACCTTCATAAGAATCCATCTATCTATCGTAATTAGAACAGCAAGAGGCATAGAGATCTGTGAATTACAAAGATAACAAACAGTTTTTTTTTTTAAAAAAACTCAAGAAACGGTGTATCTGACATAAATATAACTTGTGGTTAGAGGTGGGTTAGGAACATTTTAAGTAGTGCCATGAGCTCATGGAACTAAAGTCAGAGATCTGAATTAATAAACAGCTTTTATTAAATACTTTATGCATCACTGTGCCAGTGCTACTGATTTTAAATAAAAGCAATAAGGTCTCCTGAGAGCATTCCGTCTAATATTTCTTCCACTGGGTCTTAGTGGTCCTTTTCACCTTTTACCTTAATGCCAGGTTTTTTTAGGGGGGAAATAAAGATATCAAATGTCAGTGAGTGGAGCATGGGAAAAGTAGATTTCATGTGAGTCCTGTCTTGACTTAAGAGCAACAAAAATAATCATTTAATATGTGTAAGGCTCAGCCTCACTGGATTTAAATAGAACAAAAGCTATCAAATTCTGCCTTTTCCGATAACTAAAACTTCACTAGAAGTGCAAGCTATTCTTATTCAAGATAAACACTTAAAAGAATATGCCATGTTCCATCCCTTTAGCCTCTTTGTTTATGGTGAATTTCAGGGAGGATTTAGGAACTATCTAAAGTCCTGAGATCTTTCTTTCATCAGTGAAATGATAGAGCTCTCTTAAGTAGCTGAAAATGGAATTCCCTACATTAGTTTGCATTTAGGAAAAGGTACCAAGAAAGAATACAGAGTTCATGTCTGAGCCAAATTTGGATGGAATGTGACAGACCCCTTGGAGAGGAGGATGTGTGCCCAGGAGTGATAAACAGCTTGCCACGAGGAAGGGTAGAGAGGGAAGCCATTTGGGAAGTTCCACTGCACATCTAATCTAAAAAAAAAAAAAAAAAAAAAAACCCAGCTCGAATGCCAGTGGGATTTCAGCACATAGGAAGTGGATGGCCCAGCTCAGGGCACAGCCAGCCATTTCAGTGTTTCTACAGAGTAATTTATTCTGTTTTCCCAGATCACCCATTACGATAAGGGCATATGCCTTTATTTCTGTGCTTGAGTGACCATACTTTGTGGACCTGGTTATCCCACTTGCCTTTTATGCTGGTACAAGTGCCTTGGTTGCTATACTTCTGCCTAAACCACTATTCTGCCATAAAGCTTTTATGGCCCAGTTTGTGAGAAGAGAGTCATGTGATCTTACTTGCTAAAAGTCCAATTTACAAATATAATCTTTCCATCTTAAATTCCCTTTAGTTTCAGTAACTTATCACTATATTCACATCCTATATTAATGAAACCTGGACTACCAGCAACATGGGAAAGTGGTCATTTCTACTAATCTCATTTACCTCTCTGGTCCTTGAAACTGGAATAATGCACCAAATTTAGAGCAGTTGCAGATGAATCAATAAGACAAAGGAGAAATCCCGATGAGATAAAATCTTATGAATTGACAAGACCTATCTCTAATCCTTAAAATACTCAGTATCCCTTTCCCCACAAGCCTTCGCAATCCTACAACAGGGGTACAAGCTGAATCATAGGTTTATGCCTAAGGTCCAGAGAGGGGAACCCCAGCTCAGCTTCTCCACAACTGAAAAGACTGCCTGCATTTACACTATCCTGCAGCAAGAAGTAGACACCGAATTTGCTCAGCCTCATGAAAGGGATTGTGGCAAAAACATATTGCTTTCTGATTGGTAACCAGCACTGCATTAGGTACCCCTTCCCCTAAGACTATAAAGACTCTGCCAAAAGGACCCACTCTGAGCTTCTCTTACCCTATAAAAAGCTACAGATGTTAATTCAGTGTAGTCTCAAGTAGGAATGGAAGGGAACCTAGGGGTAGGGTACAGCATCTTGACTTCCCCAGGCTTAAATAAAGAAGACTGAAATTCATTTTGAGTCAGTCCTCTCTCAGTAGAATATACTTAAGAGTAGGAAGTCAGGCCACCTCATTATTTTTCAAAAAGAGGAACCCATGGCTAGAGCAAGTATGTGCTTAACAACAAAGGGGGTGAAGGAGGCAGCAATAAAATGAGTGATTCATGGAATGCCAAAAAAATGCTGAAAAACCAAATATTTAAATAAAATATCCCTTAAAAAAAGAGTGGAGCAGAAGTAGATAAATCAGCAGAGAGGATCCTAAATCCACATAGTAGTATAAGTCATAAATCTTCACAGAAAACAAAAGCTCTCAACAAAAATGGAAAGACCTAAGAAAGCAAACCAGTCTCTGATAAAAGCAAAATCTTTAGACTTTTAAGAGAGGATGGAAAAATACCAAGAAAGATCAGATTGGTTCAAAAGAGAAATGGAACCCATAAGAGAAGAAATTGGAAATGAATATATGTCAAAACTTAGAAATCACACTGCATAATAACTAAATTCATAATGGAGAGCTTCTCTAAAGAGGAATGATTAACAGATTTGGAACACAAAAATACCACAGTGAAGGAAAATTTGCCAGAAATGAAGCAAAAAAACTCATTAAAAGTGAACAAAAATTCTCTATAACAAAATGTGATATAGCTTGAAGACAAGTTACAAGAGAAAATACAAAGATCATAAGTATTTCAGAAGATTGTGACAAGTTAAAAAGTACCACAATGCAAGACACAATAAAAGAAAACTGTCCAGAATTTCTGCATATATATAAGAAAGAAATAATCGAGAGTATCCAAATCATTTCCAGAAGGGGGAAAAAGCACATTCTTCCCTTATTTTCTTCACCCTCTCCCAAAACTTCTTTACTTTTATTATTATTCCATGTCTTCCTTCTTTCCTTCCTTCCTCCCTTCCTTTTTTTCTTTCCCTTTTCTCCCCCAATTAAGAATGCAGTTCACAATCCTCCCTATTGAATTCTCACCCTATCCATGATGCTCTTATTTTGAGTTGCATTCATTTGATGGGAGTCCTTTCCACATATTGTTAATTTGTTTCTTCCTCTTCCTTTCTCCCATTTAGGTCACTCTTCAATGTATTCTATTACTTGTAAGTTCTATGATTACATGTTTTATTTCTTTATTTTCTCTCTTTTCCTAATACTATGTGGGGGTGTGGGATGACTTCTGAGAGATAAAGACCTTGCTCTTTCATTTCGCCAGCCTATTTAATAGGGTCACTGAAAATCCAAACTCACCCTCCTCTTCCTTTTTCTCTTTCTTTCTCCTTTTCCTTCTCTGTCTCTTCCTTTTTTCTGCCTCTGTCTCTCTGCTTCTTTTTCTCTTACTTTCTCTCTCATGTTATAAAGGTACTTCCACAGCCCTTGAGGGAAAAATATTGTGTAATTAAGATTGCTTGGTAATGTGCCATGGTTAATGCATTCATGTCTAGCTCCTTGTCTATTTTCAGTATATATTTAATATATTAGTAGCATAGTGTCAGTGGATAAAGAGCTGGCCTAGGAATTGGGAAGAACTAGGTTTAAGTCCTGCCTCTACCATATACTGATTATGATCTGCAGCAAGTCATTTAACCTCATACTGCCCTGGACAACTCCATGTAATCTGAGCACTAAAGCCCATTGGTGTGAGAATCTTTCTAAATTGTTAGAGACCCAATTCCTCTTGTATGAGTGACAAGGCAGAACAGTACAGAGGAGTGATCTCTTGAGTCTCTTTGGGTTCTTTTGGCATTCAGCTTAAAAAAAAGATATAGGGGGCATCTAGGTGTCTCAGTGGATTAAGAGGTAGGCCTAGAGAAGAGAGGTCTTGGGTTCATATGTGTCCTCAGACACTTCTTAGCTGTGTGACTCTGGGCAAGTCACTTAACCCCCATTACCTAGTCTTTACTGCTCTTCTGCCTTGGAACCAATATATATTGATTCTAACATGGAAGGCAAGAGCAAAAGAGATGTATGATTCCACATTCTATCATCAGGTAATGAAGAGAGGAAAAAATTCTGAGAAGAATCTTATGTGAGAGGAACTAGCAATTTCCTTCATGTTCCTATTTCTACCTTGTTATACAAGAAACTGGGGAGTTTTCCTCTTGAATAAGAGCTGAAACTCTCCCTCAGTTGGGAGAGTTCCTTAACTCTATTTTCAGTTATACATTTTTATTTCTCTGATTTCTGTTTTGTTATTATTTTAGTTAATTTGATTTTTATTGTTTGTTAAGTGTGTTCATGTGGACTGATATTTATGGGAGCATATTAATATAATTCTAGTGTAGTACTCCTCTTTCTAAGGAGATGAGAATAGTTACTTTCAGCTAGAACCTCCTGGTTCCCCTCTTGGCAAAAATTAAAGTCTCCCTTGGAGAAACAGAGGAAGAAGAGGCTAGAGATTCTCTGTTCTCCCTACCTTCAAGACATACAATGAAATCACCATGCTACATGTGAGGGACAGCCTTCTCTATATCTGCAGGGCTATAAACTGATGAAAAAGTGCCAATATACACAGGTAGAGAAAATCTTTCCTTGGGATCTTCCTGCATTGGTGGAATAACAAATTCATTCCTCTCAGAAATCCATTCAATATTTGTTAATTCATCAACAAGCATCTTTTCAGCACTTACTGTGTCTTAATGATCATCTAAGTATTGACGATACAAAGAAAAAAGACAGTCCTTGAACTCTTAGAATTTATATTCTGATGTTTACAATTAGGTTATACCATGATATATAGGTACATATATATGATGTTTGCAAATTTATATATAATTTATATATATATTATATAATGGTTATAATGTGTTTAAAATATATGAGAATATTATATATACACATATATATGTATTTAGAATATACGATAATCTTATAGGGACTGGCTAAAGCACCTGAGAGGATCAGGAAAAGTCCTCCTAAAGAAAAAGTCATTTAAGATGGATCTTGAAGTAAGCCTGGGATTCCAGTAGGGAGATAAATAAGGAAAATAGTCTAAGTGTGGGGAACAGCCAATGTAAAGTCACAGAGAGTAGTGATGGAATGACGTGTTTGAGGAAAACAAGTAGACCTATGTGGATGCTTTAAATGAGTTTTCCATTCAACTGCATATCATAGTCTGGACTATAGTCATTCTTCATTTAGATTTTTTTTTAATATTTGGATAGTTAAGCTATATTCTCTTGGCTCTTCATGGAGTTCATTTAGGAGACTGCAGTATTTGTACAATCTGCACAGTGTCATCTGTAAATAGGAACATCTGGAGGATTTCACCATCTCCAAGAAATCCCTTTTTGAAATGGACTCTGTGCTGGATCTTCTCTGCAGATCTGACAAGTTTCTTTGGCAAGTGGCTAGCTGCTATGTCTTGTTTGATGCTAATGGTCACATGGTGATTGAGCAAGGTCATCCCTATTGTTGTATGTCTCAAAAAATCTGGTAAAAATTTGACATATGGTATGGGAAAGACCTTGTTGGAGGAGAGTCCTTAAGGTAGCATTTCACTCTACCAAATAATAGATCATAGATTTAGAAATAGAGGATATCTTTGAGAGTACATAGTCTAACTCCTCTTTTTTAAAGATGGGGAAACTGAGACCAAAAGAAATTAAAATACTTCTGCAAAGTCACAGAATTTATAAGTGTCATGTAGGGACTGACCAAGCTAAGCTCTTGTGAGCAGATGCAGCATCATTGACTGATGCAGTCCTATGTGAACTCCAGAGCATTCAAAGCTATTGTTTTCTAGATTGTTAACCATGTGGTGAAGAAACAGATTTTATTGACTACTGAGCCAGAACTGGGTATGTCTACTAAAAGCATTAACGGGACAAGTTTCCTTCCTTTCCTTCTTAAATATAACCAAGGGAAGACATGCTGCAAACTTCCAACTGGGGAGAAAGGCTTCATTACCTTAACCTTCCTAGGTCCATGAAGTTATGGGAATGTGAGTTGCCAGAGGTCTGAGAGATGCAATTTAAGCCATATTTTACAGACAGTAATGCCTGGTGAGGAACAAATTCTTTAAAAGCTTTTTTGACCCAGTATAGACATGGAATAAAGGCAGCCAAGATAAAATGACAGTAACTTGTCCATTTTCTATGCCACATTTGGAAGTGAACTTAATAGTGTGAATGCTATGAATAAACTGCTTTAAGTTTAAACCTGTTAAAATTGGAAGAAAAGTAAACTAGCTGTACCAGTCATTAAGCTATCACAAAATGGTAATTATCAAAACGGTCAGATACTGGTTACTACCTAAGAGGTTCAATGGAATAGATCAGTTACACAGCACATACTAGTCAATAACCCTAGTAACTTAGTGTTTGATAAGCCTCCAAACTGGAAAACAGTATGGCATAGATGAATCTCACACTATATACCAAGATAAAGTCAAAATGGCTACATGATTTAGAAATAAAGAGTAATAACATAAGTAATTTAGGAGAGCATAGGACAGTTTTCCTGTCAGACCTATGGATAAGGGGAAGAATTTATGACCAAACAAGACATAGAGAATATTATAAGATGTAAAATGGATATTTTTGATTATATTAAATTAAAAAGGTTTTGGATAATTTCCCCTCCCCATGCAACCAAGATTAGAGGGGGAAATTTTTTATAACAAGTATCTTTGAGAAAGGTCTAATTTCTCAAATATCTAGAGAACTGAATCAAATGTATAAGGATGCAAGTCATTGCCTAGTTGAAAAATGATAAAGCATATGAACAGACAGTTCTTAGCTAAAGAAATTAAAACTATCGATAGTCATATGAAAAAATGCTACAAATCACTATTGATTAAAGTAATTAAAATTTAAAAAACCCTCTGAGGTACCACTTCATACCTATCAGACTAGCTAATATAACAAAAAAGTAAAATGACAAGTGTTGGATGGGATGTGAGAAAACCGTGTCAGTAATACACTGTTGGTTGGATTGTGAACAAGTATCCTAGAGAGCAATTTAGAATCATGCACAAAGAGCTATAAAACTGAATATACCCTTTGACCCAGTAATACCACTACTAGGTCTGTATCCCAAAGAGATCAAAAAAAGAGGGAAAGGACCTATTTGTACAAGAAAAGTTAAAGTAGCTCTTTCTGTGGTGGCAAAGTATTGGAAACTGAGAGGGAACTCATCTACTGGAAAATGGATCATAAAGTTATATAGTAGATGATTATAATAGAATACTATTATGCCATTAGAAATGGTGAATAGGATAATTGCAGAAAAACCTGGACTTATATGAACTGATGCAAAGTGAAGTGAGCAAAACCAGGAGAATAATGTGCATAATAACAATATTGTAAGACCATCAACTATGCATGACCACTATTATTGGCTATGCAAAGATCCAAGAAAACTGCAAGGGACCAATGACGAAAAATGTTGTCTGCCACCATTGAAGAGATTGACAGAGTCTGAATAAAGATTAAAGCATACATTTTTCATCTTATTTTCATCATGAGTTTCTTCTTATATGTGCAATATGTTTTCTTTCACAACATGATGTATGTATTGCATGATATCACACATATATAACCTATATAAGATTGCTTGCCTTATTGGGGAAATGGAAGATGAGGGAGAGAATTTAAATTGCAAAATGTCATAAAGTAAATATTAAAATTGTTTCCACATGTAATTGGGAACAACAAAAAATTTTGAGACCACATTCCCTACACATCAAGATAGCACAGGGCCATGTTGGTGAACCTATGGCATGTGTGCCAGAGTGTGCCAGAGGGGGCTGCTTCCTTCTCCCTCTCCACACACACCTGAGGACATTTCTCACATCACCCACCCCTCTACTCTTCAGCTCAATGGGAGCAGTTCCTCTTTTCCCTGTCTGGGGGTAAGTCAAGGGGCTCACATGTAGTGTGAAGCTTTCAGTTTGGGCACTTGGTCTCTAAAAGGTTCATCATCACCGGTATAGGGGAAAGAATGTTCATCTTTCTATTCTTACTATAGCTTCTTAGTGATAATTAGTAAACATTGGTTTACTAATCACTGGCAGTCATTGGAAAGCATATTCTCTTGGCTTGAACCAATATACTCTCAGTATCTCAAGGCCATTCCTAAAATCCTGAGGAGAAGATTGCATTATTGCTCAGGAACTCAAATTGCTGGTTAGAGGGAGAGTTGGAGTTAGGATAAGGATCCTCAGCCTTTATAAACTACAGAAGTATCAGAGATGGAATTTGATTCTAGGTTCAGCATTATATCTAGTAGGCCATGATCTTCCAGATGCTTTATAAGACATAAATTTATCACCAAACAATAAACAGTAGGGTATTATGTACTTTTCATCTTTCATTCTGTTAAATGATAGTAAAGATGTATTCTACTGTAGAAAGTCTCTTGTGAATGTGTGCCTATTTCTAAAAACCTCATCAAAGAAAATCTTGATGAGCCCTCAGATTATTTCCTAAAATTTTACATTTATGGGAAAATAGTTGTTTAGGGTGGAGTTATGATATTTTCTCAGTTTCTTTTTAAATAATAAAGTAATAAAGCCTTAGATTTTCACCCACATATTTGTTATCCTCCATGAACATCTCTCGCTGTGTTCTTACATTTATTTCCTTTCTTGTAATACTTCTATGCATTCTTATTTTGTTCCAGATCCTTTCCCCATCTTTTTTCCCTTTAGTAACATGTCCATTTCTTTTATAAGCATATATGAAACCTTCATGTTTATATTCAAATTTAGTGGCAAATCTTCTTGTGGTAAGAAGAATTTATTTTAAAAAGTTTTTTGGGGGGCAGCTAGGTAGCATAATGGATTGAGATCCAGGCTTAGAGATGGAAGGTCCTGGGTTCAATTCTGATCTCATACACTTCCTATCTCTGTGACCCTGGGCAAGTCACTTAAATCTTTTTGCCTAGCCTTCACCACTCTTCTGCCATGGAACCAACACACAGTATTGATTCTAAGACTGAAAGTTAGGTTTTTTTTTAAAGTGTACAGATCTTTTTTGTATTTCATCTGTTTGTTGTCCTTATTCTAGTTATATTTTCAAGTGCCTTTAGAATGACTTTGTTAAATTTCTTGCCAAACTTTATATTTTTATTCTATTCTTTCTAACTGTTTAATGAGATGGCATTAGTCATAATTACCCACCATTTAAAAATAGCTTTTAAAAAACAATTTTATATTCTAAACTCAAATTGTCTTTGGCTAGCAAATCACTTCACTTTGCAAGTAAATCTAACATTTCTTTGGTAGAGTGACTTTTTCATTCTTTGTGTTCCTCGTTGTCAATTAATATGTTGATTAAATTTCCAATTTGGTGGTCAGGATACAGTTGTTTTACTTCATGTTGTATCTCCATCTCACTTTTAAAATTTAGATTTGTACACATTTTGATTTTGTTCTCTAAAAATTCAACAATTTGATTGTATACTCATAGTTGATTCAACAATAATTGCTGTCGTCCTTTCTTGTCAATTGAAATATAACCAATTTATCATTTTTGATATGATTTCCTTCTTGTCATATCTAGTATTTTTTTAGAAGAAAGGCAGTTTCATTCCTTACTTTTGAGTTTCCTTTTTCTTGTTTCCATCTATTCATTGAAGTCACGAAACATCAACATGTGTTTATTTAATTTGAAGGGTTTTATCAAACTATTTATGTAATTTTCCTACTTTTTAATACTTTGCAACAGAGAGATGCTAAATAAGCTTCAGTTATTCTCATGGTGGTCTTTTTGCAAATATTTATCACATACACTGTCATTTGAGATGAACAGATATCCCGTGAAATGATATTTCTTGTCACTTTTGAGAGCATGATAAAATCAACTTCCAACTTTATTTGCTTCTTCACAGAAAACATTTGATACATTTTCTAATTTAGCTGCAAGTTCTTTGTTTATTCTAGTTACATTTATAGTAAGAATGTCAAGATTGAAAATGATTCAGTTTCACCAGTAATGCATTCTTTTGTTGGTCATGTTTAGAGTAACAACCATTGAGTAAACGTTTATTCACCAGTTCAAAACTGTGATTCTTAGTAACTTCTGCATCTGAATGAATAAATGTACTAAAAAAGTATTAATTAAGCACTTTTACTATTCTGCATGCATTGTGCTGAGTGTTAGTGAGACAAGTAAATGAAGTAGTCCTTGTTCTTGATATATTTCTATTGGGGAAGTTAACACTTAGAGTAGGAAAAGAGGAGAGTAAACTGTAGTAGCTTGGTTTGGAAATTGTCATTAAGTCTTTGTGGCTAAGATTAAGGCAAGATTGCCTGCCTATATGAATCCAAATTCCAATTTATGTTGGTCAATTAATTCATCAACAAATAGTGTGATTTCTGGGAATGATTCTTTCTATCTTTATTTAGGGTAGTTTTTGGAAAGCAAACTAGTACATTTCTGTGACCTTATGCCAAATATCTACAGCTTTCTTTTTAAAAGATGAAACTAGTATATGGAGTACCAGAATTAGTCATCTCTCTCTAATCTCCACTTTTGCAAATGCTCTCCCCCTTTCCTGGACTATGGTCCCTCCTCCCCTCCAACTCTAAGAATCCTTAGCTTGCATTTATCTGGCTATGTTTTAAATACCCTAATTTGAGAAGTGTTAACAATGAGGGCTTTAAGAGATGAGCTATCCAAGTTCAGTTTGAAGGAAGCTAAGGATTCTTAGAGTTGGAGGGGAGGAGGGACCATAGTCCAGGAAAGGGGGAGAGCATTTGCAAAAGTGGAGATTAGAGAGAGATGACTAATTCTGGTACTCCATATACTAGTTTCATCTTTTAAAAATCTTTATGAGAGCTCTTTATATATCCACTAAAGTCACTCTTAAATAAAATCCAAGAAAAGATCAGGTCAGATTTTGCAGACAATTTTCTACAGTGTTGCATCTTCATTTCTATCATGCAATTTAAAAGGAGTAGAAAATTTATAGTTCTCCTATGTTTTGTTGGCTGATTTTTTTTATAATAAAGCTCTGGACTTGGTATAATGAAGCCTTAAAAATCTTTTCAAACAAGGTATTTCCTGCACATATATTAAAATCACAGAAAACTTTACAATAGATACAGACATAGGTATCATTGTGTAAAAATTCATTATGTAACAAGAACAAGGGAAACATAAACAGGACATACACTCACCTCACATAATCACAATTTTTATGGAAAATATCCTGCACAGTTCAACTGGAAGAAATACCTATTGATAGCTAAGTTCTACAGCTGGTCTTGTTCACAGATTATATTGTGCTGAAGTTTAAGTATTGAATATTAAATTACATTACAGGATTATAAGCAGTAAAAATCTGGAATTTAGCCAAACTACCCACATCAAAGTGTTATTTGTGGCAATAGCAGGCCATTCATTGATCTGGCCACACACAGAGAATAGATAATAGCAGGCTTCTCAAACAACTGAAAGGAGTAAAAGAAAAGTCATTAGAATAAATGCTTCCAAGGAACTAATGACTGATAATACTAAAGTATGTGCCCTTGTTAGAGAGTCCCAAGTAACTAGATGGGAGGATGATCCTCTGTACAATACAAGCCATGCACTTGTTCTTTTATATTTAGAGTATTTAGCCTTCTGAGAGGTGAAAAGACATTATCATAAACTACTGGCTTTTGAGAATAACAGATGAGTCCCCAACTAGACGCAATAATGACTTACCTTTATAGTGTAAAAAGTGCTTTATCCATAATAAACCTGAAATCCACGTAGTACAATTATTATCCATTTCTATTAATTAAGGAAACTTGGGTCAGTAACTATCCTATAGTCATGCAGCTAACAAGTATGACATGGATCAAAACAAGATTTTTAAATTCCATGTCCATTGGTCTTCCCTTTATGTCATCTTACCACTGTCACAAAGTAGGAAAGATATTTGGTATATGGAATGAAAAACATTCAAAATTATAGAGATCTCCCATATACATCAAAATTATAAGATATTGTTTCCATGAAATATATAACAATATAAGAATAACTTTTTTCTTAACATCCTAATCATTAATAACATGAAAGACATAGTACAAAAAAACCTTTATTTGCCAAAATTATTGGATTATTTAGCCATTGAGACATAAACAGACAGTAATTCCCATTTTCCCTAGTCATTGCATTTGTGTTATTTCTAATTATTTTGTTATTACAAACAAAACTTCCATGAATATTTTCATAGCTTTTTACAATCTCAATAATGTTCTTCTGGAACAAACTTAATAATGGTTAATGAGAATGAATAGTTTTATAGTTTTTAATGTATATTTGCATTTTGTTTTTTAAAAATAAATTCTCAACTGCTCTAGAAATGATATATTAGGCTTACTCCTCCATGTTCCTATTGACATTTAGTTTGATCAACTTAACCAATGTAGTTCTCAAATAATATACATTACAATGACGATATTTAACTATATTAGTCCTTATGCAGCAGACACAATCTGTTTCCAGGATCATCTTTCCAAAACCAAATCTTTCCAGATTATTCATACCCAGTAGAACTTTTGTTACAATTCCAGAATCTCTCAGGAATACAAGATTATCTTTATAGTATGATGAGTGTTAAAGAAAGACTTTTTCAGAATATTTATGATGTCTAAACCATTGTTGTCCTGTCAGAAACCAAGTTTGAATTATGTGTATGCTCAGGCTTAGATCTATTGCTAGCCTCAAGCAGGTATGTGTGAGTCAGTTGTATGCCCTGCACTCAGGGAACTTCAGAGAAAAAAATAGGGTAAAGGATGATTCCCTCTGCTAGCAGATCCAATACTAGACTACTCCCTAATGTTAAAATTTATATAAAAGAACAAATTGCAAATATTTTTAATAACTCCTAATAATTTCTTTAACTTCATCTTCATTGGTGATATGTTCACCCTTTTCATCTTTAATGAGATTATTGTTTCAATAATTTGTTCTTAATCTCATTAAGATTACGTTACTTAGTCTCCAGTTAGGTTTTACTTTTTGTTTCCATACTCCCTTATTACATACAATTTTTATTGTGTTATGGTCTGAAAAGGATGTATTTAATATTTCTGTTTTTCTACATTTAACTATATTGTTTTCATGTCCTAAAATATGGATAACTTTTTTTTTCAAACATTTATTAATATTCATTTTTAACATGGTTACATGATTCATGCTCCTACTTTCCCCTTCACCCCCCGCAATCCCCCCACCCATGGCCGATGCACATTTCCACTGGTTTTGTCATGTGTCCTTGATCAAGACCTATTTCCCAATTGTTGGTGGTTGCATTGGTGTGGTAATTTCGAGTCCACATCCCCAATCATGTCCACCCCGACCCATACGTTCAAGCAGTTGCTTTTCTTATGTGTTTCCTCTCCTGCAGTCCTTCCTCTGAATGTGGGTAGTTTTCTTTACCATAAATCCCTCAGAGCTGTCCTGGGTCATTGCATTGTTGCTGGTACAGAAGTCCATTACATTCGATTTTACCACAGTATATCAGTCTCTATGTACAATGTTCTTCTGGCTCTGCTCCTTTCCCTCTGCATCAATTCCCGGAGGTCTCTCCAGTTCGCCTGGAACTTCTCCAGTTTGTTATTCCTTTTAGCACAATAGTATTCCATCACCCGCATATACCACAGTTTGTTCAGCCATTCCCCAATTGAAGAACATACCCTCCTTTTCCAGTTTGTTGCCACCACAAAAAGCGCAGCTATAAATATTTTCATACAAGTCTGTTTATCTATGATCTCTTTGGGGTACAAACCCAGCAATGGTATGGCTGGATCAAAGGGCAGGCATTCTTTTATAGCCCTTTGAGCATGATTCCAAATTGCCAGCCAGAATGGCTGGATCAGTTCACAACTCCACCAGCAATGCATTAATGTCCCAATTTTGCCACATCCCCTCCAGCATTCATTACTCTCCCCTTCTTTCATTTTAGCCACTCTGCTAGGTGTGAGGTGATACCTCAGAGTTGTTTTGATTTGCATTTCTCTAATTATTAGAGATTTGGAACACTTTCTCATGTGCTTATTGATACTTTTGATTTCTTTACCTGAAAATTGCCTATTCATGTCTCTTGCCCATTTATCAATTGGGGAATGGCTTGATTTTTTAATACAATTGCTTTAACTCCTTGTATATTTGAGTAATAAGACCCTTGTCAGAGTTTTTCGTTATAAAGATTTTTTTCCCAATTTGTTGTTTCCCTTCTGATTTTGACTACATTGTTTTTGTTTGTACAAAAACTTTTTAGTTTAAAATAGTCAAAGCCATTTAATTTACATTTTGTAATTTTCTCTAACTCTTGCTTGGTTTTAAAGTCTTTCCTTTCCCACAGATCTGACAAGTAAACTATTCTGTGTTCACTTAACTTGTTTATAGTTTCCCTCTTTATATTCAAGTCATTCACCCATTCTGAATTTATCTTGGTGTAGGGTGTGAGATGTTGATCTAGACCTAATCTCTCCCATATTGTTTTC
>NC_058134.1:188368923-188409518 GCF_016433145.1 Gracilinanus agilis | reverse complement strand
CACAGGTGTTCTATGAATCCTTTCAATGTCTATATTGCCCTCTTGTTGTAGGACTTCAGGGCAATTTTACTGGATTATTTCTGTTAGTATGGAGTCCAGGTTTCTATTAATTTCTGGTTTTTCTGGAAGACCAATTATTCTCAAATTGTCTGTTCTAGACCGGTTTTTTTGGTCTGTCACTCTCTCATTGAGATATTTCATGTTTCCTTCTATTTTTTCAGTCTTTTGACTTTGTTTTATTTGTTCTTGTTGTCTTGAGAGATCATTAGCTTCTAATTGCTCAATTCTAGCCTTTAGGGATTGGTTTTCGGCTATAATCATTCGGTTTTCGGCTATGATCTTCTGGTTTTGGGCCATAATCTTCTGGTATTCCTTTTCAATCTGGACATTTCTGGTGTTCAATTTGCTTATCAGTTCATTTGGTTTCTGAGCCTCACTTTCCATTTGCAAGATTCTACCTTTTAAACAGTTATTTTCTTGCCAGATCTCTTCCATTTTCCTCAAAATCTCAGTTTTGAACTCTTCCATAGCTTGTGAGGAGTTTTCCTTATTTGAGGAGGGTCCAGATGCTTGTTTGTTCTCCTCCTCTGTTTGCTCGGTTGTCTGGATTTTCTCTGTGTAAAAGTTGTCGAGTGTTAAAGACTTCTTTTTCTTGTTGTTATTCTTTCTCTTCTGAACTTCCTGAGACTGGGTAGCCATCATTAGCCCAGCAGCTTCTCAGGGTTTATCCTCACGCTCAGGGTCTGTCCGTGGTCTACTGGCTCCTGAGGTCTGAGTTCTGGTTTTTTCCAAGGTCAAGCCCCCTGGTGGACCCCCTTGCTTGATCCTCTGCCAGAGGTTCCTTTACAAGTCTCAGGGCGCTGCTTCCACAGTCGTACACCCGTCCACGCTGGTTCCCCACTCAGGGTTTCAGAGCTTTAGCTCCTGGCTGTGTCTGCCTCCACCCACGCCTCCGCCCGCGCCTGTGCTCTGAGCCAGAGTTCTGTGCCCTGTGTCCACTCTCTGCTCCTGCACTCAGATTTCGAGTGCGTTCTTTGGCTTATTGGGGTCCTAAATCTTGCTGCTCTCAGGAACAGGCCCTGGAGCTGCCAATGATTCGATGGGTGCCCCAAACTTGCTCTATTTCTTTTTAGCTGGCTTCAGCGCTATAGGTGTTGTGTGTGGAGGGGGGTGGAGGTGGGGTGGTTGCTCAGCCTGCAATTTAGTGAGAGCTGTTTCACCCCTTTGTAGCATGGAAATGCCTCGATTCCACGTACCTTCCACGCTGTGCCCTGTTGTGGGGTTCCTCCGTTCGTCTGGACTTGTTTTTATGTCCCCTTGAGGAGTTTTGTGTGTTTTGGTCAGGAGAGGTTAAGAGCTGCTTCTTACTCTGCCGCCATCTTAACCCGGAACCAATATGGATAACTTTTGTAAATGTGCTATGTAACACTGAGAAGAAGGCACACTTCTATTCCTGTTCGATCCTTAAAAACATTTTTTAATTAAAAAACATTTTTCCATGTTTACATATTCTGTTTTCTTTTCCTTCCCTTTCCCCTGGATCCAATAAGCACTTCCACTTGGTTATATAAATGTTATCACTTATACCTGTTTCATATTGTTCATTTTTGAAATAAAGCAATCTTTTAAAACCAAAAGCCCAAATCATATATCCATATAAACAAGTGATAAGTCATTTGTTTTTCTTCTGTGTTTCTACTCCCATAGTTCTTTCTCTTGACGTGGATAGTATTCTTTCTCATATGTCCCTTGAGATTGTCTTGTAGTAGCAAAGTCCATTACATTGTATTGTTCCACAGTATTTCACTTTCAGTGTGTAATGTTCTCTTGGTTCTCCTCATTTCACTCTGCATGAGTTCCGGGAGGTTTTTCCAGTTCATATAGGAATCCTCCAGTTCATCATTCCTTACAGCATAGTAGTATTCCATCACCATTATATACCACAATTTGTTCAGCCATTCCCCAATTGAGGGACACACCCTTATTTTCCAATTTTTTGTCATCATGAAGAGCATGGCTATGAATTTTTTTTATACAAACAATTTTCATAATTATCTCTTTAAGGTACAAACCTAGTAGTGGTATTGCTGGATCAAAGTGTATGCATTTTTTAACGACCTTTTGGGCTTAGTTCCAAATTGTCTTTCAGATATTCTCATTCAATTTTCTCCAGATATCTATCATATTTATCTATTTCCAGATATTTATCATATCTATCATATTTAACTTATCTAAGATTCTATCTGTCTCCTTAACTTCTTTCTTATTTATTTATTTTTGTTAGATTTATCTAGTTCTGGGAGGAGAAAATAACAAAATTGTTATTTCGTTTTAGCTTTTCATCTGTAATTCAATTAGTTTTTCCTTTTAAAATTTGGATACTATAATATTAGGTGCACAGAAGTCCAATATGGATAATGCTTCAGTATCCATGGTACTTCCCAACATAATATAATTACTTTGTTCATCCTGTCTGATTGTATCTGTTTTAGTCTCTACTCTGTCAGTGATCATGACTGCTACTCTTGCCTTCTCTGGATATGCTGAGGTATAGTATATCCTGTCCCAGCCCTTCACTTTCACTCTATGTGTGTCTCTCATTTTCAGTGTTTCTTATATAAATGACACATTATTGGGTCTTGGTTTTTGAACCATTCTGTTTCTCTGTTTTTGCCCCATGGGTGAATTCATCCCATTTACACTAAATGTTATGGTTACTAGCTGTGAATTTCCATCTACTCCATTCCATCTCACTGCTTGTCCCCCTCTTCCTTTCTTTCCACTCTATCCCTCCTCAGATGTCCAATTTCTTGCTGATTCTTACCCCTTCCCAGAAATCCTTCCTTATCCTTTCCCCTTGTTCTCCTAGTTCCAAATTTGCCAAATTTCCCAAAGTCTCTTTCTTGTCCTTTCCCCCTTACTTTTAAATTTTTATTCTTTCCACCTTTCCAAAAATCTCTTCCTTATCTCCCCAGCCATGTCCTTCTACTTCCTGATATGAGTTTGATTCTAAAAATCATTCCCCTGTTTTATCCTGAGTCCCTCCCTTAGTCCCCCGCCTTTCTCCCCTACCTCTTAATATGTGCTCCCTTCTTGGTATCCCTCTCTTTTCTTATCTTCTTGCCCACTTTTCTGTTAACCCTTCCTTCCTTCTCATAGCCCCTCAAAGGGACTGCCAGTCCCTCCCTCATCTCATCCCCATTCTCTCCTGATTCTTTGTAAATTAAGAAGATTTCTACACTTCTACTTCTATATATTGTTCTCTCTTTATCCCAGGTCTGATGAGAGTAGGGTTTAAGCTTCACCACCTGCCCTCTACTCCCTCTTATCCTCCTCCATGGCAGTTCTTCCACTCATTCCTCATCCAAATGAGATATCCATGCCACCCTACCTTCTCCTAGTCTACTCCATTACTCTTTTGACTCATTCCACTGCATTCTTCTCAACCTCAAGCCTTCCATTCATATATCCCTCTTCAAATTACCCAGGTAGTGATGCTATTTTCGGTGGTCAGAGATTACATTTTCCCATAAAGGATTCAAACAATTTGATCTTTTGGGTCACTTATGATTAGCTTTTCATCAGTCCCTTTGTATATTTCTTATTGACTGAATTTCCTGCTGAGTTCTGAGTTTTTTCCCCAGGAAGAGTTGGAACTCATTTAGTTAATTAAAAATCTATTTTTTAACTTATATATTTATACTCAGTTTTTATGGGTATGTTATTCTTGGTTCTAAGCCCAGTTCTTTTCTCTATGAAATATTGTTTTGCATGACCTACATTCTTCCTTTTGTCTTCTCCAAAGTCCCTCATTGATTAACAATGAGTCTTAAGGTCTCACCCTCAGGGACTGGTACCTGTTGACTCTATGGTATCCATTCCCTTAATCCCCAACTGTGAACTAGCAAGGGTCTCTGGAGCCAAGGCCCTAGCCCACACAGCTGATCCAGGACCTTCTGCTTGCTGATTCCAGTGATGTCCTCTGGGATGCAGCAAACAAGGTAAGGTTGCCAGTCTTGTCTCCAGGGGCTACCATGTCAATTCCACTCAGTTTACTCTATTCCTGCCCCCCAGGGACTTCAGTGGAGGGACTGAGGCCAGGGAAGTCAGAAGCTTTCCTTTTTAGTTGTTGCTTTTTAGTTGTTTAGTTGTTCAGATTCACTAATGATTCCTGCCTTTTTGTAGTTGTTGTTGTCACTTTTAGCATTGATCCTGTGGAATTATTTTTGATCACTTATGGGGGATATTAGGATGGGAAGGAAGTTTCACATCATATTCTTCCATCTTCCCACAATGCATCTGTATATCAATAATTTTGGTTCAATTTTTCCTTAGTTAAACATTTTGGGTGTGTGACATATGATCTAAACAGTCATAGTAATTTCCCCCTTTGAGGTACCACTAGATGCAACTACTATAGTGCGCTATACTTGTGCAAGCCACCAGGTGGCAGTTGAAATTTGAGCTACTTTGTAGTAAACTGATAATGCCCCAATCTATTTCCTAGTCTTCTAAGGCAGTCACACAATGGGTCACATTCAAAATTTATTGTGCAAATTAATTCCTTTAAAATAATTTATCAAATGCTTTAACCTCTCTTCCCATGTTAACATCTTCAATTTCAGCATAGTCTCAAAGAATTTACCCACTCAACATTTCAACTAAAAGGAAGTGAGAAGGATAGAAACTAGACCTAGGATTTCATTGGTGGAGAGGATTCTCATATAAGGAAACTATCTATGCATATTAGTACCACTGGTGCCTCTGATGGTGTTAGAGTTTTAGGGAGTGGCTAGAGTACCATAAGGTTTAAGGTGCCCATTGTCACACAGACAGTATATGTCAGAGGTAGGACTTGAACTCAGGACTCCCTGTCTTGAAGGCAGCTCTACCCACTTTGATACACTGACTGCAAAAGACAGATTTTTAACTTTTTTGTATGCATCACAGACCCTTTTGGCAGTCTGGTGAAGTCTATGAATCTCTCCTCAAAATGATTTTTTGTTGCCTCCATTTATAGTGAGGAAAATTCTACATTTCACTTAGAGGTACCAAAAATAAAGATGTAAAATTTTCCCATTTAGGTTCACAGAAGTCAGGTTGAGTCTGTTTTTAAATGGAGCTAAATAAAAAAAGAAATCAAAAGAACAAAGACTACATTAAAGTCCAAAGTTACTTTAATGAACCACAGCTATTTGTGATGGAGTCTAAATTTTCAATTCACATCCTCTTCTTTATTCTATCAAGTTATTATCCCAGCCTGGGACCAAAGTGGAAAATGGGGATAAGACAAAAGTTTACTACATTACAGGGTATACTATCTCCTTTCATTTCTGGTGGGGGATATTGATTCTAGTCTCTGGAGTAACTTCTAAAAAGGCCTTAAAATTTTGGATCCCTCCTAGGCAATGTGGAGCTTTGACAAATGGACACGTGGACTTGACAAATTAGTCTCAAGAAAGTCCCAAGACTCAAGCCCAGTAATCTCCTTTAACAAAGAAGAATCACATAATGTAACATCTGAACTCTTCAACTGTCTCATTTGATGTGAATAATAGATGGTGACCTATGAGAAACGTCTTTTTGGCAGGTACCTTCTGTAGTCATTCCAGTTTATGTCTATTTGATACATAATCTATAAAATGGAGGAGAAAACAGTAGAGATATAAACAGGAAGTCCCTTTTGAGGGGGTAAGAGGGAGAAACTAGTTAAATATGATTCTTGGTTTATTCAGTGAACCATGAGGTATTAAATTCATAAAAATTTCTTACTGCTTTGTAATTTTCCATTCATTCAGTTACAAATATTGAGCATCAATGTAGACAAAGAACTCTAGATAAAATATGAACAATGTATGATACTTGCCATCAAGGTACCTATAGAAGAGGGATGAGAGAGAATAAAAAAGAAGGTGTTTACTTTCTTTTTTCTTTTATTTAACTTCTTTATTAAACTTTTGGAAACTATGGGGACATAATCTAATTTCCCTAATTATCTTTTTCTCTGATATCTGCAACAACTCATTTTCAAAATCACAGCTGTAAAAATTCAATAATAGGTTTTCTCTTCTAATATAACAAATTCCCAAATTATAATTCCATCACTTTGGCAATTAAAATAATGCATATAATAATTATATACCTATATTTTAAAGGAAGTTATTTTTCTACTTATTTTTGATTCCAACTCCTATTTTGTTTTATCCTTTTTAATGCAAAGATCATTGTCTATGTCAGATATAAAATGGAAAAAGAATTGGAGATGAATAGCATCTCCTTCTCTCCATCACTAGTTATTACTTTCCCCATCTTCTTTAAGCACTGATCTTATCACTTTTTTGACCCTCTTTTTCCTACTAAATTAAACCCCACCACCACCCATTGCCATCTTTTTGTTGTCCACTTAAATACAAACTGAGTTCTGCTCTATCTGGTTTTAACCTCATCAAAATTAAATCAGCAAAGTATTTCTAGGTATAGAAATGCATGTTGTATTGATAAGTTTTAATTGTTAAGGCCAAAAGAATCAGATATATTGTTCCTGGAGAGAGGTCATAGCAAATGAATATTATTGAATTTCTTCAAGAAAGGCCATATTTGCTTCTCAACCTATGGTTTCCATTATGTTAAGACAATTTGCTTATTAATGTCGATAATCCATTTTCATAATTTTTGATTAAGGGAAAAAGAAACATTTGTAACACAACTGATGTCTGGCTTTATTCTTTACTTATTTAAAGTTCTTCAGACTATAGCACTGGAGGATAAAATAACTGCTTTTTGTAACTGAATAAAAGTATTATGATGTTAGCTCATCCTCTGTAGCTTGACTGAATTCATCTTCAGAACAAGTCCGGTAGCAGACAGGCCCACAGGGAGGATATGTACCTCATCCTGGTCTCGCACAGTTTTGGTTTCTTCTGCTAGGCCTCTATATTTTGAAAACTTTTCATTCCATTTAGCTTGGCAATTATGAGTATTTGACATGGCAACATGTATTAAAAACATTGCTCTTAAATTTTTATGGATTAATGTTGTGTCCAGATGATTATGGGCAGCAGTTTTGTCTGGGAAAAGGCTCCAATTCCAGTAAAATGTATTTGCTGAATTATGAAAGATATTTTGAAGCCTGTATTTGTAGTTCAGGGATCTGTCATCTGTTAGTTTGTTAAAGATAAAGCTTCTGGGGGATAACTCTAGTCACCAATACTGCATTACTAGGTATTTGATGGGTGCCAAATTCTTGCTGGCTGTGACCGTTTTATGTTGCATGGTTTCTATTATTTCCTTGTATAATTTATATTGATAAATAAGTAGAATATATGAAAAATGATTTATTAAGGGCAATATTTTCAATATACAAGTTTTAAGCAATATACAAGTAATGGAACAGACAATCCCCGCTCTTGAAGTGCTCCCATGATGGGTGGAGATGTAGAAGGACTCAGCTGCAGTGCAGGTGTGAGGGTCTAGTGGTCTTAAGGTCACTCTGCAGAGTAGAGAACAAGTCCTTGAGAGTCCTTAGGCTCCTTTAATAGATGAGATGATACAGCTTGAGGGGTTTGGTAGTTATAGTTTTAGGGCATAAGGTCCAGAGGGACTTAGAGGACAATGGCAGGGATGATGGGCAAGCCCAATAATATTTTTTAGGCAACTAGGTGTCACAGTGGATAGAATACTGGGCTTAGACTCAGGAAGATCTAAGTTCAATTCTAGCCTCAGACACTAACTGCGCGAGCCTGGGCAAATCATTTAACCTCTGTCTGCCTAAATTCTCACAACTCTAAAATGGGGAAAATAGCAGCATTTATCTCAAAGGGTGATTATGAGGATCAAGTGAGATAATATTTATGCATTACTAAACAAAATGTCTAGTATAGAGTGGACATCTTATGTTTATTCCATGCCTCCTCATCTTCCATCTTACCACAAGGATTATAATTTTTTTTTAAACCCTTAACTTTTGTGTATTGGCTCCTAGGTAGAAGAGTGGTAAGGGTAGGTAATGGGGGTCAAGTGACTTGCTCAGGGTCACACAGCTGGGAAGTGTCTGAGGCCAGATTTGAACCTAGGACCTCCCATCTCTAGGACTGACTCTCAATCCACTGAGCTACCCAGCTGCCCCAAGGATTATCATTTAAAAAAATCATAGTTTCAGAGTTAAAAAGGACCACAGAGACAATTCAGAACTAAACTCCTTATCTTTAAAGTTTGGGAAATGACTCGGAGAAATTGTTACTTGTTGAGGGTTATACAGCTAGCAAATATCTCAGCTAGTAAATTCCAAAGTATTTACTCTATTACTTAGCAGCCCCTAATTGATGATTGCCTGCTCATTTATGTTGTGTGATTGGTATTTTCTACCTGGCACCAGGAGGAGCAGGAAACCACCTTGATTTCAGGTTCCCAACCTGTTTCTTGACATATACAATCACAGCTTTCTCTTCAATAGCTTAATGCTTGATATGTCCTACCTACTAGAGACCAAGATCATTCATCCATTGGTTCATTTTGCTCTTTGGATTTAATCTCAAGTCCTCCAGTCTCAATTATTCCTTGGACTGTATTTTACCCACATTCAGAGGAAGAACTACAGGAGCAGAAACACAGAAGAAAAACAACTGCTTGAACACTTGGGTTGATGAGGACATGATTGGGGATGTAGACCCGAAAAGACCACACCAATGTAACTATCAATAATATGTAAATAAGTCTTGACTGACCACACATGTTAAAACCAGTGGAAATGCGAGTTAGCTACGGAGGGGTTGGGGTGGGGTTGAGGGGGTGAAGGGTAAAGTAAAAACATGAATTATGTAACCATGGAAAATTTTTCTAAAAATAAAAAAATTATAAAAGAATAACTGCAAATTGAAAGAGTTAAAGATACATTTTCACATTATTTGAGAAAAATTCCTAGAGATTACATGAGAAAGATTAGAGGTGAAGAAGCCTCTATCAAAGGTCATTTTTCCACACTGTTGGTGGTGGTGGGGAGGCAATAGCAAAGGAGAGCAGTGGCTGCCAAGGTGATATTGAGCAGGGATGTATTATGCACTGAGTTATCATAATATCTGAAAAGACCTAGGACATGCCTTTTCCCTTATGATCTCTTTGGGGTTCAAACCCAGCAATGGTATGGCTGGATCAAAGGGCAGGCAATTTTTTGGAACTCTTTAGGCAGTGACAAAAAACTGGAAAATGAGGGTATGTCCTTCAATTGGGGAATGGCTGAACAAATTGTGGTATATGCTGGTGATGGAATACTACTGTACTCAAAGGAATAATAAACTGGAGGAATTCCATGTGAACTGGGACGACCTCCAGGAATTGATGCAGAGTGAAAGGAGCAGAACCAGGAGAACATTGTACAGAGACCAATACACTGTGGTAAAATAGCAGCAATGCAATGACCCAGGACAATTCTGAGGGATTTATGGTAAAGAACGCTACCCACATTCAGAGGAAGAACTACAGGAGAGGAAACACAGAAGGAAAACAACTGCTTAAACACATGGGTTGATGCAGACATGATTGGGGATGTAGACTCGAAACTACCACACCAATGCAACTATCAATAACATGGAAATAGATATTGATTGATGACACATGAAGAAACCAGTGGAAATGTGCGTTGGCTTTGGGGGGGAGTAAGAACATGAATCTTGTAAGCATGGAAACATTTTTCTAAAAAAATTTAGATTTCAATAAAATAAAATAAAATAAATGTTCCAAGCTAGTGAAAAGATCTAGAAGGAACTACTAAAAGTTAATGGAGGGGGCAGCTGGGTAGCTCAGTGGATGAGAGCCAGGCCTAGAGACGGGAGGTCCTAGGTTCAAATCTGGTCTCAGACACTTCCCAGCTGTGTGACCCTGGGCAAGTCACTTGACCCCCATTGCCTACCCTTACCACTCTTCTGCCTTGGAGCCAATACACAGTATTGACTCAAAGACAGAAGGTAAGGGTTTAAAAAAAAAAAAAAAAAAAAAAAAAAAAAAAAGTTAATGGAGTAGGGTCTTATCATTGGCACACAATTACTCCTAAGAGTCAAAGAAATAAACAGGTAGACATTGGGAAACCAGCTGTCCCTCCTTATAACTGTTAGAAATATTCACTTGACAGAGATCACAATGAAATTAGTTATGCACTTTTATGTTCTGCTAATAGAAACTGACATATATCAGAAAAAAATCAGAAAGAATTTTCAGTGGCAAACTTTCTGAAAATACTTTCGCGCAGATGGCACCGACTATTAAAGTAAGCAAATTACATGAAATAGACTTAAGATAGGAAGGCTTTCACTATGTGCAAGTACTGTCATAACACTTTATATAGGTCCAATGAAAAACACATTAAGCATTTTATTTTTTATTATTTATCTTTGGTATCAGAGCTCACCCTCCTTGTAGAGGATAAAGCATGTTAGAGACAGGTCCAGATCAGGAAACATCTGATTATTTGATAGGAACATAATCAATATAGTGATTAGTGTTCTTCAGCGCCAAAAAAAACAAAACAAAACAAAACAAAACTTGCTTATTCCCTTAGCAACTCCTGCTTCTTGGTGCTATTCAAGGATCCCCTGGGATAGAGCAAACAAAATGATGCTTTCTTCTCCTCCCCACCCTTACTCCACACGGCATTACTTTCCATTCCTAAACTAAACTAGAACTAAAGGGCACAAAAAAGATAATGTCCATAAAAATATTTGTTAATCTTAAAGTACTATACAAATACCAGATATTACTCCTAATTAGGACTTTCTTTAGGTGGTTTTTCTCTCCATACTCTAGTCAATTAGTAATTAAGTTTCTACTGTGCTATGTGTTGGGGAGACATGAAAAATGAAATAGTCTCTTCTCAAGGCGCGTACATTCTAGAGGGGAGACATCAATTACATACATAAGTATATAAAGATAGGGATAGAGGAATGGACATTAGTGTAGGGAATTCCTAAGGTCAGCCTTTTCTCTGCAAAATATAGAGAATAAACACCAAGTATTTTAAGGAGTGGGGTCCCACTCCATTTCAGGAAACAGAAAAGTAGATGATAGTTCTTGAGTGGAAAGGAAACAATTATTCCAAGATGTAAAGGTGAGAAGGGAGATGATCCTAGGCAATGAGACTAGTTTCTGTGCCAAGAAAACCCTAAATGGGGCCATTAAGGAGTAGATAACAAATGTATGATGTCCTATATAAGTAGATGGGAACCAGGTTGTGAATGACTAAAAGCCCACAAAGGAATTTTCATTTCATACTACAGGCAACAAAGAATTAAAGTAAAGGGAATAGACATTTTTCCCTGAATTGCCATCTAACAGGTATAAGTTAACATTTGATATGTGAGTCAAATCAATTCCTCTAATATTTGAAGGTGTGACTTAAAGACCTAAAATTGTGGCTGAGTATGCCTCTGATTACCATTCTCTTACATGTTTTAAGATCAGCCCTGGACTTGGGATAGCTTTCTTTAACTTTGTAGCTTATTTGGCTAAAATGCTTTAAGTTAGTGACATATTTTTTGCCTGGTGTAAACTTGACTCAAAGAGAATATGAATAGGTGAGAAATGTAGAAATAATAACAAATAGCTACCAGGAATTTTAGATTTGCAAGGTGCTTTAACATATTTTCTCATCTGACTCTTGAAAAAACCTGTAAGGTAGGTGCTATTAAAATATATCCTTTTTACACTTGAGGAAAATGACACTAAATACTAACTGTGGAGGCTAGATTTGAACCCTAGTCCTCCTGATTCTAAGGCTAGTGCTCTTGTTATTACACTACCCTGCCTTCCAGAAGTAATCAAAAGACCTGCTATAATTTGCCATTTCCTACTGAAAAGGCCCTGTCTATAACACCCATTTGGGATAAGTAGTAAAATAAGATTTAAAAAAAAATTTAAATTAAAAAATTTTTTTTAAACTCTTGCCTTCCATCTTGGAATCAATACTGTGTATTGGCTTCAAGGCAGAAAAGTGATAAAGGCTAGGCAATGGGCATTAAGTGACTTGCCCAGGGTCACACAGTTAGGAAGTGTCTGAGGCCAGATTTGAACTTAGGACCTCCCGTCTCTAGGTCTGGCTTTCAATCTACTGAGCCACCCAGCTGCCCCCTAAAATAAGATTTTTAAAAAAGATTTAAAATCCCTTACATTTCAAAGTAGCTGCCAGTACTCCTGCTACTCTAGTATTCAATGGGCTGCTGTAAAACACTCCTACCTTGATTAAATACCCAGCATACACTGATGCAGGAGATGTTGCAATAGATACGAAAAACTGCACAGGAGAAAACCCACATACAATCCTGATTTCTTACCAAGTCCCATTTTTGTTTAGGGAAATTGGCAGATGTAAGAAAGTCTAAGGAAAATTATTTAAACACCAACCTCCTCTTGGTGCTTGATTGTTATCATCAAAACCTTCTAGCAATGGAAAAATGGCCAAGTGATACAGAGGCCATTTGTCTACTTTAGGGGTTTATTTTTGACATCTATGGGACATTGTTCTTTTCCAGCCCCACAAAAGATACTTTTTTTTTGATTTTTCAATTCTTTATTTGGATATTTTGCAGGTTTGATTTTATAAGATTACTCACAAAAATGAACGATATGGAAATATGATTGCATGATGATACACGTATAACCCAGATCAAATCGCCGTGAGGGAGGGAAAAAGAGAAGTTGATCATATAACTTAGGAAAACTAATTCTTAAAAAGTCAGTCTTCTGGGGTCCATCTCTCTGATCTCCAATCTTAAGGGCAGAAGACTAGAGCGGGGATCAGATCTCTAAGCAAGAGTTGCAACAGCACTGTGAAGTTCATCATGGGAAGTAGTGCCAGACCTGGGCCATGTTGCCTGGAAATCAGACAAGATTTAGGATGAGAGAGAAGATAACTTACAATTAAGTCTTGATGCTTTTCCTGCCCTCCGTTCACCTCTTGACCTCTTTTCCAAAAACAGAGACTTTTCCAATGTGAGTGAGAAAATACACTAGGCAGAGCAAGGCTCAGAGAACGGAGTTCCTTTTTTCCTTCACTGCCTCCCTGATCCCCAATGTGAGAACAAAGCCCTTATTCTCCAAACAGAACCATGAAGATAATAAAAGTATTCTTTCAAGTAGATGCAGATTCTTGGTGGAAGTACATCCTCTTGGTGCAAGGGTTGAAATGCCTCATTGGTAAAGAAAACACTTTGCAAAGACTCAATACGATGGTTTTTTTTTTTTTTTTTTGTTTTTGTTTTTTGTTTAAAGTTTGAATACCAGTTTCAGTTTCAAAAGGCATTTTGAGGATATAAGAATGTTTCCTTTGTACCTTTAAATATTAGGATTAGAATGTGGAGCAGAGACACTGTAAAGATTAATACTGTGTATATATAAGAAAGGATATAATAGCGGAGCCAGCTTTCTGAAATGTGTATACTACTGACGCAAAATCAAGATAAATATTTTTCACTGGTGTGTTTGAGTGAATGTATTGAAAATAGGATAAGTGATTTTTGGAAGATGTTTGTGTATTCTTGACACTGCTTGAAATGCAGACAAAGGTCATGGATATTCCTCATATACAAGAGGGGTCTGGTGTTTAAATGACTTTCCTCAGACCTGTATGTATCTGTAGAAACTTTTCTAAATAATCACCTGGTACAGGGAAGGGAACTGAGAACACTGTTTTAATCTGTGATAAATGGCAGAAAAATCAGTAGACATTTTGAAGTAAGATATCAAAGAGGAAAGTGAGAAGGTCTGTGTTTTTAAATCCTAGTTTGGCCCTTTATCTCCTTTTTGTCCTTGGATGTCATTCCATATTCCTGGGCCGCAAGCTCCTGATTTGTGGAATAAGTATGTTGAAGTAAATGGCTTTTATGGTACTTTCCAGCTCTTTTCTATGATCCTAATTCTGGATTTGAAACTTAAAGCTCAAAAGATGACATGACATTTGTCCATTTTACCCAATTTTATTTATTCATTACAAGAGAAGGAAGGGATGCTCGGGAATTGACAGCAATGTAAAAGAATAATTAAAACATTAAAATAAAAAGATTAATTAGAGTTTACAACAGGAAGAAAGAAAACCAGCATTTATTAAGTGCCTATTATGTCTAGGCACCATGCTAAGCTCTTCACAAATATTATCTCAGTTGATCCTCACAATAATGAGGGTAAATTATTATTATCCTCATTTTACAATTGAGGAAACTGAAGCAGGCAGAGGTTAAGCAATTTGCTCAGAGGCACATAAGTCGTAAGTGTATGAGGCTAGATTTGAACTAAGGCCTTTTTACTTTCTTCTCCCTGGGTTTTTAGAAAAGCCACTCTCTCCTGGATTTCTTCCTAATCTATCTGACTGCTCCTTTTCTTTCTCCTTTGCTGGATTCTCATCCAGGTCACACCCTCTAACTATATGTGTCCCTTAAGGTTCTATCCTGGGCTACTACTTCACTTAAGCTCATCAAATTTTGTGGATTTAATGCCTATCTCTATGCTGATGATTCACAAATCAACCTTTCCTATTCTAATCTCTCTGCTTATCTCCAATCTTACATCTCCAACTGCCTTTCAAAAGCTTTAAATCACCAAGCAAGAGATAGAGGACATTACAAGAGGTAAAATGAATGATTTTGATTATATTAAATTAAAAAAGTATAAATGAAACAATGCAAAATTAGAAGGAAAGCAACAAACTGGAAAAAAATTTATAACAATTCCCTGACAAAGGTCTAATTTCTCAAATATACAAAGAACAAAGTCAAATTTATAAGAAATCAAATCATATAAAATCATTCCAATTGACAAATGGTCAAGGGATATGAATAAGGCAGTTTTCAGATGAAGAAATAAAAATTGTCAATAATCATATGAAAAAATGTTCTAAATCTCTCCTGAATAGAGAAATGCAAATCAAAACAACTCTGAGGTATGATCTTATACCTAGCTGAGTCGTCAATATGACAGTAAAGGAAAATAATAAATGTTGGGGGGGATGTGTCAAAATTGGGACATTAATGCATTGCTTATGGAGTTGTGAATTGATCTAATCATTCTGGAAGGCAATTTGGAATTATGCCCAAAGGGCTTTAAAAAGATTGCCTACCCTTTGAACCAGCCATGCCACACCTGGGTTTGTACTCCAAAGAGATAAAAAAATGGGAAAGGATCTGTTTGTACAAATTATTTATAGCTATGCTTTTTGTGGTGGCAAAAAATTAGAAAATGAGGGGATGTCCTTCGATTGGGGAATGGCTGAACAAATTGTTGTATCTGTTGGTGATGGAATACTACTGTGCTAGGAGGAATGATAAATCAATGGATTTCTATAAGAACTGGAATCATTTACATGAACTGATGTGGAGTGAAATAAGCAGAACCAGCAGAACATTATACACAGTAACTGAACCATTATGGTACAATCAAATGTAACTGACTTTGCTACTAACAGCAATGCAATGATCCAGGACAATTCTGAGGGTCTTATGAGAAAGAATCTAGAAAAAGAAACATTAGAAACCCAGAGGAAAACAATGATTTATCACTTGTTTACATGAGTGTATGGTTTGAGGTTTTGGTTTTAAAAGATTATTACAAAAATGATTAATATGGAAATTGGTTTTGAGTGATAATATTATATGTATAACCCAGTGAAACTGCTTGTCAGCTCAGGGAGCAGGGAGGGAGGAGGAGAAGGAGACAAGAATCATGTAACCATTGGGAAAAAAATTAAAAAGCTTTAAATGGATGTCCATTAAACATCTTCAATTCAATATGTCTAAAACAGAACTCATTTAATTTTCTCTATACCCTTTCCCTTTCCTACATTCCTTATTGCTATAGAGGGCAATACTATCCTCCCAGTCCCTCAGGCTCACAATCTAGGAATCATTCTGGATTTCTCATCATATTTCACTTGCATATCCAAACTATTGAAAAGACCTGTCAGTTTTGCCTTTGCAACATCTCTTTAACATTCTGTCTTTCCTTTGACACTCCCACCACTTTAGTGCAGACCCTCATCAATTCATGTCTGGATTACTGCAATAGTCTGTGGGCAGATCTACCTGCCTCAAGTTTCTCCCCACTCTAATCCTTTCTCCATTCAGCCACTAAAGTGATTTTCTTGATCATGTCACTTCCTTTGTTCAATAAACTCCTCTGGCTTCTTATTGCATTCAGGAGCAAATACAAAATACTCTGTATGACATTCAGAGGCCTTTCATCTCCTTCTTTTCCAGTCTTCTTATACCTTTTGCAGTCTTTGCTCCAGTGCTGTTAAGTGAATGTTTATTAATTGATTGAATCAAATAAGAAGCATTTTTTTTTTTAATTTTAAACCCTTAACTTCTGTGTATTGACTTATAGGTGGAAGGTTGGTAAGGGTAGGCAATGGGGGTCAAGTGACTTGCCCAGGGTCACACAGCTGGGAAGTGTCTGAGCCTGGATTTGAACCCAGGACCTCCCGTCTCTAGGCCTGGCTCTCAATCCACTGAGCTACCCAGCTGCCCCCCAGAAGCATTTTTTTTTTTTACAGCAGGCATTATGCTAGGCACTAGGGATATAGAGACAAAATGGCAATAGTCCTTATACACAAGGAGTTTACATTCACCAATTTACAATTTGAACTTTGTAAAATTCTGCCAAGAAAGGTAGAAGTTCTGTCTCATAAAATAGAGAGAAGAAATGTAAAAATAAACAAATTCAAAGAAAGATTGATCAGACCCCACTAGGCCAAGTCATTTCAAAGACATTTAAGGTCATAATCAGAAGGAAGATGTGCAAATATCTTAGTAATAAATTATTTCAACTATTAAGGTCAATGTAATCACCATATTTGGAATATATTATTACTATCCCAAGTGTATTTCTTAAGTACGTGGGAATTATTTTAAAAAATGAAGGAAAAAATAGTTCACCTAAGTCATGATAATAGAGAAATAGTCTATGCTATTGGTGAAAAATTTTTGAGGCCACTGAGGGATTAAATATAATGAAATTTTTTAATGAGGCGATAATGGTCATTATATAGGAAAACATTCAAACCCCATTTCCTCAAAAATGTAATTGGGAAAATATCGATAAATAGCAACTCATTGCCTAATTTGCCAGACACATAAAAGTTTTATAAAAATAATATTTACAACTTTTGAAGGCATATTTGATGAGAATAATAGAAGAAAATAGGAAAGATATTTAAAGTGATATTCAACAGATGGTACTCTTTTATAATCATATAAATAACTAAAAATTATAGAGGATGTGATATCCCACTCTGCTTATTTTTTTCACAATAAAATCATTCAACTTGGTGAAACAAAAGGATGCCTCAAAAGAATTCCTCCAACAAACTATGGATAAAATAGGCCTGTTTTCAGAATATGAAATGCATTTGGATGGACAACCTAAACAGTTGTCCTTCACTGAAAACTTTTGGACAAACACTGCAAATGAACAATTATTTAGGAGACTTCCAGTTAAGAAGTCAATGTAAAAGCAGTACCGCTCTCCCATACATAATCTAGCAAGGATTTAAAAAGACTATCCATTAAATTATCAAGACTTTACAAGAGTAACAACAGCAGGCTTTTCAACACAGCCCACAAAAGTACTGCTTAAGTAGATATGCAAAAGTCTGTCAGCACTTGAAGAATCCAGCCACAAAAGCTCAGAGCAAATAGGACTAAATCCTCATAGTACTTAAAATAAACTTGCAGTGCTCAGAATGGAGGTACTTGTAGGAAAGCTAAAGTCTATGTTGCTCTGAGAAGACCTTCCATAAGACGTAAAATCCAATAGCAGGATCACCAGGAGCTGGGGGCAGGAACAAACATGGTCTGACCACCTCACCTCTTAAGAGTATAGGAAATGATGGAATTTAACCTAGTACAAACTCCTTAACTAGGAATTGAGGATAAAGGTATAAATAAATAAATGAATATGGAAAAATATACTATCAAGGAATATTATGGGCTAAGAGGCACTAAGAGACAAACCAGGAAGAAAAAAAAATCCAAAAATGTAAACAGGACTTCAGAAAACCAGTGTTTAGACCATAAAGACTCTAGAAGTAGCTGGAAGAAAAGAAGAAAGAAGGGAAAATGAAATTGTAAATGTAATGGGGTAAAATTGGAAGTTGGATAAATACCTTGGAATAAAAGGTAGACAGTTTACTGAAGTAATCCCTCCCCACCCCCAGTAATAGAATGGACCAAATAGAGATCAATGACTCCAGGAAACACTAAAAAATTTAAAATTTTTGAAAGATATAAAAATAGAAAAAAATTAACAAAATAAATTTCAGAATTATTGGATGCATCATAAAGGGTTGAGAGAGAGGTAAAAGGAAAGAAAATATAAGAATCAGTGATCAGGATATGTTGGGTAAAGACAAGAGGAAGGGCAACACATAAAATTTCTTTTACCATCATTTTATTTTTTTAAAGAAGATAATGAATAACAAAAAGAGAAAAAGGTATGAGAACATGATGGTGGAAAACGCACAATTAACAATCATAGACATGAATGCCAATGGAATTAGTTTGCCAATAAAATGGAAGAGAAAAATAAGATCAATTATGAAGTAGAATTCCAACAGTATAATATTTAAAATAAACGGACTTGAAATGTAAAGATTTAAGCTGGTACAAAATAATGATGGAACAGAATTTATTATGACTTTGAAAGACTCAAATATAGTATAAAAACTATGATCACAGAAATTGATCATAGCAGTAAAAACACACATGATTTAAAAAACATTAATAGAAAAAAAACTAATACAAACAGGCATTATAAACCATGAAATAATATCAACATCAATAGCTATTTATTTCTCTATTTTCTAAATGCTATGACATTTAAGTGCTTAGAGGAAATGTTAATCACATTGCAGGGAATTAGGGACATTAATACATTCCTTTCATATCCTGATAAATATGACAAAAATATCAAGGAAAAATAGAGAAATAAATAGAATTTTAAGAAAGTTTGATATTACAGATCATTGTAATTATTGAATGGCAACAGAAAGGAATATACATATTACTAATTTGTATTGGCATGTGCTAGGGCAAAAAAACCATAAAATTTTAAAAGTAAAAAAAGAAGTCAATTATTGATCATAAATAAAATTCCAGTCAATAAAGGTCATTTAAATTATATTAAGGAATAAAACTTATATAGATATTGTTATTTAATTTACAAAATTATGATTTGGGGGCAGTTAGGCGGCTCAGTGGATTGAAAGGCAGGCCTAGAGATAGGACATCCTGTGTTTTGCAAGTGGCCTTAGACACCTGGTAGCTGTGTGACCTTAGCAAATCATTTAACCCCCATTGCCTAGCCCTTGCTACTCTTCTGCCTCAGAACCAATACACAGTATTGGCTCCAAGACGAAAGGTAAGGGTTTTAAAAAAAATAAAATAAAATGACTTTGCTTGCTGCTACATATAAAAAAGGATATATGAGTACTGATTGACATAGAATGAGAGTAGCACTTTCTATCCCCATAAGAGATTTAATGACTTGCTATTCAGGAGCAATACATGGAGAAAAGAGTTTTAGGAAGGTCTTTTAGAGAGAAAAAATTCAAATGAGAGTCTATAGTCACAGAAGATTTGATATGTATGGGATTTATATATCAAACCAGGCTTCCATGGAAGCCAGTTACATAAATATCATGAAATATAAGAAGACAAAAACTAAATTGGAAAATAAGAATGATAAATACTGAATGAAAGTATTATCATTAATAAGAATGATAAAAATAAGAACTGATTAAAATACTATGAGCTGTTTTCCCCAAACTCATTAAATTATTAGATACTTTTACCCAATTATATGCTAACAAAACTGATAGTAAATAGAATTAATACTTCCAAAAATATACTATCTAGACTAAATAAAAAAGAAATAGATAATTTAAGTGATACGATCTTAAAAAATAAAGTGAAGTTTCAAAGAAATTCCTGAAAGAGGAAAACACCAGGACCATACATATTTAAAAGAAAATCCTGTCAAACATTCAAACAACAATATATCCAAATAATGTTTAAATTGCTTGCAGAAATGGGTTAAAAAAAGGATTCTCCCAAATTCCTTTTACAATTCTGTATAGGGGAAGATTTTTTTTCCTATCTTAACAAAAGATAGGGGAAAAATAACAAGATAAAATGGACAATTTTGATTACATAAAAATTAAAAGATTCTGCACAAATTAAATCTTTGCAGTTCTTTTTATAGCAAACTTATCTAATGTTAAATATAAGTGAGGAATTGATGCAAATTATCAAGAACAAAATCTGAAATGATGAAAAATTTTAAAAAGAGCTCTTAAAAGGAGAAACACAAGCTATGAACAAACATGTGAAAAAATTTCTCCAAATCCTTAATAACAAAAGAAATGGAAATAAAAACATAAATCTGTGATTCCAGCTGTGACAAAACAGACAAATCTTAGTGACAAAATAGACAAAATTTCTTGGAACCATGGTAGGAGGGCGGCAACAGCACCACTAATGCATTGTTGATGACACTGTAAATTAGTCTAGCCTTTCTAGAAAGTAATTTAGAGTAATGCCTCGAATGTCTTTAGACTGTGATTACCTTTGAGTTCAGCGACACTACTATTGGCCTAAAACTCAGACAGCTAAGAAATAGAGATAGTCGTTATATACAAAGATATCTATAGTGACTCCTTTTTCACTTTATATCACAGAAATGGAACAAAGGGAGTATCCTTTTCACTGAGAATGGCTAAACAAGTTATTATGCATTAAGATATTAGGATATTACTGTGCCATAAGAAATGACAAAAATGAGATATTCTTAAAAACTGAGGCATACTTCTATGAACTGATAAAGGGTGAAGTAAGCAGAAATGGCAGAGCAATACATGAAAATTACCACATTGTAAATGAATACAGCCATGAAAGACTTAAGAATTCTGGTCAATGCAATGACCAGTCATGATTTCCAAAGATTTCATATGAGACTTGAAGAAACTAAGGAGATGGAGATGAAGTGGGAGAAAATTTCAGACATGGAACAAAGCTAGTGAAAATGCTGTGCACTGAGAGATGGAGTTACTTGTGTGAAGAACAGCAACGAGGCCAGCATTACCAGATTGAAGGGATGTGGGATGGTCTAAGTTATAAGAAGACTAGAAATGAAGCAAGAAAGGTTCTAAAGAGGTTTGAATACCAAACGGAAAATGGTATATTTAATCCTGGAGGTGATAGGGAGTCACATGGGTTTATTGAGAAGGGGGTATGGGTCATCAAATTATTATAATAGAAATTAATCTTGGAGACTTTATATTAAATGTATAAGTATTTGTAAGCAAAGAGAAAGAAAGATATTATTGGATCTTTCTAATTAGCATTGGTTCCTAGGTGTGCTGCTGCTTCATCAGGTCATAGATTCCCAACCCACCCATTTTACAGGTGGTGGCAAGGAGCCCCAGCTAACCATATGGTCAAGCCAAATAAATTAAGGCCACCTAAGGAGTGGGCTTCCATTCAGAAATGGACCACAACAAAAAAACCTGGAATTCCTGCTTGTCCTGGCTCTTAATATCTCCCAGAACATTACACCTAGTTGACTTTTGATTGTGTTCTGACATGAAGAAATGTAATCCTGCCACTGTCATCGGGTTGGAGGCTGCTCATGGGGGTTTCTACCAGCCCATTCTAGAAGTCAGAAACTGCACAATGATTCCTGTGTCCTACCTTAATTGCACGTGCCAACTATGAGTTATATTTTTATGTGATTTCACACAATCTCTGACATGGTCAGACTTATGCATTTTGGAAGCTAAGGGAAGAATGGACTGGAATGGGAAGACACATGTGATGAGGACTTATATGTAGGAATATCAGAGGAGAGAAGAGATGCTACAAAATTAAAATAGATAAGCCTGGGCAAAAGATGAAATATTGGGGGAAAAAAAGAATGAAATGCCAAGGATGATATTTAGATTGTGAACCTTAGTGACTGGGAGGAGAGGATAGTGGTAGCCACAATATAAATATGGAAGTTAGGGAAAGGGAAGGGTTTGAAGGGAAATATTTTGAATATGTTAAGTTTGAGAATTTAATAGGCAGTGGGAGATGCAAGATGAAAGTCATATAAAGGAGATGGAGAAATATAAGTTAGATAAGAATATAACTGGAAAGAAGAGTGTCACTTAGAAACTTATAAAGAAAGTGTCAAGGATAAGAATGATCAAAAGGGCATCAAAGACTGCAGAGAGGTAAAAAAAAGATGAGAATTGAGAAAAGGCCATTAGATTTGGGAATCCCTTAAACAATCATGTGACATTTTTAAAAATTAAGAGGATTGGTAATTAAGACATCAGTAGTTACTTTGGCCAGAATAGTTTTAGTTGAATGATAACATTGTAAGCCAGAATATGAAGAGTTAAGAAAATGACAAGAAAGGAAATGGCGGCTATATTCATTATTCTTTTAAAGTTTGGTGTATCCTAGGTCTTTGTTCTGGGTTTTCTTCTTTTCTCTTTCTATACTCTTTCTCTTGATGATCTCATTAACTTTAATAGGTTCAACTATTATCCAGATCTACATAGCCAACTCTCATATTTCTAACTTCCCACTGTGTATCTTTCACAAGCATCACAAAATTAATATATCAAATTCAACTTGCAATCTTTCCCATTAAACCTTTCATTCCTCCTAAACTTATTTTCATCAAAGGCACCATCATTCTTAAAATTATTCAAGCTCTCAACCCGAGTCATCTTTGATTCATTTTCTCTTATATTTCCTAACCAATCAGGTGACATTTAAAAAATTCTGCCTTCTCAAAATCCCTCACATTTGTTATTTTCTCTCTACTATTACCCTAGTCATCCTAGCTCAAGACCTCATCACTTGAATGATTACAAAAGCATCCTATTAGTTCCATGGTTTCTAGTTTCTTTTTTTCCAACCCACCTTCCACAAGCTATACAATTGGTATTCCTAAAGCCTAGTTCTGGTCACATCACACTTCTTTCTGCTCAAGAATTTTCAATCATGCTTTATTGTCTTTAGGAGAAGTGCCACTGCATTTCCTTTCCAATCTTGTTAGTCTATTTTCCCAGACTGATAATATATTATTCTTCCACATGTATACTACATTCCAATAAAATTAACATATTTTCTGTTCAATGCACATAACATTGTATCTCATGGGTCTATGCCTTTGCACTGACTGTCCTCTGAAATACCTTTCCTGTCTACCTTTTCCTTTTATAATTCCTAACTTTTTTCAAGGCTCAAATCATATGGACAAGGACAAGAGCTGTGATTTCACTGGAGTAGGGAGTTAGTTACCAGTGAGAAATTTCCTCTACCAATATATCTTATCTGCAATGAAATAACTTAAAGCTTTTCCTATAGCAGAGGTGTCTAACATACCACAGCATTCTGCAACATTCCAAAGTACAACCCAAACCAATTAAAATGTAATTAGGAAATATTTTATGGAAATAAAATACAAAAAACCCAATATGTGGTTTTCTAAGGCAGTATATAGCCCCACAGGGATCCTTATGGTTTAGGGCCGCTGTTTCTCTTTGAGTTTGATACCACAGTCCTAGAGCATTGAGAGGTAAGTGAGTAGCATTCACACAGTATGCATCAGAGGCAAAACTTGAACACAGGTCTTCCTGACAATGAGGTGAGATTTATTCACACCTTATTCATTACACACTATACTGTTTTTCATATATTCACATACAGAGAGACAGACAGACACACTCACATTTATTGACACATACATTTATCTTTGGATATGTATCCTCTCAATACATTTTGAGTTCTTTGAAGGCAGAAACCATTTCCCTTTTTCCTTTTTTTCTCTCCAAAACCTCAGAGTACTTGGCATATATCAAACAATAAATGATCTTTTAATTGCATGGAAATTAATTTTGATTTTAACCTTTAACTAGTTGATGGTCAATTTGAATACAACTCATTTACAAATGAATTCTGAGTCAGTAAGTCCATCAAAGTATTAGCATGAAAGCATTATTGTCTTCTTTCAAATTCCATCTGTAATTGCTCTTGGCATGATCGATTTAATTAAGTCACATTTCAAGTTTTCTTTTGGCTCATTTTCCTTTTCAATGTTTTTTGCTCTTTTATGAGGTTATGGTACATATCTTTAGCCATCTTCTTCCTTGAAGTTTTGCAAATGAGGTTATACTACAAATCAGTGTTGCCTTTGGCTGCTCCCTCTCTCTGCTTGACAAGGAGATCAAATGTTGTCTGTCTGAGGTGGTTTCTGAGCTTTTTGACCTCTTTTAAGGTGACTATTTTACCTTGGTTACACTTCCCTCAGAAATAATCAGTTGATGTCTTACTTCGTGTACATTTCCAGTTTCTCGGAATCAACAGAATCTGATGTAGGTCAAGCCAGAGTTTCTGTAGTTGTATGCAGTCTTTTTCTCATCCTTAGCCTTTCTATCAATTTGGTAATATAGTGAAGAGAATGATACACTCAGAGTAAGGGATTTGAGAATATATGAGAAAAACATCTCAGGGAAAGCATTTTAAGGTGAGGAACACAAAGCCAGAGACAGGTTAAAAGAAAGTAAACCAAGGAGGGATGGAATAACTTGTAATCACAATGAAAGGGAAAAATCAGTTTATGTTTTGAGGTGTGAAGAGTGAATCAAACTCTCTTTGTCTATCAATCAACAACTTTTAAATTTATCAATCAAAAAATGTAACCACCTCTACTTAACACTAAATAAGAGAGTTCACAAGTCACTTGCTAAAGAGGGTGACAACTCCAGAGGGCACTGCCCTGACCCTGGGCAGTGCTTAGTAAATTGAAAGACTGCAATTGGTTCCCATAAAGTGGAAGGGACAGGAAGGGACTTAAAAAAAGGACTATAAAAAGTCCTGAACTTCCTGTCTGGGGACTTTCTCCTTGGGACTGCTTCTTTGGAGGACAGCTTTGGGGATTCTGTATCAGTGAGCTGGACTGAAGGAGGAGACTCTTTCCCTGGGTCCTGCACTGGCTTGCTGGTGAGTAACTGGCCTTCATTTCCTGGCTTCTGGAAAGATTGGTTCCAGAGAGGCTTTCCTTTCCTGGAGGAGGCTGTGTTGGTGGAACCCTTGCTGAAGACACCACTGGATCCTCTGGCTGAAGGTTATCAAGCCCTGCTGGGGCTAAGCTGGATACCAGAGCAACATTTAAGGTGACAGGCTAGACAATTCTCTACCTTTCTATAATTAACTTTTAGAGATGACCAAAAAAATTACCTCTTTTCTTTTCCATTTCCATTGAAGAAGCAGAAGGAGATTACATGGAACTCAGGGACATTTTGTATTTTTCTTTTTTCATAAGTTACCATGACCAAAGATTTAATCACAGTTGCAATTCAGTTGATAAGAACCTTTTTGTAATTTTCTAGGCAGTTCCTCAAGGATCAGGCATAATTTGTTTCTGGGACTCTGCTTAAAAGTCTTTTTATCTGGTTAGCACCTTCCAGAAAATTACCTTCACTAGCATAATCTTTTTTTTTTTTTTTAACCCTTACCTTCCTTCTTAAAATCAATAATGGGTATTGATTCCAAAGCAGAAGAGTTGTAAGGGCTAGGCAATATGGGTTAAGTGACTTGCCCAGGGTCACACAGCTGGGAAGTGTCTGAGGCCAGATTTTAACCCAGGACTTCCCATCTCTAGGCCTGGCTCTCAATACACTGAGTTACCAGCTGACTAGCATAATCTTTAAAAACTTAAATTTGCCTCTGTACTTTGGTGAGATATCAGAAGAGAATTTTTGTAGAATACCTCTGAAAAAATAGAAAAAATTGAATAAGGTAGGAAAAGGTAAGAAGAGACTAAGTCAATCAGAGGTCACTATTAGAAGTAGAAGAAAAATAAATAAAGTGGTATGGCTATATAAGCAAGATAAGCAGAGAAAATTAGCTCAGAGAACATTGAGGCTAACATTTAAGACTATATTAGAATGATGCCTAAATGTAAAAACAAGTTGGGGTGAGGAATGAATTAAGCTGAATCCAATGCCATGAAAAATGGAGAAACAAGAGAAATAAGAATTTCAGAGTTGTAAGAGTTCTTCAAGATTATTTAGGGCAAGTATCTCAATTCACAAATTTTTAAATACGAGAAAAATTAAGTGATTTAAAAATATTATTTGTTTATTTTTAACATTATTTAAAAAATTTGAATTCCAAATTCTCTCCCTCTTTCTTGCTCCCTCTCCTGCCCAGTTAGAAGGCAAGAAATGTGAGATCGATCACTTATAGAGTGAAATTATGCAAAACCAATTTTCTTATTAGTTGTACTTCAAAAAAAGAAAGAGAAATAAAGTGAGAAAATTACATTTCAACTTACAATCAGAGCTCATCAGTGCTCTCTTAGGAGGTGGATAGCATTTTTCATTAAGAGTTTTTTGGAACTGTCTCAGATAGTTGTCTTGATCAAAGTAGCCAAGTCTTACACAGTCGACTATCATTATAACACTGATGTTGTGCACAATGATCTTATGCTTATTTAACTTTGCATCAGTTGATATAGGTCTTGCCATATTTTCCTGAAATCATCCCCTCTCCTGTCATTTCTTATAGGTTGAGAGAACTTGATTATAATCACATGCCAAAACTTATTCATTCATTCCACAACTGATAGTTTTGCCACCATAAAAAGGTGCTATAAACATTTTTGTATATATAAGTGCTTTCCCTTTCCCATTGATCTCTTTGGGGTACACATCTAGTAGTGGTATTGCTGAGTCACAGGGTATGCACAATTTTATAGCCCTCAGGATTTAGTTCCTAATTGTTTTCCAGAATAGTTGGAACAGTTCACATTCCATAAAACAGTTCATTAGTGTACCTGTTTTTCCCTTTAGGTCTTGTCATTTCTGATAAGTAAGAGGTGGCACTTTATAGTTTTGTTTTGTATTTATTTAATCAATATTGGTTTAAAGCATTTTAAATATAATTATAGATAGCTTTAATTTCTTTTGAAAACTGGTTATTCATATCCAAAATGTGGTTTCCTCTGATTATCTCTTTTAATTAGGTCTATTTTTGGTTTTAGGGGGAGCTAAGTGGTGCAGTAGATAAAGAGTTGGGCATGGAATTAGGAAGACTGGTCCTCCTCCTTTTCATTCTTCTTCTCTTCCTCCTCCTCTCTGTCTTTCATTCTCTCTCCCTTGTTTTCTCTCTGTCTCTGTCTTTCAGTTTCTCTCTCTCTTCCCACCTCAAAAGTCCATTTAGCTTTCAACCACTGTGACCTTTAAAAAATCCTCCATTTTGTCACCCTTACCTTTGCTTTGTTCCCTTGTTCTCCTATTTCCCTATTGAGTAAGTTAAATTTCTATACTCCACTTAGTGTGTCTATAGATTCTTGCTTCTTTGAACCAATATCAAAGAGAATGAAATTCAAGCACTGCCAGATACTCTCTTCCCATTCCCCTTTCCATTGTGAAAGCTCTTTCTTGCATGCCTCTTTTATGTAAAAACCTTTTCCTTCTCTTCCTTTAATGTGGAAGCCACTAAATCTTCTGTGATCCCAACTGTGGCTTCTTAATATTTGAATTGTTTCTTTCTGGTTCCCTGAAGCATTTTCTCTTTGACCTGAGAGTATTGGCTACAATATTCCTGAGAGGTTTCATTTTGGGATCTTTTTTAGGAGGTCATTGATGGATTCTTTGGATCTAAGATATCAGGGAAGTTTTTATTGACAATTTCTTGAAATATGACATCTATGCTCTTTCTTTGATCATGGCTTTATAATATTTCTTTTTAAAATTATTAAGTAATATTTTATTTTTTTACCCTATGTTATAAAAAGTAGTAAGGTAATCTGAGTGGGTCTCAAGGCAATTTGGGTGTGAGGAAGGATAAAGGGGATATAGGTGATTATTAGGTAATTAGAGAGGAATGAAGGTAAGGGAAAGTATATAGGAGATCCTATAAGGGATATGGGGTATGTAGGAGAGGACAACTCAAACAGGTTTATTCACAGAGACTAGAGACAGAGGATATTGGGGAAATAGGCTAGACCCTTCAAGCAGAGAAGGTATCCCTATGATGTAAAGGAGTTTAGGCCAGTCAGAAATGTTTAGATTTGAGTGGAGGATTTCTCTTGTTAATTTCTAAAATCCCTCAGGGAGGAGTCAAAAAGACTCCTCCCTGCCAGTCAAACTGATGGGTGCAGGAAGTCTCGGGTAGGTACTTCATCCCAAGATGGATGCCTGCAGTTCCTTCAAGAAATAAAAGAAAATGATTCCTTCTCTCTTTAGCCCTTGCCTTAATCTTTAGTACAATGATTCACCAGAGGCTTTGAGTAGGTAACAAGGGTATTTATTAATCTCAGATTAATCAGAGGGAAAGAGGTTCAGAGTTTTCTAACTGCTGCTAGGGAGAAGGGTGATGGTGGGGGATGGGTCGCAGAGAGGTTTAGACTGAGAGAGCCTGCTCTCCCAGTCAGGAAGATTTGACTGCATTTTAAGTAAAGTCTTTATCAAATCACTAAAACTAGGGGTAACTTATTTGAGGATACTCTACTTGTCTGCAGAAACTAAACCCACAATCTCCAATCACCAAGCCCTCCCTTCCACCCAGGACCCAAAGGAAACTCAGGGGAAGGGGAGGGACACAGATGCAGAGATCAGGGAGAGGTCCAGAGAAATGAGATAGGTCTAAATTTACCCAGGACAAAATAAGCACAGGCCAAGGCCGAAGCAATTAGGCCAAAGCCAAGCCGAAAGGCTAAAGCCAACAGGCTAAGCCAAAGCAAAAGCTTCCAGCCACAGTGAAAGCCAGAAGGCAAAAGCCCCATCAGTTGGAACTTCACCTCTATTTATAGCTTCAAGTTCTAACTGACTTTCTGAAGATTCTAAGATCTTTAACTGACTTTTTGTGACCGTCTGAAATTACAGAATCAAAGTTTCTGTTAGCCACCTCACATTATATCTATTACATATAAAGACATTTTTAAACATCTATTAAAATTTTTTTGAGTTCCAAATTCTTTCTCCCTTTTTCTGAGCCTCTTGCCCTTCTTCCCTGCTATTCCCCCTCCCTGAGAAGGTAAGAAATCTGATATAGATTTTATATGTGTAATAACAAAAATGTTTTTTATATTAATCATTTTGTGGAATAGAACACAAATAAAAAAAGAAATAAATGAAATATAGTATGTTTCAGTCTATATTCAGACTCCCATTCTTTCTTGGAGGGCAGATGGCATTTTTTATCATTAACCTCTGAGATTCTCTTGGATCACTGTACTCCTGAGAATAACTAGGTAATTCATAGTTCATCAGGAAATATTGCTGTCATTGTCCATGATGTTTTTCTGGTTCTGCTCATTTCATTTCACATCAGTTCATATAAATCTTTCCAGATTTTTCTGAAACCATCCTGCTTGTCATTTCTTACAGCACAATAGTATTCTATAACTATCATAACTTATTCAGCCATTCCTCAGTTGACGGACAACCTCCCAATTTTCAATTCTTTGCTAATACAAAAAGAACTGAAATAAATATTTTTAAACAAATATCCTCTTTCCCCACATTTTTGCATCTCTTTGAAACCCAATACTTTTTAAACTATCTCTTCTGGATCAATTTTCCATGTCAATTGTTTTTCCAATAAGATATTTCACAGTTTCTTCTACTTTTTTCATTTTCAATTTTGTTTTATTAAGTTTTTTTATGTGTTATGGTGTCATTAGCTTCCCCTATTTTAAAATTTTAAATTATTTATTGCCTTTAGTAAGACTTCATACCTCTTTTCCCATTTGGCCAATTCTGCTTTTGTAATGTAAAACCTTCACCTTCCATTTTAGAATGTGTATGAAGAGTACTAAAGGCTAAATAATGAGAGTTAAGTGACTTGTCCATGGTCACACAGGTAGGAAGCATCTTAGACCAGATTCAAGCCCAGCACCTGCTATCTCTAGGCCTGACTCTCCATCTACTGAGCCACCTCCATGCTTTTCCTTCCCCCAGTTCTGCTTTTTAAGGAGTTCTTTTATTCAGTGGATTTTTGTGCTTTTACCTTTAGGTCAATTCTTTTTTTTAAGATGTCATTTTTCTTCAATATTTTTGGGCCTCTTTTACCAACGTGTTGTCTTTTCATATTTTTTTCTTGTATCATTCTCATTTTTCTCTGTTTTTTTTAACTGTTCAAGAAAATCTTGTTGGGCTTGGGTTCAATTATTACTTTTCTGTAAGGCATTTTTATAATTATTTTTACAATATTGTCTTCTTCTGAGTTTATGTCTTGGTCCTCCCTGCATTTGGAGGAACTTTTTATGGTCCAAATTATTTTTTTTTGTGGTTTGATATTTTCCCAGTACATTTCTTGATTTTGAACTTTATGTTAAAGTTGGGCTTTACTTAACTGGAGGATTGAGGGCATTATCTCAATTCTTAGGCTTTTTCATGCCACTATTTTCAGAGTCAATTATGGGGTTCTGCAAATTTTTAGTGCCTTGAAGGTGGTGTGATCCTGCAAGAGATGTGATAGTGATATTGCTTTCTTGATTGGTGCACTGGTCTTTACCCAGGAGGGTGTTCTGGTCCCCTGTAGTCAAATATGCTAGTATTCCTCTCTTCTTTGGTACTGTGACCAGGGCCCCTGCTGCTTTTTGATCAACCACCAGTGCTTTCCTCTGCCTGGGAATTATGACTCAGAATAGCATATGAACAATAGAGTTGCCATTTAGCATCAGCTATACCCAGTGTCAGCAAAGGGTTCTCTATATTTTCTTTCTTTCTTTTTTTCATTTAATTTCTTTTTTCATTTAAAAAATATTTTTCCATGTTTACATGATTCATTTTATTTCTCTCTCCTTTCTCCTTCCCCCTGCCCAAGCTGACAAGCAATTCCACTGGATTGTATGAATGTTATCATTTGATACCTATTGCCACAATATTCAGTTTTACTATAGAGCAATCTTTTAAAGCTAAAACCCCAAATCATATACCTGTATAAACAAGTGATAAGTGATGTCATAAGTTGTTCTTTTGTGTTTCTACTCCCATAGTTCTTTCTCTCAATATGGATAGCATTCTTTCTCATAAGCCCCTCAGGAATGTCCTGGATTATTGTATTGCAACTACTAGTAAAATCTATTACATTGGATCGTTCCACAAGGTTTCACTTTCTGTGTACAACGTTCTCTTGTTTCTGCTCATTTCACTCTGTATCAGTTCTTGGAGGTCTTTCCAGTTCATATAGAAATCCTCAATTTGATCACTCCTTATGATAGTATTCCATCACCATCAGATAACACAATTTGTTCAGGCATTCCCCAATTGAGGGACACCCCCTCATTTTCCAATTTTTTGCCAACCACAAAGAATGTAGCTATGAATATTTTTGTGCAAACATTGTTCATTATTATCTCTTTGGGGTACAAACCCAGTAGTGGTATGGCTGAATCAAAGGGTATGCATTTTTTTAAAGCCCTTTGTCCATAATTCCAAATTGCTTTCCAGAATGGTTAGATTAATCCACAGCTCCACAAGCAATACATATAATTTCTTTTTAAGTAATGTCAGAACACTTTACTGTTTCTGGGCTGAAAGCTCTACAAGTTGCTCTTGCTGCTGTGGCCACTGTTACTGCCACTTTATGTGTGGCCTCTGGACAGACTTCCCATCCCTGTGTGTTACAGGCTTCCACTGCCTAAGCCTTAAGGTCTTTTAGGCTGGAAAAAAATTTTACCATGACTTTATTGCTGCTGTTGCTACAAAACTTGATTTTAAATTTGTTTGGAGGGGAATCAAGTGATTTGTCTTAGGTCATCCAACTAAATAGTGGCATAGTTTGAAGCAGAATCTATATCTCTTTGTTCCCAAATTTCCTTCTGCCTCTTCTCTCTTGGTTAGTCTTAGCCTTTGTTCAATAATTCTCCTTTAAATTTTAATTCTGGGTCAATAAATAAAATTTTTTGAAAGCTTAATTTTTTGTTTGCTAAAAGATTTCCATTGAAGTTCTGTCTTATTTAATGTCATTTCAACCACCTACCATTCAGGGGATATTTATGCCTTTCCCTTCCATGGTTAACTCCTTGCTCTAGGAATATATGTTTAAAAGACTTTTTTTTTGTCACAGGGCTACATGTCCTCTATTTAAAAGGCCATCATAATACTGGAATGCAAAAACAGAATTGAAATGTATAAAAATAACATAGTATGGCATTCTTATTAGGTTCATACTAATTAGATCTTTCATAGAGTATGCTATTCTGTCCTAGAGCCTACAATTTAAGGAAATGAAAAACTTGGTGAGTGATCTATTGAAATAATTAAATAACTGTGGAAGTTGAAGTCTGTTAAGTGTTTCTTTGTCTAAACAGATAGGTTGAAGGAAAAAACTCTCAAAATCTTAGTTGCTTTCATTTCTTCTAATATTTGAATCAATGGCTAGTTACAAGGCAAGGGCAACTGAAAATTCCTTATCATATCTATTCCACCTCTAACAGGAAAATTCTAGGATTTTCCCCTGATATTTGATTTCTTAAGCAGTAGCAGGGACTTGGCAGCTTCGCTTTAAAAGGCCATTTGTAAAGCTACATAAGCCTACTGGTTCCAATGTAGGCTAGGAATATATTAATATAATGTGTATGTTTCATATTAGAAGGTCCAGAAATCAGCATGCTATACTCCAGATGATCTAGGAAGCAGTAAAGATTGCCATGAAAACTGCATAGTGACTGCCCGTAGAGTTCATGTTTTGCTTTTCTAAGTAACCCATCCAATTATAACCATAATCATATGATCTCTGTAAGGACAAATGATAATATATTTGTCTTTCCTTATTGCATTTATTCATCCACCTAAATTCTCAATAGCTCTAAAACCTAAAAAACCCCCACTTTTTTCAACTTCAACTTATAAAAATCAAATATCTGATATTTCAACTTAATTCATCTCTAAAAGTATCTTAAACATTTCCATTTAAAACTCTTATATTGCATTAGTATAAAATATAAAGTTTTAAATAAACTTTTCATGGGTGGCATTTTTCATCTCATAGTGACTTATAAAATATTTTCTTCTATGCATAGATTTTACTTTGATTTGTTTTAGCTGTTTTCCAGAATTTTTGAGAGAATGCTTTAGAGAAATACCATTTAACTAAGACATGACCAGTTATGATGGAAGCAACCTTAGAGAACATGAAAGAAAAACATGCCTGGAAACTAGAGGAATTAAGAGGAGTAGAAGTTCTATTTCCTTTTATGCTTTGGGCATATCTGTTACATTTTGTTCATTTTTCCAATTTAAGGTAATGGAGATTTTGTAAATGTTTAAAATTTTCAAATAGATAACTTTCTTAAAATAATTAACTAGATAAATTTCTCTTTAAAATGTTTCTATTTCAGTTGAGGAAATCATATGTCAACCTACATGAAATGTGCCTTTTCCATCAAAGGACCATGCCATGTAATGTCATCAACTTCAAAGGAATATTTAGCAAATTAAGCATTCTCCCAGGTAACTTGTCTTATACAGATAACACATGAATGAAATTATATTTAGAATTTTATTGATAGACATAGGATAAAAAGATATCTTTATTAAGTCTTCTATCAGGTATTGATAATCATTGGCAATGACACTGGGCAGTTGCTGTTAGCATTCCACAATATGTTATGTTGGTAACTATAATAGGAGTATTTGGGAGATGGGATTAGATGGAATCAAATGGATTACTTTGGGCCAGTATCAAGGTTTCTACACTGTGGGTGTCTTCCTTATAACATAACTTAAGAATTCAAGTTTGGGCTGCATTGTTCATGAACAAATGAGGTGGTGGTACTAAAACTCTCTTCAAAACTTATTGCATTTTTTCCCTAATCCTGAATCTTCTTCTCTCTTCTGTATTTCTCTTATATTACCACCCACTCTTAAGCTCTCTTATACTGTTTCAAACCTTGGTTTTATCTTTTGATTTTTTTGTCTTGCTTCTTATATCCAATCAATTATTAAGACTTGTGTCCCAGTCCTCTACTATTGTCCTTGAGAATGTTCTTTCTTCTCCATTTCCACTGCTGTCACCTTCATACAGGCTCACCAGGACTACTACAAGACCCTATTTAAAAATCTTCCTGTTTCTTATCTCTCCCCTTCCAAGCCATATTTCATACTTCTACCAAAATAATCCTTATCATACATTTATCTGCTTAAAGTTAATCTGTGTGCAAGGTGGTGATGACCTGAATGAATAGAGTAAATGAAAGAGTAAAGGGCTAAATATGAGAGAGATTTTGAGAGTGGAAATGGCAAAATTAGCAACTGATTGGATATATGTGGTTATGGATAAAAAATGTGTTTAACTTGAGAAGTTTCTCATTTGTGTAGTTCTTTTCCTTTTTTTGTTATATTCCAATCTTTACTTTTTCATGTTATAGTTTGATCTATTCTGACAGATATTTTTCCTAAATCTATCTCTTTCTAGTCATTTGCTGGATTTTTTTTCTATTACTTAGGAACTATGAACTTTGGAATGACATTTCTATAAGTCCTATTTATCTACCTACCTATTAATTCTCTCTCTCTCTCTCTCTCTCTCTCTCTCTCTCTCTCTCTCTCTCTGGAGAATGTAAGCAATAGTGAAGAATGTCCATGTGTCTCAGAGTTAAATATATATAAAAGAAAGATAAACAAAGATGAATTTATGGATCTAAAGAGAATATTAGAAAAGTTACATGAGCTAACGTCATGTCAAAAACTGAAAAAGAATTTAAAGACATAAAATTAATTGTGTCTTTATGTGGCCCCATAACAAAAATTAACCATGTTTCTGGGCATGAAGAGCTCATAAACTAATGAAAAAATGTTGGGACATTAAATCTTTATTTTTACAGACCATAAAATGGAAATAAGTAAGGGAAATATGCATAAAGGATTTAAACTAAAATAGAGATTAAATAATAAAATCTTAAAGAATGGGTAAAACAAAGAGCAAAATAAATAATAAGTAAATATGTTATTTGTCAAATGATATGATATACTGAAATCTTTGGGAGGTTTAAACTTCATTTAGATGCTAGATATTATTTTTATAATTGTTAACTGTAAGAATAATGACCATTATAATGTTAAGACAACATATTAGAATTTGTGGTAGCCAATTAAAACAATCTTCTGGGGAAAATTTATTTTCTCTAAGTATATATAAACAAAAGAGAGAAATAAATAATAAATGAATTCAGTGCTTGGCTTTCTTTTAAAGATTTAGCTATACAGAAACCTGAATGAATCTAGTGCTAAGAAGGAAAGACAGAGAGAGATTAATATAAAATTAAAAAGGAGACGAAAATTCAAAATAATTGAAGCAGGAATAAAGTAAAACACAAATTCTTACATTCAATCTTTTTTTTTTTGTGGTTACTCTCACTCTTATGCTAAGAAGATTCAAAACTTACATGGATGAATTGTTTACAAAAATATTAAATACTCCAAATAGTTGAACAGGAAATAAATACTATAAACATCCTGATTTTATATAAATTGAATAAATCATAAATTATGTCTAAAATTAAAAAAATGAAAACTATTTTTGGTTTATGTAAATGAACTCATTCAAACATTTAAAGAATAAATAACTTTTGAGGTATATAAGGTATTTTCAAAGGTAGAGAAAAGTTTCCTCTATATTTGAATAAACATGGTCCTGATACACCAACTATGGAGAGGCAAAGCAGAGCAATAAGACTATAAAACAGTATCAATATATATTGGTGAACTAAATAAAATCCTACCAAAGATGTTATAAATATTTACTATCTCCAGTCTAGATTTATATTAGGAATTTGAGTGTAATTTGATATTAGGGAAAATTATATTAAATCATACTAATAACAAAACTAACATTTTTAATAATAATATACACCAAAAGCCTTTGAATAATATATACCTAAGTATAACATTCATATTTGTTAGAAGGCCTAAAAGCAAGGGAATAAATGGATTTTCTTTAATATGATCAAGATAATCTGTTTCAAACCAAGTGTTAGCACAATTTTTACAGCTTTCCACAGTAGGATTAGGGGTAAAACAAGGATATGAATTGTTTCTACTATTATTTGATATAGTACTTGAAGTTCTACCTATGTCAATAAGATAAGAATAAATTATTAAACTAACATTCTTAGTTCAGTTTTGGTCTTTTTTAGTCATATCTGGTTCTTAATGACACACATTTCTTGACAAAAATACGGGGGTCATTTACCATGCCTTTCTCCATCTCATTTTACAGATAAGGAAACTGAGACAAAAAGATTAAGTGATTTTTCCAGGGTCCCATGGCTAATATGTGTCTGTATAGATGGAAGCAAATTTATATCTATTTGTTGATTATATGGTGGTGTGCCTCTAAAGTTAATTTTTAAAATGATTGAAAAAAATAACTTCTACTAGTAAAATCAAAGAGAAAGAGTTAGAGAAATTCTGTTAAGAAATTAAGAATTTAATTAAATGCCAAGACATACTGAAATCTTAAACGAACATAAATATAACATATTCTTTATAGTAATAAAGAGAATCTTGAAGGATGTGGCATTTGTAAGCCTTGAAGGGAGCTAAGGTGTGTTGAAAAGGAAGGTAAAGAAAGAAAGTAATCTGGGTATGAGGAATATATTGCATTTTTAATGGAACTGATTGGATTAGATATGGAGACAAGCTTGATTAGAGCCTTAAGTGTGAGAGAGGAGGAATCTTGAGTAATTAGGTTAGCAATATAGCCCATGTTTGAGAAGGTCTTTGAATGCCAAATGGATGATTTTCATTTTTTTTTTAACCTAGGGAAAAGCTTCTTGAGTATGGAAGTGATATGGCCAGACCTACACTTTAGTAATATTTATTTGGAACCTGTTTCAAAAATGGATTGAAGAGGGGAGATTCTAGGTATAGGAAGACAGAACTACAGTGATTTTAATGTAAGTAGAGAAAAGTGGAGAGATCTAAGAAGTGGAATCAACAAGAACTGTCCCCTGACTGAATATGTCAAGTAAATGAAACTGAAGTCTAGGAATACAAATTTGATATTTGCATAGAGTTGATAAGAAATCCAATGGAAACTATGATGAGACTATCAAGAGTAAATATAGAATTAGGAGGAGAGGATCCACAAGAGAACCCTAGGCTACACGTCCTTGCATTAAAAGTAGAACATAGAAGATGATTCTTCAAAGGAGGAATAATCAGTTAGTTGGACAGAAAATTGAGAGAAAGGTGTATCACAAAAATCCAGGGAAGAGAAAGTATCCTAGAGCAGGTGATCAGGAGTATCAAATGTTATAGAGATCAAGAAAGAAGAAAGCTAATAAGAAAAAAAAAAGCTTCTGAATTTAGAAATAAAGATAAAGTGACCATAGAGAGTACTATACCAATGAAATGGTGGAAACAGGAGCCATACTGAAAAGGTTAGAGAAATGACTGCAAGTTAAGAAGTGGAAGCATGTCATGTAGAAAGCTTTTATTTTTTTAAAGAGTTTTGTCATGAAAGGGAGAAGATATATAAGATAATGGCTTGAGAGAATGGCAGGTCCAATGAACCACTTTTAAAAGATGAGGTAGAGCTAGGCATGTTTGTATATAGCAGAGAAGGAGTGGGAGGATAAAAAAAAGTTTGAAAATCTGTGAGAGAAAGGATAATTGATTAGGAAGGCCACTGGAAAAACTGAAGGGAAAAGGATAAAGTGTATAAGTAGAATGGTTGGTGTTGATAAAGGGAAAGGCCACTCTCTGAAACTGGAACAAAAGAAAGGGAAGGAAATAGGCATTTATATAGGGACTACTATGTGCCAGGAACTCTACAAATATCTCAATTGATCATTACAACAATCCTGCAAGGCAAGTAATCCCTGTTTTATAGTTGAAGAAACTGAGACAAACAAATTAAATGACTCTATCAATTATGCTGCCTGTCTCCTAAAGGGAAATACGGAGTGATGCTCAGGTGATGTGGAGTATGAAATTGGTCAAGTGATGGAGTCTCAGATTTTTCAGTGAAGTATGAGGCACAGTTGTTATGGGGAGGTTGCTCAAAAGTCAATAAAAGAAGGCAAAAAGAATATGTAGCAGTGCAGCCCTGGGATCCCAGCTGAAATTCTATAACCAATATGTAGTGGCCCCTGTTAGCACAGTTGTGTGGCTTGCTCTAGTGGTGTTTACATTAGTAGCATTCCAGCAAGATATGGAGAGGGCTAATGGAGAAAGTAATCCAGGGTTGGAGTTTCTAAAGAGTTGAAAACATTGAATATTTGTACTGTGCTGCTATAAGGTCATGGCTTTGAAGGGAGGAAAATGAAGCCTGAGGAAATGTGATGGCCTGGGAAAGCAGGGAGGGACCATGACATTGGAGGCTTTAGCAAATGAAAAATAGTCTTAGCCCAAAGGAGGTTCAGGGAGAGATGGGCGTTATGGAGGTGGAACACCTATGAGTGGTGAGAAAATCAAGCATATGACCATCCCTGTGCGTGACTGAGGTAGAACCAAGGTGGAAATCATTACATTTGAGGAGGTTGATGAACAGGGAAGCAAAGGTACTTGAGAAGGCATCAATGTAGAAATGGAAATCTCCAAGAAAGTCAGGAGTTGAGGAGTAAGGAAGACTGGGACACAGACACTACATTTTTTGGGAAAAGAATGACTCTGTGTGCTTGTAGATAAAAACCACCATGAACTGGATAGGATGAAATATGTAGATAGAACAACCTAAAAAGAAGAGAATAGGTTCCATAGTGGTAGTGGTAGGGATACAACCTCAAAGTGGATGAGGAGCAATAAAATTGCTGCATAGTGAGGGCAACATTGTTCATGGAGCTTATCTGGAGTCATATACATATGCAATACATTGTATATAAAAGCATCATATATAAATATGAATGGGTACATGTACACACATATTCTTGGTACAGAAGGAATTTTGGAAGACTGAGCAAATTCTTTGACTCCATAGTCACATAAAGGGGGCCTGGAGAGTTTCTTTTGGATCTCCCATGGTGAAGGAAGGTGACTTCTTTCCCTTTTTGCAGTTATGATTGCTTGCATATGACAATGAACATAAAGACTGCCTAGAGGATCCTGAATTTAAACTTGGGTGTCTGCCTGCTTCTGCTTCTGCTTGTATTTCTTTTCCTGTTAATGGGCAACAGAAGATTGATCCTGAAATGTATGTTTCCAGCCTGGAGACAATCTTGGGATTTCAAGAAGTTGGGAACTTTTGGATACCTCAGCATGAGCTCAGTAGCAGAAAGAAGACTTTTCTATACCCTTTTTTGAGATGACTACAAGCAGGGGGATGATGAGTCCAAGTTAGGATCTGGCTTACCAAAAGATCCATAACCTGAAGAAGTTATTCATATAATGGAGAGCTGAGGTAAAGGAGAAATTTATCTAACACTTCTATAAACTGTTTCATACTTTAATTTTTTGAACAACAATTTCCAGGGATAATATTATATGAGTTCTTGGATATATCCGTTAAGTCTTTGTCATTGTAGTTTATGAGTCTTTTATGTTTTAAGCATTTCTTTTGAGTGGGAGAAATAAATCTCTTTTTTAAAAGTTTATTTAATTAATTAATTTAGGTTATTTTTCCACAGTTACAGGAATCATGTCCTTTCCCTCCCCTCTTTCCACCCCTCTCCTGTAGCCAACCAGCAATTCCATTGGGTTTTATATGTGTCTCAATGTGGGAAGCATGTTTCACTATAAGGCACTGAAAACCATTCTGTTGATTAGAATTCAGATATTTTAATGTTGGTTTCTCTTACATTATAGAAGTCATTATATAAATTGTCCTTCCTAATTCTGCTTCCTTTATTTTATATTAGTTTATACTTAATATTCCCAAACTTCTCTAAACCCTTGATATTCATAGATTTATATAAAAATAATATTCCATTATACCCACATTTTATTCAATCAGGGGTCACCTGTCTTGCTTCCAGTTCTTTGCTACTACTAAAAACATACTTCAAGAGAGACCATTAAAAGGATAGAGTACTGGCCATCAAGTCAGGAGGACTTAAGTTAGAATTTTGAATCAGACTCTTACTAACAATGATGTTGGACAAGTAAGCCACTTAACCTCTCTCAGCCTCAGTTTCTTCCTTTGAAAAATGGGGATCATAATATCACCTGTCTCCCAGAATTATTGTGAAAATCAAATGAGATAACATCTGTGAAGTATTTTCCAAATCTTAAAATTTATCTAAATGCTAACTTATAACCAAGAAATATTTTGCATCTACTCTACTCTAGAGTTTGGCTCCAGACGGGTGAGTTTCAGGCTGAGATTACCCATTTTTGAGTCTCTTTGGTCAAATTCACTTCATTCCTGCTCACTCACTATCCAGAATGATCCACCCTCTCCGTTGCCTCCTCAATCCCCTACCTCAATTCAGTTCTCTATTATGTGTTGTCTTCCTCCCTTAGAATGTAAGCTCTTTGAGTGTAGGGGCCTTCTTATTTTCTTGTATTTGTATTTCCATTTCTTAGCAGTTAATAAATGCTCTCTGTCTCTCTGTCTCTCTCTCTCTGTCTCTCTCTGTCTCTCTGTCTCTCTGTCTCTCTGTCTCTCTGTCTCTCT